>NC_090268.1:69529460-69834627 GCF_040414725.1 Anabrus simplex | reverse complement strand
TCGATTGTGTTGAGATACGATCTCGTAACCTTCAGCACAGAAAGAGAGCACCTAACTAACTGCACCTCGCAGCCATTTTCTCTTTAAAAGTTTACCTCCTTCTTCACATAACGGTTGAGACTTTGTTTTCTTTTCAACGTGACACTAACTCAGAAGTTTTCGGTGACGTAGGTAAAGAGAAGGACCTAGATATGTAAAGTAGAGTCCATGTCCCTAAATTAAGGTACACCCCCGGTATTTGCCCGGTAAAAATGGGAATCCACGAATAAAAAATCTTCAGGGATACCAATGATGAGGCTCGAGTCCACCACCTTCTGAATGCTAGCTTACTACAGCTCGACAACTTACCGAGTGGCCAACATTCTCCGTAGTAGTTAAAACGCTTTTTATGCCTTTTCATTCTACGCTACCGGGCGAGTTAGCCATGCGGTTAGGTGCGCGCAGCTGTGAGCTTGCATCCGAGAGATAGTGGGTTCGAACCCCACTGTCGGCAGCCCTGAAGATGGTTTTCCGTGGTTTCCCATTTTTACACTAGGGAGCCGCTTCCTTCCCTTAGGTAGCCATTTCCTATACCATAGTCGCCGTAAGACCTATCTGCGTCGGTGCCACGCAAAGCTATTGTAAGAAGGAATACCACAAGGCTCTCTATTTACACCCGTCTTGTTTACATAGTACATCAACGATATTGATACTAGTTTCGACCGTTTCTCATACCGCTTGTACGCCGATGATCTAGATATTTATCGCCATGGTCCTCCAATACACGCCGAAAATATTAATAAAATAAACGAAGATATTCGACGACTAACTTTTTCGTCTATTAGCCACAATTTCGCAATACATAAGACAGTACATAGTTGTAGCATACTCGAAAGTACTAAATCAATTGAATAATGACATCATGTCGTCCATCGTAGTTGGTGACGGTGTTCTAACTTAAACAGCCACACTTTCCACTTACCTTTTCACGGACATCTCATGTAATTGAAACAGTTAACAAAGTGTCTTCTATATCATCTGTCCGCAATCGAATAACAGATTCACCAGCTACCTCACGGGGCATACCTAGACACTGTACGACTACGTGTTGAAACTCATTTACAGTCAGTGGCTACCTACTGTGGAACACGATTAACCTTCTTCACCTGCTGCTTCAGAAATCGCCTCTCTATCCTGAGAAATATTTATAGAATAAATTAGTACTGATATACTAAAATTAAATAATTTATTCCTCTTCTTACTTTGGTAGCTACCTTGTTATTGACCATTTATTCATTATTAATCTGATTGTAAATATGATACTCAAACGAACATTGTGACTTAGTAGTAAGAACGTACGGTCATACCTGAAATGAGTGGCTCTAACATATATATAGGAAACTAGTCCCTTTATACATCATACATTGTAAGGTTTAAAATTAATGTTGTAATTAGCTAGTATTCGCGTATAATGCAGGCCGGCTGCTGTAAAAGTCTTTTGCTAGTTGCTTTACGTCGCACCGACACAGATAGGTCTTATGGCGACGATGGGACCGGGAAGAGCTAGGAGTGGGAAGGAAGCGGCCGCGGCCTTAATTAAGGTACATCCCCAGCATTTGCCTGGTGTGAAAATGGGAAACCACGGAAAACCATTTTCAGGGCTGCCGACAGTGGGGTTCGAACCTACTATCTCCCGAATACTGGATACTGGCCGCGCTTAAGCAACTACAGCTATCAAGCTCGGTCTGTAAAAGTCTTCCTATCCTTATTTTATACAAGTGTGAATAAATTCAATAGTATTCAATTCATGCTGAGAAAAGTTAAACCCGGACTACAATAGTCGCATAAAATTATTTTTTACTTACGGCTTAAAATAACTTGCTGTGTGATGTTTCGGCGCCATGTATGATACCACGTCACGACTGTCAAAAAATAAAAGGGGAGTAGATCGATAAACACCTAATGTAGAAAATTGCTGTTATTGTTTGTAGGAGACAAAGCATTTTCAAACAAAAGACTTTACCAAGACATCACGTTCACGTTTCAAGCTGCCGCACGCATCGCTGCCCGTCTGCGGGATGTAAACACACTAAGAAATTCAATTACATTAGCAGAGTCTGACACACTTGAGTTGGTCAGATTAGTGTTCAGTGTGAGGTACGCCCCATTCTCGATATTTGCATTTTGAATTCTGGAGCGTATTCACCTCAGTGCCATGTTACTGATGTTACGTTTAGACAAACGGCATATAAAACACGGAAATCAAATTTGGAGTTTACGATGTGTGAGTCTCCTTCCCCTTTGAATTTTAGTTCTTAAACCTTCCTTTAAACGTAAAGAGCATGGAAGGTCTAAATTCATTTGCCTACCTGTTATATTTTCCCATGGCACTGAGAAGAATTGAAGAGGAAGCTAGCCTCTAACGATAGATGACGTCAGATGATGTCGTCACAGCAAGATCGTTGCATGATGTTGATGTTTGTTGTTTAAAGAGGCTTAACAGCTAGGTCATCGACCCCCTATTGGTACAAGGTGCAACAAAATGAAATTTAAAACTACAAAATGTATTCACTCACTAGAATCTAAAATGAATGAGGATAAAAAATGATCGTGAAACAAAAAAGTTCAGTGGATCTAATTCGCAATGCTATAATTACTGGAATCGTACGTATTATCTACTGAAGTCCAAAATCCAGATCACCGGCCCCTCATAATGGTACTAATCACTGGTAAATCAGATCCGTGGTGTTCCTCCTCACAGGTAACGTAGACTCATGGTGTTTCTCACATAGTGGTAATAATCACAGGTAATATAGACCCATGGTATGTCACATAACAATGGCACCACTCACAGATAACAAATCCATGGCGTTAGTCACTTGGTGGAACTAATAACAGGACACGTATACCAATGATACTGATCACGGGTACTGGAAACCCACAGTGACCCACGCTCTGCTACTACTAACCACAAACCTACTGTGTACCTAATATAGTGGTACTACCCGCAAGTAAAGGCGACCCTTGGTGTTCCCCGCGAGATTGTACTAATAAAAAGTAGTTCCATGGTTCTAATAAAATCATCCCAAGGTCGCCCCTTTTAGTCGCCTCTCACGACAGGCAGGAGACCCAAGGTTTCCTTCGAATGGTGGTACTAGTCGCAAGTAACGTCGACCCATGATCTTCCGCAGGCAATGGTACTAATTACAAGTAATATCATGGTTCTGATGTCATCATCCCTTTGTCACCCCTATCAGTAGCCTCTTACGACACGCAGGGGATACTGTAGGTGTATTCTTCGTCTGTGTCCCCCACCCACAGGGGGTAGAGAAAGAGAAAAAAGAAAAAAGTAGGGATCCGTCACTTCGAAAAATGAAGTAACGGACGAAGAAAGTCAAGGGCCACGAAGAGCGTGAAAATGAAAGACTCCCTAGGCCTCGAATGCTCCAATACCATCAGGGTAGGAAAATAGTTGACCAAGGGAGGTCGGACAGGATAGATGAAAGTGAGGAACCTGGCAAAAGTAAGTGGAAACAATGCCAGGAGACAGCTAAGGGCCCCGTGGTCGCCAACCCTCGCTCCTAAGATGAGAGCCCCTGGGGCCCCTTTTAGTCGCCTCTTACGACAGGCAGGGGATACCCCAACTTGGCAGGTTCGATCCTGGCTCAGTCCGGTGTTTTTGAAGGTGCTCTAATACGTCAGCCTTGTGTCGGTAGATTTTCTGGCATGTAAAAACTTTCTACGGGACTGAAGACCGAAAAGTTTCACATTTCACATTTGTTCTCATCAAATGAAAACTAAACCGTGCAGAAATGCATAAATATCAGATTAGCTTTACGATAAAGTACGATTAATAAAAAAATTTAGAAATATTTTTTATCATATCTGATACACGCACTGTACAATAAGTCATCGTAATGACGTGGAGTCAATAAGACTCCTACACTTCTTCAGACATTATCATTTCGGTTACCAATTATTGCTCAATAATGACCTGCTGCGTGATTCCTTGAGACGATGATAGAGGAAGTACCATGAAGGAGAAACATGTTGATGATGACGATGATGTTAATGATGCTTGCTGTTTAAAGGGGACTAACATCTGAGGTTATCGGCCTCTAATATAAAAGCAAAGATGTAGGTGATGATGATGATGATGATGATGATTGTTGTTTAAAAGGGCCTAACATCTAGGTCATCGGCCCCTAATGGTACGAAATGAGACGAAATGGTATGACAATTTAAAAGACCATAATCCTCCAGTGACCAGAATGCGAAAACGCCAGGACGAAGAAGGAATGGATGGATATGAATTGAAAACAATCACTGGATCCGACCCGCAATGAACCACATTCCCAAAATCTAGCGTTAAACAATAGTATTACTGAACAAGGGACTGCTTTTAAAGCACAATCTTGAATCCAGGATGCTTGTTGTCCAAAGGGGTCCAAAATCCAGGTCATCGGCCCACTTAATGGTACTTATCGCTAGGAAAATCGAACCATGCTAGTTGTCATGTTGCGGTACTAATCAAAAGTAGCATAGATACGCGGTATTCCACACATTATGCTACTACTCACAGGTAATGAAATTCGCACATGTAACCCAGACCTATGGTGTTTCGCACATTGCGGCGCCATTTACAGGCAACGCAAACCTACGGTGTCCTAATGATAGGAAAGCCAGAACAATGGTGTCGCTCATATAGTGCTACTAATCATAGGTACTGTAAAAGCCGGCAATGCATTCTGTTCCTACTAATTACAAACCTACTTTGTAGCTAACAGAGTGGTACTAGATCAAATAAAAGCGACCCATGGTGCTCCCCGCGTGGTGGTACTAATTACAAGTAGTCTCATGGCTCTAATTCGATCGTTGATGATGATGATGATGATGATGCTTGCTGTTTAAAGGGGCCTAACATCGAGGTCATTGGCCCCTAACGGTACGAAATGAGACGAAATGGAATGACAAATTAAAAGTCCAAAATTCTCCACTGACCAGAATTCAAAACGTGAGGACGGAGAATGAATGGATGTGAATGGATGGAGATGAATTTAAAACAATCAGTGGATGCGACCCGCAATGCCTTACATTCACAGATTCTGACGTAAAACAATATGATTACTGACCAAGGGACTGCTGCTATAGCATAACATTGAATCGATGATGCTTGCAGTCTAAAGGGGGTCCAAAATCCAAGTTATCGGCCCCTCATAACGGTACTTATCGCTAAGAATGTAGAACAATGGTATTTGTCATGCTGCGGTACTAATCAAAAATAGCAGAGACTCGAGGTATTCCACACATTATTGTACTACTCACAGGTTATGAAATTCGACATATACTACAGACCTATGATTTTTCTCACATTGCGGCGCCATTTACAGGAACGCAACCCTATGGTGTTCAGCACATGCAAGTACTAACCACACGGACCTTCCCCTATCCCGTGGTTTTCTTCATATAGTGGGTACTAATCATAAGCAAGGCAGAACCATGGTAGCTATCATCCCATGGTCCCGCTCATATGGTGGTACTAATCACAGGTACTGCAGAAGCCGACCGCCGGGTGTTCCTGTTTGCTACTAATCACAAACCTATTTGGTACATAATATAGTGGTACTACGCGCAAATAAAAGCGACCCATGATGTTCTCCGCGTGGTGGTACTAATCACAAGTAGTTTCATGCTTGCAAGACAATCATTCCTTGGTCGCCCCTTTTAGTCGCCTCTTACGACAGCCAGGGGATACCGTGCGTGTATTCTTCGTCTGCGTACCCCACCCACAGGGGGTTGTGTGCTTGGTCCGCGAGAAGTATTTTATTTCCCTCAAGTCCTCCGGCAAGCCGGTTAGGACCCCCCTATCCGCCACCTGGGACGCGCCACGTGGGAGTATCACCTCTCCCCATGCTACGCCTGCGTAGCAAGTTCGTGGTCTAATTCGATCATCCCATTCGCATTTTCTTGAGATCCTTGGGATGATGATGATGATGATGATGCTTGTTGTATAAAGGGGCCTAACATCTAGGTATTCGTCCCCTAATGGTACGAAATGAGACGAAATTAAATAACAAATTAAAATCCCAAAAACATCCACTGACCAGAATTCAAAACGTGAGGACGGAGAATGAATGGATGTGAATGGATGGATATGAATTTAAAACGATCAGAGGAACCGACCCACAGTGCCTCACGTGCACAGAAACTGGCGTAGAACAATAGAATTACTGACCAAGGGACTGCTTCTATAGCACAATACTTAATCGATGATACTTGTAGTCAAAAGGGGTCCAAAATCCAAGTCAGCGGCCCCGCACAGTGGAACTTATCGCTAGGAAAGTAGAACCATGGCATTTGTTATGTTGCGGTACTAATCAAGAGTAGCGCAGACTTGCGGTATCCCACACATTATGGTACTAATGATGATCGAGGTCATCGGCCCCTAATGGTACGAAATGAAATAACAAAAAGTTGAAATTCATGCACTGACCAAAATAAAATAAAAATGTCATGAAGAATGTATGGATGGACATGAACCCAACAAAACAAAACAAAAAACAAATAACAGTGGATCAGACTCAAAAAACAGATCGTAAATAATAGAATTACTGACCAAGGGGCCTCGCATAAAGCACAATGATTCTTATGTCTAAAGGGGTGCAAAATCCATATCTAAGGCCCCACAGAATGGTACATGTCGCGAGTAAAGTAGAACCATGGTATTTGTTATGTTGGGGTACTAATCAAAAGTAGCGAAACTCACGGTGTTCCACACAAGATGGTACTACTCACAAGTATTGTACTCCGTACAGGTAACGCAGACCTATGGTGTTTCTCACACAATGGCGCCACTCATAGCCAACGCAAACCGATGAGTTTCCTCACCTAGGTGTACTAGTCACGGGTGCCGGTCCCACGGGCCCCGTGGTTTTCCTCACATAGTGGATACTAATCACAGGTAACGCAGACCCACGGTATTGCTCACATGGGTACGACGCACGGGTACAGGAAACCCCCCCGGCCAGGCTGCTACTAATCACAAACCCATTTCGTACCGAATATAGTGGTACAACTCGCAAGTACAGGCAACTCATGGTGTTCCCCGCGTGATGGTACGAATCAAAAGTGGTTTCATGGTTCTAATTCAATCATCCCATGGTCGCCCCTTTTAGACGCCTCTCACGACAGGCAGGGGATACCGTGGGTGTATTATTCGTCTGCGTCCCCCACCCACAGGGGGGGTGTGTTTGGTTCGCGAGAGGTATTTTATTTCCCTCAAGTCCGCCGGCAAGCTTGTTAGGGCCCCCCTATCCGCCACCTGGGACGCGCCACGTGGGAGTATCACCTCTACCCCTGCTACGCCTGCGTAGCAGGTTCGTGGCATTATGGTACTACTCACAGGTAAGGAAATTCGCACATGTATTACAGACCTACGCTGTTTCACACATTGCGGCGTCATTTACAAGTAACGCAAAACAATGGTGTTCATCACATAAGGGTACTAACCACAGGGACTCGTACTATCCCGTGGTGTTACTCATATAGTGGGTACTTATCATAGGCAAGCCAGAACCATAGGTTCCCTCGTCCCATGGTGTCGCTCATATAGTGGTACTAATCACAAACCTATATTATACCTTACATAGTGTTACTACGTGCAACTAAAAACGACCCACGGTGTTCCCGCGTGGTGGAAATAATTACAAGTAGTCTCATGGTTCTAATTCGATCATCCCCTGGTCGCCCCTTTCAGTAACCTCTTACGAGAGGCAGGGGATACCGTGGATGTATTCTCCGTCTGCGCGCCCACCCACAGGGTGTCGGTCTATCTGTTAGGTCATCAGCCCAGAGGCTGGTTGGATCCTCAAATAGCACCACCAAAGGTTATGTGGTTATAAGAAAACCGCAAAAACCAATGGAAGCACTAAAATGAGGCGTACTGGGCAAGACGAGGAGTGAGGTAGTTTGCCATTGCTTTCCTCACTGGGTCAGAAAGTGCTATTGCAGCACGACTGACCCCATGAGCAACACCTTTCATAACACTCAGATGCACTAGTCGTGTTCTGAATGCCATTACTCAGGACCACCCATACCCCAGCAGCTTCCATATTGTCACAGCCATGGATGAGACAGGGATTTCGGTGAAAGCTACACTTTACTCTGGCCTGTGCCAAGGGATGGATACAAAAGTACTATATCCATCAAGAAATGGCAGCAGGCAAACCACACGGAGTAGACAGAGAAATAAAGAAAAAGAAGGGATTCGTCACTTCGAAAAATGAAGTAACGGACGAAGATAGGCAAGGGCCACGAAGGGCGTTAAGATGAAAGACTCCCTAGCCCGCGTCGCGAGGCTTAAAATGACCCTTAACTCGTCTTTCTACGACTGTTTCGACATTTCACCTATATCAGCCTATGTTAATGTGCCAAAGGGGCTAAATCTAGGGAATGGAGACGGCCGTTAACATTTCTTGTAGATAGGGTTACCCGCAAGGTCCTGAAAGTTAGGTATACAAAATTTGGTTGATATTGGTGGAACGGCATGGGTTTGTATAAGGAACAGACTGACGGACTGACATTCTGTTCTATGTACAGATGAAGAATGGTTACAATGTCGAGATGTTGTAGACGTTGATATTCCAGATAGACCCTTAGCCCAAACATATTTAAAATGTTTATAATAATATTCGTTGTTGTTGGGGTACTTGGGGCTCAGGCCTCTTGCTGTTGGGTACCGTGGTTCAAATCACGGCCACTCCATGTGAGATTTGTGCTGGAAAAAGCGGAGGTGGGACAGATTTTTCTCCGGGTACTCCGGTTTTCGCTGTAATCTTTCATTCCAGCAACACTCTCCAATATCATTCCATTTCCTACCCTCATCGCAAGATGGGGACTTCATTCATTCCATCCCTGATCCGGTCACTGACTGGAAAACAGGTTGTAGATTTTCAAGAATGGTGCTTGGTTGCAGATACGATGTTTCTGTGCGAGTGAATCACATTGTCAGGTAGAGCAACTGTGGATGATTATGTTGATTGATGCCACCTAATTCCATGTCATGATCTAGTCGAACTTTTGCTAGTGAGAGCTATTTATATTAAATATTCCATCATCAACAGACCCAGGCTCTATCATGATTGAAAAAGCATTGGGACGTGAAATTCACTTGTGTATCATGGATTGCTCGATATTTTTGGGATGCCCTTGAGTCCCCCTTCCAGAGCTGTGTTAATTGAATTGGTAGGACGAGGGGAGAACACCCGCCATCTTGTTTGGAGCCAGTTTGACGACACTTAGCGCTCGCTGTATCAAGTGGCTAGAACAATTAGAACGCGTATTATTGGGTTATGCTCGTTCTTTGCCAAGGGCGATACCGTCTGTATTACATCGGAAGCAATGACCGCAAACAGAAATGGGTGATATAAAAGCCGCGCGCAGTCAAATGTATCGTGAATTTGGGAAAAAAGAAAATATAGTTATTACACTGAAGTAGATGTTTTGATTATCGGAGGAAGGAAAATCAGAGCTGAGCGGCTCACGGTGGAGGGACACAATAAAGTGTATGATTGGTTTGGAGGGGTCACTGTTAAAAGAAAAACAGACTTGAAAGAGGAGTGGATTTTGATGTGTGCCCTGAAGTATATTCTAATGTTATTTCAGAAGAGGGGGAAATAACTCACTCATACGCTTCTTTCAATCGAGAAATTTGTGTTTAAATACTGTCTGGTACAACCCCTTGAGTTGAAGCATAGCAAATATCGACAGTAACCCCCGCCGACTACCCCTGAGGATGGGGGTGGTAGAATATCATCCACGGTATCCTCTGCCTGTCATTAGAGGCTCTTAACTTGAAATCGTGGGCTGGTGACAACGGGGCCCTTAACTGAGTCCTGGCCTTACCTCCACTTACTTCTTCCAGGCTCTTCAATTACATCTATCCTGCTGATGCTTGTTGTTTAAAGGGGCCTAACATCTACGTCATCGGCCCCTATGGTACGAAATGTAATGACAAATTAAAAGTTCAAAATCATCCACTGACTGAAATAAAAAGTCATGAAGAATGAATGGAGGGATATAAATTTAAAACAATCTGTGGATCCGACCCAAAAACTAACATAAAAATAGTATTACTGACCAAGGGACCACTTCTAATACGCAATTCTGAATCGAGAAGGCGTGTTAGCTAAAGGGGTCCAAAATCCAGGTCAACGGCCCCTCATAATAGTACATAATAGTACTAGTAAAGTATAACCATAGTATTTGTCATGTTGGGGTACTAATCAAAGGTAGCGTAGATTCACAGAATTCCACACATGATGGTACTACTCACAAGGATTGTACGTCGCACAGGTAACGCAGACCTATGGTGTCATACACCTACGTGTACTAATCACGGACGCCGGTATTCCCGCGGTGTTCCTCATATAGTAGGTACTAATCACAGGCAACGCAGACCCACGGTGTCGCTCAAATAGTAGTACTAAACATAGGCAACGCCCAGACCCGTGGTGTTTCTCACAGAGATACTAATCACGGGTACTGGAAACCCACAGTGAACCACTCTCTGCTACTACTAACCACACACCTCTGGTGTACTTAACATAGTGGTACTACCCGCAAGTAAATTCGAACCTTGGTGTTCCCCGCAAGATGGTACTAATCAGAAGTAGTTTCATGGTTCTAATACAATCATCACTTAGTCGCCCCTTTTAGTGGCCTCGCACGACAGGTAGGGGATAGCGCGGGTGTATTTTTCGTACGCATCCCCCACCCACAGGGGGATAGACAGAGAGAAAAAGAAGATAAAGAGGGGATCCGTTACTTCGAAAAATGAAGTAACGGACGAAGAAAGGCAAGGGCCACGAAGGGCGTGAAAATGAAAGACTCCCTAGGCCTCGAATGCTCTAATACCGTTGGGGTCGGAAAAGAACAAGAGTTGACCAAGGGAAATCGGACAGGATAGACGAAAGTGAGGAGCCTGGCACAAGTAAGTGGAAGCAATGCCAGGACTCAGCTAAGAGCCCCGTGGTCGCCAACCCACACTCCCAAGTTGAGAGCCCCTTGGGCCCCTTTTAGTCGCCTCTTACGACAGGCAGGGGATACAGTGGGTGTATTCTTCATCTGCGTCCCCCACCCACAGGGGGTCCCATCTATCCCGTGCGGCTCCGTGGCTAAGTGGTTAGCGTGCTCGCCTTTGGTCCTGTGTTCGATTCCCGGCAGGGTCGAGAATTTTAACCATCGTTGTTTCATTTCGCTGGCACGGGGGCTGGGGGCATGTGCCGTCTTCATCATCACTTCATCCTCATCGCGAGGCGCAGGTCACCTTCGGGTGTCAAATCAGAAGACTTGCACCCGGCGAGCCGAACATGTCCTCGGACATGCCCTCACAAAGACAAACTTTAAAATTACAGATCCAATGTAGGATGCAGTTTGGAAGCATGTTTTCACGATCTCAGGACCACAAGCTGGCACCTTTCACTTCTCGCGGAAAGAGTTAAATGTGAAAATCACTAACTTTATTCCGTAGCTAAACGGTAAGGAATATTGAAATTCGATTTTTCCGCTACCGTCAATTTGTCATTTGTTTATTTTTTATCTCAAGCTCCCTCTATATTGGATATCTAACAATTTAAGGGATCTTAATTTTACTGTTCCATTTCATAGTCTTTTGGCTTTAGCCTGTTTTCATAAAATTTCGTCATTTTGTTTTGTGAGTCTGTCAGGGCTTATTATTGTTATTGTTATTATTGTTCCGGAAATATTGGGGATCACAGAGGTGAAAGTCGGTGCGGGCATGAATGGGTGGATATACGAAAATCGAAAGATTGAATTAAAACTTTAAAATTGGCAGTTAAATTTCCTTTCTTAACCTTTCCATTTTTCTTTTCAGATCTTAATACTTTGCCAATTAATTTACAGAAATCTAGCTCGTGAGCTTGAAAAACACTTTTAGAGAGGTCGAGAAAAATCAGATAATTTTATAGGCTGAGCTTGAAGCACCTTTCAATGAATAGTCAACGAGACGGATCTCCCAATTTATTTTTACTAATAGTAAGACCATCTTTGTTCTACAAATTTGTACTTCCCTGGCCTATCAACGCCGCAACCTACATTTAACAAAATTAAACAGTACCCACTGTCTAGACTGATCAACAGTCTGATATCTTAAACATTAAATGAATGAAATAGAGCTTAACAGGTTAAAAAGTACCCATTCTACATGGCCTTTGGTAAAAACAAAAGGTTAAAGTTACTGGCCGAAAACCAAAATGGTAAGGAGGCGGATTCCTTGAAATTTACCTGAAATACATAAAACCCTATTTGGACTTATGGCCCGACGTTACAGAGGCTAAGTCTTTACTACGGAGATGACTAGGTGGGGAAAATTATATAAGTTACAGAAATTACTAGATAGACTTAAAAGTTAAAAAATCATAGCCACCTCAAGATCAAGTTGAGAGGGAATATGAGAGGGTACCTCACTCTTTATTCTCTAAGTTCAAGTAAGTTCATTAGGCTTCTTTGAAATATACGTTTAAAGTTTGAAATTTACATTTCGGAAAATAAAGTTACATTACTAAAGATCTGAATCCTTCCCCTCAAACTAGCTTTCAAAGACTATCACATAGTTAAGTCAATACTGCCATTGATGATGATGATGATGCTTGTTGTTTAAAGGGGCCTAACATCGAGGTCATCGGCCCCTAATGGTACGAAATGAAATGACAACAAAAAATTCCAAAATCATAAACTGACCAAAAGAAAAAAAATCGTCATGAAGAAGGAATGGATGGACATGTAGCAGAAAAAACGAGCAAACAAAAAAATTAGTGGATTTAACTCAAAAAAAGGATCATATATAACTTATTACTGACCAAAGGACCACTCATAAAGCAGAATCCTGTTAGCTCTTTTTCAAAGTAAGATTACTGAATGCCTTTTGAAGGCTGGATATTATATGTTGGGAGCAAGCGCTCCAAGTATTGAGGGATCTGCTCTTGTATAATTTGTGCTCTTATGTAAATTTGAGCTTTTCGAAAATATAACCTTCAGTTTAAGTTCTAAATTCTTTTCTTGACATTTTAAGTAGACCCATTCATCCCGGCACCTTCTTTCACCTCTGTTGGTCCACGAATACCCCGGAACAATTATTATTATTATTATTATTATTATTATTATTATTATTATTATTATTATTATTATTATTATTATTATTATTACTGTACCGGAAGGTACACCTCGATGCCGTGCATTTAAATGAAGCGCCTTGAAAAACGCTATCTATCACATAAAAATTGAAACATCTAATACAAGTAGTTGGGACGTTGATCAAAAGATATCACTTCTAAATGATTGAGTACCGGGCGAGTTGGCCGTGCGCGTAGAGGCGCGCGTCTGTGAGCTTGCATCCGGCGATAGTAGGTTCGAATCCCACTATCGGCAGCCCTGAAAATGGTTTTCCGTGGTTTCCCATTTTCACACCGGGCAAATGCTGGGGCTGTACCTTAATTAAGGGTACGGCCGCTTCCTTCCAACTCCTAAGCCTTTCCTATCCCATCGTCGCCATAAGACTTATCTGTGTCGGTGCGACGTAAAGCCCATAGCAAAAAAAATGATTGAGTAATATGAAGTTTCCTAAACTGACTGCATTTCTTTGTTTTGTTTTGGTGTATCACTGGTTGCAACAACTATTTCAAGAAATTTGGACTTTTCACCATAGATGTCTCTATTAAAGAACTGAGAAAGAACTGAGAAATTTAAAGTTTTATGTTTATAGGTTTTATGAACTGCTGATGATGATGATGCTTGTTGTTTTAAGGGACCTAACATCGAAGGTCATCGGCCTCTAATGGAACGAAATGAATGATATGAGACATAAAGTTAAAATTTTAAAAAGTATCCACTGACTAGAGTTAAAAAAGAATGGTGATGAAGAAAAATGAGGGTGAGATTAAAACATTCAGTGGATCTAATACGCAATGCGTTATGTTCTATTAAAATAAGAGAAAATACAGGAAAACGAAAGAATAAGGCATCGCCCAGCAGTACAGATATTAACACATAATGTACGTTAGACGTTCAAATAACACATTAAAATACGCAACCCAAACTAAAATGAAGTCAATGAGATAAAAGCGCAACTGACATAAACAACACTAGGACAAAGGACATCATCACACACGATAAAACAGACCGCTATCCCTCATAAAGCGGATGACGAGGTCTGCTGACTGCACGTCATCGCGCAAGATAAGGGAGATAGTACTCGGAAGGTTAATACTACGGCGCAGATCGACCAGGTCCACGCACTCCGTAAGGATGTGTACCACGGTAAGATGGTCGCCGCAGGTACACACCGGAGGGGGTTCTCCTTTCAGTAGATGGGAGTGCGTCAAGATACCGTGGCCGATCCGAAGGCGACATAATACCACGGCTTCCCTCCGCGAAGCCCGAAGGGAAGTCCTCCATACCTTCGTTGTTCCTTTTATCGCTCTCAGCTTATTGGGAAGTGGGATGGCCTGATACTCCATCTCCCAATGAGACATAACCAGATGTCTCAGCTGAGAGCGAATATCAGTTTCTGGAACCTTGAAAGGCAACGAGGGCAGTGTAACTGCCTCCTTGGCAGTCCGATCTGCTAACTCGTTTCCCTCTATGCCCATGTGGCTGGGGAGCCACACAAACGTAATTCTGGTGCCGGCATCCGAACACCCGGCCAGCAGGTCCTGGATCCGCTGCACCAGAGGGTGCCGAGGGAAACGGGTATCAATAGACTGGAGCGAGCTCAAGAGTCAGTACACACGAGAAAGTGTCGGCGTTCATTGTACAGTGCGTACCGCAGAGCTCCACTGATAGCATAAAGCTCCGCTGTGTACACACTACAGGTTTCCGGGAGAGCAAAAAGAAACCGATCATTTCCGACAACGAACGCACAGCCCACCTTCGTATCTGTCCTTGAACCATCCGTGTAAACGACGACTGAAACTGGATAGCGGCCAACAACGGGCAGGTAGAGCCTCCGATAAATCGAAGGGTCCGTGTCTCCTTTCGGGCCAGTGTGCAAATCCAGGATGATTTCAGGTCGTCGTACAACCCACGGAGGTACCCCACTTGGTTGTCTGACAAGGCAAGGAATCGAAGGTACGTCAAACAATTCATAACTGCTATCCAAGCGTATCCCAACCGGCCGTGTCGCACGAGGATAAGCAGCGTACAACAAACGGTTGCCATTGTTGAACACGCAGGGATAGCTCGGATGAAGTGGCATCTGTCGTAAATTTGCAGCATACGTAAGTAGGAGTTGCTGGCGCCTCACGTGTAAAGGCGGCACACCAGACTCAGCGAGCAGGCTAGCGATGGGGCTTGTACGAAAAGCTCCCGTCGCCAACCTAACCCCGCTGTGGTGGATACTGTTCAGCTTCGCAAGAACGCTTGGTCTTGCGGAGCCATATGCTGCACTGCCGTAGTCTAACCGGGATAAAATGTGTGCCCGATAGAATTACAGGAGCACCACGCGGTCAGCTCCCCAATTAGTGCTGCTAAGAAACTTCAAGCGGTTAAGCCTCTTGGTGCATTGCACTTTTAGCTCCCTCACGTGTGGCTCCCACGATAATTTACTGTCAAAAAGGAGCCCAAGAAATCTCTAGGTGTCAACAACTGGAAGAATGACATTTCCTAGATAAAGCTCAGGATGTGGGTGAAGAGTACGTTGACGACAAAAGTGGACAACGGAGGTCTTTGCGGCAGAAAACCGAAAGCCATGTTCTAAGGTCCACTTCTCCACCCTCCTAATAGCTTGCTGTAATTGTCGCTCTGCGGCTGCCATGCTGCACGACCTATAGTGCAGAGCAAAATAGTCCACATATAGCGACGGTATTACTGCTGGACCAGCAGCAGCGACAATACCGTTTATGGCAATCGCAAACAGAGTGACACTAAGGACCGATCCCTGAGGAACTTCATTTTCCTGAACGTGATATTGCGAATATGTCCTCCCTACTCGGACACGGAATAGACGGAGGGACAAAAAATTCGCAATAAATACCGGAAGGTTACCTCGGAATCTCCATTGATGCAGGACTGAAAGGATACCATATCGCCATGTGGTGTCGTAGGCCTTCTCTAAGTCAAAGAAAACAGCTACCAAGTGCTGTTTACGGAGAAACGCATCCTGGATAGAGCTCTCCAGGCGGACCAAGTGGTCAGTGGTGGATCGAGCGGCTCGAAAACCACACCGGTATTCGAACAAGAGTCCTTGTTTCTCCAGACACCACACGAGTCGGCGATTTACCATCCTCTCAAATAGCTTACACAGGCAGTTGGTAAGACAAATCGGCCTGTAACTTCCTGCATACTTAGGATCTTTGTCAGGCTTGAGGACAGGAATGACTATGGCCTCTCGCCACTGAGACGGAAAATCACCCTCCATCCAGATACGGTTGAACACACGAAGGAGATAGAGTAGACTATCATCACTAAGATGTTTCAACATCTGGTTGTGGATTTTGTCCGGTCCAGGAGACGTGTCCTTGCAAAGTGCTAGGGCGCTGCGGAGTTCCCACTCCGTAAAGGGCACGTTGTAGTCCTCTGAAGCTTGAGAGGCAAAACTAAGGTGATGACGTTCTGCCTTCACAGCGAGGAAATCAGGATGGTAATTCCCGGAGCCAGACATCCGCGAAATGACTGGCTAGATGGTCAGCAATCAGGAGGGATTCAGTGACAATATTGCCTGCAATGGAAATTCCCGGTACAGAAGATGATCCTTGGATACCCGAAATACGTCGAAGCTTAGTCCACACTTGAGATGATGGAGTATGTGACGTCATAGACGACACATATCTCTCCCATAAAGCCTTCTTACTTTGGCGAATAAGAACTCGCGCCTTAGCGCGGAGTTTCTTGAATGTTACCAAGTTGGCCGCAGTAGGTTGTCTACTGTAACGTTTGTGAGCGCGACGGCGTTCTTTGATAGCTGCTGCTATTTCTTCGTTCCACCAAGGAAGGAGCTTTCGGCGAGGAGTCCCCGAGTACAACGGAATGGACTCCTCAGCAGCAGCAAGAATAACTCGGGTGATGTAAGTTATTTCCTCGCCGACGGTCTGCCTAATATCATCGTTAAAGGCAGCTAACGATGAGTACTTTGGCCAAACAGCATGTTTCAAAATCCGTCGAGGGGGAGCCTCGACGGATTTTTGGTTCATCAAAGTAAGAATGATGGGAAAATGGTCACTGTCACAGAGATCATCGTGTGTATGCCACTGAAACAGTGGAACCAACGTTCGGCTGCATAGACTTACATCTATGCGAGAATATGTGCCGTAACACACACTAAAGTGAGTTGGTTCCCCCGTGTTCAAAATACATAAATCCAGCTCTGTTACTAATGTTTCCAGCTCTCTCCCCCTGGGGCAAGGCGTCTCGGAGCCCCAGATGGGGTGATGGGCGTTAAAATCGCCCAACAAGAGGAAGGGAGGTGGAAGCTGATCTATAAGATCAGTGACATCAGTTATGTTAGGAGCGTGACCTGGTGGAAAATAAACATTACACACTGTTGTTGTGACAGGCAGCGGAACGCGAACAGCTACAGAATCGACGGGAGTTCTTAATGGAACCTCTTCGCTGTAGGTATCAGAACGTACAAAAATGCCAACACCACCGGACGCCCGGTGAGCATAGTACCGTTCTGTCGAGTATAGTCTGAAATTTCTCAAGACCGTATGATGACCAGGTCTGAAGTTGGTCTCCTGAATACAGACTATACTCGCTGCGTACTCACTAATGAGCTGACGTAACTCATCAAGATGCCTGTCATAACCGTTACAGTTCCACTGTAACAGTGCCATATTGTGGACTATAAAAGGAGTGTTAGGTTGTGAGCGAAAAAATGCTCGTAAGCCTAAACACTATCTACATCTACATCCGTAGATGTAGAGGACAGCGCGACATCCATCCCGTCATCAAAAGATGGCAGGGGTGCCGCCCAGAACTTCGACGCTTTTCGGGCGCGAGTGGGTCCCCTACGAGGAGATCGCGCCGGTTTGGGAGCAGGAGTACCTCCCGGCGCAGACTCATACCCCTCAGGAGGGGGGCATGACTTCTCCTTCGCAGGGGAAGTCCGAGAGCGCTCAGCACGGACGCTCTTCTTCCCCTTCTTCTTTTCGAGTTTAGACGGGCTGGGAGATGGTTTCCCAGCCCTGGTCGACGATGCCGCCTTCGCCGGCTGGGGCACGACTTTCGTCGACCTCCTAGGGGGGGGAGACTTAGCCTTCCCCCTTGCTGTGCAGGCTGGGAACTACCAGCCTGCACAGACTTCTGGTTGGTCGAAGGTGGGGTGGTCACCCCCCCTCTAGCTTTGACTCTTTGCGACGTTGCTGGGAGCGGCAACAGTCGCCTTGGGCGCAGCGGTCTGGACAGGTGTCGAGGTTGTAAATGACGAACCTGGAAGACTCTGAGCTATCAAGCTATAGTCAAGTGTACGGGCAGGTGTATTCGTAGAATTAAACTTACGGCGCGCTTCCTGGTAGGAAAGACCATCCAGGGTCTTGATCTCCTGGATCTTCTTCTCACTCAGGTATGTCGGACAATTCCGATCCCGAGGAGAATTAAAACCAGAGCAGTTAGTGCACTTGTATGGAGTTGTGCACTCCTCCGCGCCGTGAGCTACTCGTCCACATGTACCACATACAGCCTGATTCGAACAGCGAGATACCATATGTCCGAATCGCTGGCATTGATAGCATCGCATAGGAGGCGGGATGTACGGCCGCACATCGCAACGATAAGTTGTTACCTTGACTTTCTCTGGTAATACTGACAACTTGAAAGAGACAATGAAGGCACCAGTGGCAACGTCTTCACCGTTGACCTTGCGCGTAATGCGCCGGACGTGTGTCACGCCACGGTTCTTCATGTCTTCCATCAACTCGTCGTCAGTGTTCAAAATAAGGTCGCGGTGAAAGATGACTCCGCGAACCAGGTTCAAGGACTTATGCTCCTCCACTTTGACGGGGATTTCGCTAAAGTGCTCGCACTTAAGCAACTGATCAGCTTGCAGTGCTGTACGAGTCTTTAGAAGCAAACTTCCGTTGCGCATTTTCTTAAGTTCCTCCAGTTCGCCATAGACGCCTTCGATGTTCCTACTAAAAAGGATCGACTTCACCAGCTTAAAATCGTGCCCATCGGTTCTGGTAGCGACCAGAAACCTAGGGAAGCTGATTCCCATTCCTTCACGCTGCGCATGTTCCCAGGGAGTTGAACCTCTCAGGGAAGCAAAAGTTAAAGACTTAGGTGGGGGACTACCTTGAGAGAGCCGACTTCGTTTGGAAGCCATGCCCGATAGCATCCTCCCCGAATGCCACCCACTCCGATCAGGGGTCTCTGTAGCCGAACCAAGCAGCCAAGGCAATACCCACCTGGTCATAGCAGGTACTGCCCAGGGTCCGATGTTGGACGATGCCTAATACGGGATGACTGAGGCAATGAGCACTAAGACTCCCTTCCTCCAGTCACCCGCAATAGCATGTACCCCATAGCGTGTACAGAGCACTAAATATAGAGAAAAAATTAAAATTAATTAATAATAATATGTCCTTGTGGCATTCGGCTGTGTTCTGACCTGTGTTGTCAGGCGGATACCACTGCCAAGGTACATGGCGCTCCCACCACGCAATGGTCCTGGGTGGACTGTTGCGGGCTTTTGGGCGTAATCGCACACGTAAGAGGCCCATCTCCGGGCAGTATGCACATCAACATTTTGAATGGTCTACATCTGACCATCGGAAAAATAATAAAATATAAAGAGGGGACCATGGCCACATGACCCTTTAAGTCACCTTCTACGACAGGCAGAGATTACCTATGGATGTATTCAGCCTCTCCCATCCACAGGAGGTACATCACATTATACCAAACCGCAATCCATGTCCGCGCCAAGGTCGCCCCTTTTTGTCGCCTCTTACGACAGGCAGGGGATACCGCGGGTGTATTCTGCATGTGCGTCCCCCACCCGCAGGGGTTTTTTCTGAACTGAATTGACCTTCCTTATTTTTGATACTGCAAGGTTTACAACACTTCCTTCTCATCCCGCCAGCTTTGGAGTCTGGCCAATCACAAATTTACTGTATTTATTTGTCAGCCAATTATAGGCTTCTTGTAACTTTTTGTCTATCCAATAAAAATGAGAGGGTGTGTCCGGATTTAGTCCAGAACCTTCTCGAAGCTTCTTCTCGGATATAAAAGCTGACGCTTTTTCGAGTTACTGATCGTCGTGTTACTGAGTGTGTGTGCTAAGAGAGGAGGGGAGGGTCTCACTCATCGGCAGTCAGAACATCAGCTAAGATAATGGCCACCATTTTCTAACTCAGTATTCATCTCCGCAAGCCAACCCGAGGGGAAGGTTCCCTATCTTTAGTAATGTAACCGTAAATTTTCTAAAATGTAAGCCTTTCTTTCTGCTCATGTTATAGTTCAACTAAGTCAAAGGTACTTAACCGAAAACAGGGGATAGAGAGTGCGTTACCCTCTCGAATTCCCCTTCAGTTTATCTTGACGTGACTACGATTTTGTAACTGATCTTCACTTGTAAATTTTAAATTAACTTGTCCTTCTAGTCACCTCAGTAGTGTGGGATTAGCCTCTGTGTCTTCAGGCTGCAAGCCCAAGTAGGGGTTTATACTTGGTTTTCAAGGAGCGCAAGTGTCCGCCTCCATACATTTTGTTTCTGGGGCCAGTAATTGATCCTGTTAATTTCCATAAAGGTCCATTAGAATGGGTACTAGATACGCCTGTGTAAACTAAAAGGTAATTAATATGTTATTGTAAATTGTAGGTTGTGCCTAGAGAGGCCTGAATGTGTAATGTTATTGAGCAGGACGCTCTTTTCCGTCTTGTAATTGTTAATGGTTGCCTTGGGTAGACCGTAAGAGTTCGGGAGCGCTGTCTCCTTGGTAGAATTTGTAGAGCATGTAAGCTCTATTGTGGTTAGGTAATAGATATTTGTGTGGTGCCTTTGGAAGGCCGTAAATTGTAACTGTTGGAGCAAAGTGCTCTTGAAAGTTGCGTTTTGGGAGATTTCTCCCTTTGTCTTTCCAACTAAACGCAACATTAGCGATTAAGAGCTTGAAGCTCAAGATTGTAAAATACCGATCCTTGGTTTTCCTGTTTTGTACCAAAATTGCTCTGTACCTGAAATCTTGTTCTTTCACCAAGTGAAGAGTTTTGTTAAAATTTAAGATCTGAAAAGAAATGTAACATTTATTTTAGAATTTTAAATTCATCTTTGAATATCGTAGATAGACCCATTCCAGCCCGCACCTTCTTTCACCTCTGCGTTCCACGAAAACTCGGTAACAATTATTATTATTATTATTGTTGTTGTTGTTGTTGTTACGGAGTTTCCCGTGGACCAGCAGAGGTGAAGGAAGGTGCCGGGGTGAATGGGTCTAACTACAAAATCAAAGGTAATTTAAAACTTTAACAAAGGTTATATTTTTTGAATTTCAACAGTGAACAACAACAAAACTTTAACAACTTTTCACTAGGTGAGGTAATAATAACATACCAGGTACCATGACAAAGTTTATACAAGGCAAGTACATCCAAAATTTAGTGACAGTTTAGTAATCTGGGCTTCCAACCCCTCGCTTTACATTTCCTGAGCTCTCAACTCGACCTTACAAAAGATTACTATTTTACACAAGGGCAGAAAACCCCTAGTCCCTGGAGCACTTGCTCCCAACTTCAAATATCAAGTCTCCCAGAGGCACAGTTACCACACTCGAAAAGAGCTGACACGCTCTCAGTTTTTCAAGCCTATGCAAGGCAATATCAGACTTTACAATTACTTGCCATCAAGGCACAACTTTAAAAAAATGAAACTACGGTACCTTGTACCCAACCTACTGGGCCTTAGCAGAAAAACAACAGGTTAAGTGCATGGCCCTAGACACCAAATTAAATGGAGGCGTGTATTTCTCCTAACTCTGCATTCTTAAAACAAAAAAGGTATTAGGCCGATGAAACAGGGGCTATTCCCAAACTATCGAGGTGACTCGTATAAGACAAATTAAAGACATTACGGAAAGGAAGAAAACCTGTTACAAAACGTAGTCATCTCAACCCAATATGAAGGGGAGCTCGAGAGGGTAAATCACTCTCTATCCCTGAATTACAGTTACAGATTTTATGAAATTTACACATTAGCCGGCAGAACTTACATTTTAGAGAAGTAGGTTACATATTAACCTTTCTGACCTATCCCCCGGGTTAAACTGCGGAGCTAGCAAGAAATAAAGATGTTAAACGGCCATTACCTTGCTGAAGAACTGCTGCCTGATGAAAGATGCACCTCCCGCCTCCTGCTTCACGCACACACACTTAGTTAGATGTTGATAAAATAGCCAAGAGACTTGAAAATCTGCAGTTTATAAACCCTCGGCGAAGTTCGAGACCTTTCATGAATAATCAAGACACACCCACAGCGTTTATTGGATAAAATAAAAAGTTACACTCAAAATTGAAGAAGAAATACGGGATTGGTGGGAAATTAATTACAGAAATTCATGATTGTCTGGATTCAAAACAGGTGGAAAGAAAAGATAAATATTGAAACACAAAAATGACTGAACGAAAATTAGTAAAGAAAAACTCATGAATACAAAATTTCTTCAGAAAGGTTCTTTCAATTAGCACCAGGATGCAAGATCACAGCTTTTAGCAGTGACATCTATGAGAGAATGTCCACACTTCTTGATCAATGGAAAACAAAACAAACTGAAATTCACACAGTACTGGCAACTTCATAATCACAAAATTACGGTAGTGACATCCTCTGAGGAAAAGTTTAAGTAGGTGTAGTTCAAAGTTCAGTGTTTCTCCTGTAGAGGAGTTCTAATTGGCGAAAGATTTAAATGTGCGGCGTAGAGGTGTACCTCTATGTACAATTATTATTATTATTATTATTATTATTATTATTATTATTATTATTATTATTATTATTATTATTATTATTATTATTATTATTGCACCGGGCGGTACACATCCACGCCGCTAATTCAAACTTTGCGCCAGTTGAAACTCCCCTACTGGAGGAAGTCTGAACTTTATCTAATGTGCCAATTTTCAAGTTTCTCAGAAGATGTCACTACTTGGAAATTTTGAAGTTTCTGAACTTTGCGCCAGTTGAAACTCCCCTACTGGAGGAAGTCTGAACTTTATCTAATGTGCCAATTTTCAAGTTTCTCAGAAGATGTCACTACTTGGAAATTTTGAAGTTTCTGAACTGGGTCGTTTTCGATGTATTTTTGTTTTGCCTGTAGTAAGAAGTGTGAACTTTCTCTTCTAGAGGACACTACTGAAGAATTACAATAGTGCACCCTAGTGCAAGGTGAAAGAACTGTTTTTTGGAGAAATATTTATTTCAAAAGTTTGTTTCTTGTTAAATTTCCTTCTGGTATTGTTTAAGTTGGCTGTATTCCCCTCTTTTTCCCCTTGTTTTAGATTTATCCAATCCCGAATTTCCTTAATTAATTTACGACCAATAAGGGGTTTCTTCTTCAAATTGGATATGCTGCTTAATCCTAACCAATAAATGATTGTGGGCGGGTGTTTTCTTTCCTGAAACGCCTCGAACATTCCGCGAGAGTATATAAACTGCTGATTTTAGGGACCCTGCGGCACTTCTCTACCATCTTTCAGTGTGTAAAGTACATAGCAGGGGGCGGGAAGCGCCTCTTTCTTCGGGCAGCAGTTCAACAACAAGGTAATGGCCGTTTAATAACTTCTTTTCTTGCTAGCTCAGCAGTTTAACTCTCGGGGCAGGTCCGACACTTTCCCACCATGTAACCTTTCCCTAAAATGTAAAGACTTTTAGTATCTATTCTCTTTTAAGCTAAATATTGGGATAGAGACTGCTTAACCCTCTCGAGCTTCCACTCATATTGCTTTGAGGTGAACTTATTTTTCACAACCGTTTCTTCCTTAATGTAATGTAAATTGTTTCTTTCTAAAGTCACCTCGTTAGTATGGGATTAGCCCTTGCATTAACGGCCTAGTGCCAAATAGGTTTTAAACAAATGTATTAGGAGTGCAGATCGCCTCCTCTCAAACTGGTATTTTAGAGGCCATGTAATTAACCTTTTCTCACTTAATAGGCCTCAGTAGGTTGGGTATTTTACCCCTGTATTTAGGTCCTTAGAGGACAGCTTGAAGGTGGAATTTGGTGTGGCCTTGGACAGGCTTAAATTTTGAGAGCGATTTGCTCTTTCTTGAAAATTTTGTTTTCTGCGCGCCTCAAGGAGGCTTTACTGTGTAATTTGGAGCAAGTGCTCCTGGGCATGAATGGGGACTTTTGCCCCTCTGTTGAAACTTGTTTTGGGGTAAAGCTGAGCTAATTGCTCAAGAATTGTGAGTTCGGGGCTCGAAGCCAAAATCCTGTAAATACTGTAATTGTACTTTGTTGCCTTGCTACTCTGTACCTGCCATGCTTGTTATTTCTTGATATTGAAAAGAAAATATAACCTTGTTAAATTTTTAATTAACTTTAATTTCGTATTTTGAGGCCCGTTCACCACCGCACCTTCTTTCACCTCTGCTGTTCCACAGATACCTCGGAACAATTATTATTATATTATTATTATTATTACTGTTACCGTATTTTTGTGGTAGGTAGAGGTGAAAGAAGGTGCGGGGGTGAACAGGTCTCAAGCTACGAAATTAAAGTTAATTTAAAATTTAACAAGGTTATATTTTCTTTCCAAAATTCAGAAAAAAACACGAATGGCAGGTACAGAGTAGCAAGGTAACAAATTACAAGTACAGTATTCACAAGATTTGGGCTTCGAGCCCCTAACTCACAGTTCTTGGGCAATTAGCCCAACTTTACCCCAAAACATTTTTCAACAGAGGGGCAGAAAACCCCATTCATGCCCAGGAGCACTTGCTCCAAATTACACCGTAAGGCCTCCTTGAGGCGCGCAGAAAACAAAATTTTCAAGAAAGAGCAACTTGCTCTCAAAATTTAAGCCTGTCAAAGGCCACACCAAATTCCACCTTCAAGCTGTCCACTAGGGACATATACACAGGGGTAAAATACCCAACCTACTGAGGTCTATTAAGTGAGAAAAAGGTTAATTACATGACCTCTAAAATAACTATTTGAGAGGAGGCGATCTGCACTCCTAAAACATTTTGTTTAAAACCTAATCTGGCTCTAGGCCACAAATGCAAGGGCTAATCCCATACTAAAGAGGTGACTTTAGAAAAAAACAATTTACATTACGTTAAAGAAGAATAGGTTGTGAAAAAGTAAGTTCACCTCAAAACAATATGAGTGGGAGCTCGAGAGGTTTAAGCACTCTCTATCACAATATGTAGCTTAAAAGAGAATAGATACTAAAAGTCTTTACATTTTAGGGAAAAGTTACATGGTGGAAAAGCTTCGGACCCGCCCCGAGAGTTAAACTGCTGAGCTAGCAAGAAAAGAAGTTATTATACGGCCATTACCTGGTTGTTGAACTGCTGTCCGAAGAAAGAGGCGCTTCCCGCCCCCTGCTATGTACTTTACACACTGAAAGATGGTAGAGAAGTGGCGCAGGGTCCCTAAAATCAGCAGTTTATATACTCTCGCGGAAAGTTCGAGGCGTTTCAGGAAAGAAAACACCCGCCCACAATCATTTATTGGTTAGGGTTAAGCAGCATAACCAATTTGAAGAAGAAACCCCTTATTGGTCGTAAATTAATTAAGAAAATTCGGGATTGGCTAAATTCAAAACAAGGAGAAAGAAAGGGGAATACAGCCAACTTAAACAATACCAGAAGGAAATTTAACAAGAAACAAACTTTTGAAATAAATATTTCTCCAAAAAACAGTTCTTTCACCTTGCACTAGGGTGCACTATTGTAATTCTTCAGTAGTGTCCTCTAGAAGAGGAAGTTCACACTTCTTACTACAAGCAAAACAAAAATACGTCGAAAACGACCCGGTTCAGAAACTTCAAAATTTCCAAGTAGTGACATCTTCTGAGAAACTTGAAAATTAACACCTTAAATAAAGTTCAGACTTCCTCCAGAAGGGGAGTTTCAAGTGGCGCAAGGTTTGAATTAGCGGCGTGGAGGTGTACCGCCCGGTACAGACCTCCCCCCTCAAAAGTTCCTCCAAGGGGTAACACAGAGGAACATAAACTTTGTTTCAAAATAAGTTCCAAGTTATGATCTTGATATAGACATTAATTGCAAAAGCATTTATAAAATTTACTAAATTTGGTTTGATCCAGTTTCAAAATTCTTGTAGTAACTGTTGAAGTAATGTCTTTATGTTTGTAGAAGTTGAATTCAGAAGGAAAATTTTAGTTTTTTAAGGTTGATGAAAAATTTACTAAGTCCACCAGATATTGCAGGAAATCCAAAAAAAGGTAGTAACGTTGAACTGGAATGTCCATGTAGCTGATTAAATATTTTCAAGGTTGATTAAGTTGGATGGCCAGACCGGCCGCTGCAGCTTGTGTCCAGATGAGGCCGCTCGGACCCCTCAAGTACCCTGAGATACCGCTCGCCCGCACTATGGGAGGAGTAGTGGTGTTGAAGCACGCCGCGCCCGCGGTGAACATATACAGGCTGCGGGCAAGTAGCAGGTTGTGCGCCGCACATTAGCCTTGGCCGGGAGGAGGGCTCCGGCTCGCCGTGCACAGGTCGACCTCGCTGGAGTAGAGGGGGCCCTTCCTCTATCCCAGTCGCGGCACAGCGCCGCGCGGCTGCGGGGGCACTGAAACATTAAAGCTCGACGGCAGAATTTTGTTGAACCAGAATGATAGTAGGGTACATTCATTGTGGTGAGGTTGAGGGGCCAGCGGCGTGGAGAAATTCTTTTCATAAGCAAGCCACTGTGTGTAGTGGAGCAGGAGACGGGAGCGTGGTAATGGCCGTGGCAACGACAGGATGGCAGTTTAACGGTTCGGGGAAGGTTTTACAAAAATGCTTACATACAAAACAAAATATTATAGAAGGGGTAGAAGGCCTTAAAGGTGAAAACCTCAAAAAAAAAATATATAACCTTCATATTCCTTTCGAGATTATATGAAGCAAAGTAGCACAGAAATTATACAGGTTTCATCTGCGACAGGTGAACCCTAAATATCCTCTCGGTGGCTGGATTACTTAATAACAACGTAACCGGCGTCAGGAAATCGAGAACGACACACGGCCCATGAAATCTGGGGGCAAGCTTGCCCGCGGGAACAAAATTATTGACCATCACTTGGTCGCCTACCTTCAAATTGGTGGGTCTCCGTCCACGATCATATCTTTCCCTAACCTTTTCATGAGACACTTTAAGATTGGCTTTAGCCTTCTTCCAAAGATCTTTAATGTTGTCCGGGTCTATTGTCTCCGGTAGAATGTCACTCAGAGACCAGAGGTTAGAGAGCGGCGTGTTGGGAACAAACCTGAACATCAAAGACGCTGGAGTAAATTTATGTGATCCATGAACCGCCGAATTCAAAGCAAAAGCTAACCAATGCAGGGACGTGTCCCACCTGGAATGATCTTCATGATGATAGGCAATAAGCGCGGACCTGAGATTACGATTAACCCGTTCAGCCAGAGATGGTTGAGGGTAATAAGCAGAAGTCGTCACATGAGAGATGGACAAGTCAAAACAGAATTTACAAAAAAGATTTGATGTGAACGCCTTAGCATTATCAGACACAATATATTGGCACGGACCAAAAGAAGCAAAAATAGAATTTAGGCAAGTAATGGTGGACTGAGCGGTAGCCAGCTTAGTCGGAAATAACCAGGAAAATCTTGTAAAACCATCTACACATACAAAGATGAACTTGTTGGCATTTCCCTTTGACTGAGGGAAGGGTCCTACATAATCAATATACAGGCGTTCCATGGGGCGCGAAGCCTGATGCGAAGACAAAAGGCCTACCTTGGTGGACATGGTGGGTTTACTAAGCAAACAAGATTTACAAGCTTTTACTAGTTCACGGATTTCACCGTCCAAACCCTTCCAGATGAACCTTTCACGAATCTTTTCACGAGTTTTAAAGATTCCAAGATGCCCCCCTAATGGGGTCTCATGATAGTACTTGAAGATCATAGGCACAAGGACAGCTGGAACGACAACCTTCATCATCTTATCATGCCTCGAAGGGCAACATAGAACACCATTCCTCAGTACATAAGGGACAACATGTTCCCCAGAAGAAAGGGTTTCCATTATCGGAGCCAGCGTCGGATCTTCACGTTGGTATTTCTCGATATCCCTAAAGAGCATGGGAGCATCTGTTAAGATGGCATTAACATCAGATAGTATGGACTCGGGAGGTGATGAACTGTCGACCGGTTCATGGGTCTCGACGTCGTTGGAAAACATACGGCTGAGTTCATCGGCAACAACATTTTCGGTACCTCTGATATGCCTGACATCGAATTGGAAGGCAGAAATACGGATGGCCCAACGGGCTATACGACCAGTACGACGCGGCCTACCTAAGACCCAGCTTAAGGCTTGATTATCTGTCTCCAGGTCGAATTTGACATGTTCCAGATAGAGACGGAAATTTTCTAAGGCAAATAAGACTGCCAAACCTTCGAGATCATAGATGGAATACTTGGCTTCTTGAGCCGATAGAGTCCTAGATGCATAGGCGATGGGTCGCCTCCCTAATTCAGTCTCTTGAAGAAGGACTGCTGCTACTGCTGACGACGACGCGTCAGTTTGGATGATGAATTTCTTTGAGAAATCAGGCATAGCAAGGACAGGGGCATTACAGAGAGCTAATTTAAGATCTTCAAAAGCGGCTTGTTGAGAAGGTCCCCACTCGAATTTGATGCCTTTCCTACGAAGAAGGTTTAAGGGCGCCGCTCTATTAGCGAAGTTAGGAATAAACTTCCTGAAGAAATTCACCATACCAATGAACCTGGCGATACCTTTAATGTCCTTGGGAGGTTTCAAATCACGGATGGCCTGTGTTCTAGAATGATCGACTGCAACACCATCGGGTGACACAATATGCCCTAGGAATGACATAGAGGGCTTAGCAAAGGCAACCTTGGACAACTTGACAGTTAACCCCGCCTTACGAAGGCGATTGAGAACTTCTCGCAGATGATCTAGATGTTCTTCAAAGGTCTCCGAAAATACGACATCATCCAAGTAGTGATACAAGTACTCAAATTTGATGTCGGAGAAGACCCTATCTAGCAGCCTAGTGAGTACAGCTGCTCCCGTGGGGAGCCCGAAAGGCACGCGGTTGTATTCGTATAAATTCCAATCCGTGGCAAACGCTGTAAGATGTTTAGACTCTTCGGAAAGGGGAATTTGATTATAGGCCTGATTCAAGTCCAAGATAGTAAAGAACTTGGCCTTACGAAACCATGAAAAACAAGAATGAAGGTCAGGAAGGGGCACAGATTGTAACACCACCTTCCGATTGAGAGCCCTATAATCAATGACAGGCCTGAAGCCCCCTTGGGGTTTCGGGACTAGAAAAATAGGCGAAGAATACGCTGACTTAGAGGGCCTAATAATACCATCCTTCAACATCTGATCGATGATTTCTTTCAGAGCCTTCATTTTAGGTGGAGATAGCCTATACGGTGGAAAACGGGCAGGAATCGAATCCGTGACCTCAATTTTGTATTCAATAAGGTCAGTAACACCAAGAGTATCAGAGAACACCTCGGGAAACGACTGACACAGTTTCCGAATACTATCAGCCTGCTCCTCAGGTAGATGTCTAAGGTCTAACAACATCTCATCCTGGGTAGGCGAAATAGATGAACATGATGCAGAATTACATTTTAACAAGGGGATTTTACAATTGGAAGCAAATTTGAATGTGCACGACTTACTCTGAAGATCGAGCACAAGACTAGTGTGAGAAATGAAGTCCGCTCCCAATATGATGGGGCAAGACAAGTGCTTAGCCACAAACAGTTTGATTTTCCATGTAAATTTAAAAATACGAATTTTGACCTGTAAAGAACCTAGAATTTCTAATGGAGATGAATTAGCCGAAACATATTGGATCGAAGAGGAACAATAGTCAGGAAGTTTACAAACAGATTTCAATTTTGCATACCATTCAGCCGAAATAATAGAACAAACACTGCCTGAATCTAATAGAGCTGTTATAGGCTCATTATTTAACTCAATTTTGAGAAAGGGGACCGATGCGGGGGTATCCGCCGCAATCCTAAGACACTCTTTGGGGCATTCAAAAGATGGATTTGCAGATTGAACGTTCCCTGAATTTTCGATCTGTTTACCAGGGGCTGAGCCTCGGAAAGATGGATTAGTCGACTCAGCCGAAGCCACTAGTCACTTTTTATTATTGGCATTGGTGGAATTTGCACCAGAGGTTGAGCAGGAGGGGGTACTATTTGAATTTGGGCAATTCTTGGCGATATGTGAGAAAGCCCCACATTTAAAACAGCCTTGTGATAAACCAGCTCCATTATTTGCCCCACTAGTTTTGACCAATGGACATTTATTGCGAAGATGGTCAGGCGACCCGCAAGCATAACATTTACGGGGTGTGACTGGTCGGCGAGGTGGAGGCCGAGTATTACTAAACGAAGGAGGGGGTTCTTTCGCGACACGCAAGGAATCGGCGTATCTAACTCCTTCCGCTGAGACGGCCAATGCTTCAAGTTCAGAGAAGGTTTGCGGGCACGCCGCGAAACACAAATATGACCTATAAGATGGTGAAATGCCTTCCACAATAGCTTGTACAATCTGATCCTCGGGGAAGTGAAGCGCAAACACCCTAGTATAGAACTTAATGTCTTGTATGAAATCAGCCAGATTTTCATCCAATCTCTGTACTCGATAATAGTACTTCTGAATCAGAGATGACCTCGCGCAAGCAGGAATAAAATTAGCAAGTAGATGTGCATGAAAATCTTCAATAGATGACTGTTCGGCAATGGCTCTTACTATTTTATCTGAGAGAATACCAATTGCATAGGGATAGATGATTTGCAAAATCTGACATGGAGAAAGAGAAAAAACAAGGGCATGATCCTGAAATTCAACGAAAAATCTTAAAAATGAAATTACGTCACTGGTGGTATTAACAGAAAACTTAGAGATGACTCTGAGCAACATTGCTAATGGATGAGGCAAGCTGCTGAACCCAGGTGACATCGTAGGTAAAGGTTTAAGTGGCAAGGACGTTAATTCAGAACGTACATTATTCAACGAGGTTCGGCGTTCAAACTCGTTGTCCAATGGGGCAGAGCTTGTTTGAGCTGCAACGGTTTTCCTATTGACTTCTCCCTTAGGAGGCTCTTCCTCGCTACCTACATTCACCGTAGCGGGTTGATCAGTTTTGGGAGGAACTTTCCCAGTTAACAATTGAGTGACCTTACTAGATAATTCAGAAATATTTTCAAGCACCGTACTAGCTTCCTTCCTCTGAACGTCATTCAACTTTAGAGACAACAGATCGTTAACTCTATTTGAAAAATGAAATAGCCTGGCTTGCACACGCTTAATTTGATTAGGAGAAGGATCATTTTCGTCAAAAAAACTAACTACAGATTCTAGCCCAGTAATATTCTCGATGATCGTGGAAAGAGTCGTCAATTTCTTTCTCTCCCAAAGTGGGGATGGAAATGGGCAAATCAAGGGACTCTCTAAGCTTGTTTGTGTCTACTGCAACCGTGCCTCCAGATTGCACATTTCTGATAGTTAACTCATAGATCAACTCCTCCTTGCGCAAATAGTTAAGATGGAGAACATCGCGAGGGCCGGGCATGATGACAGAACAATTTTGAATCAGGACAAATCAAAAATTCCAGCAACTGAGAAAATTGTTAGAGTTCGGATCAAAGCAATGTTTAGCCGTCAAAAAGGGGTAAATTGAGACCCATTCAACCACGCTCTGCTACCACTTGTTACCGTACTTTTGTGGTAGGTAGAGGTGAAAGAAGGTGCGGGGGTGAACAGGTCTCAAGCTACGAAATTAAAGTTAATTTAAAATTTAACAAGGTTATATTTTCTTTCCAAAATTCAAAAAAAACACGAATGGCAGGTACAGAGTAGCAAGGTAACAAATTACAAGTACAGTATTCACAAGATTTGGGCTTCGAGCCCCTAACTAACAATTCTTGGGCAATTAGCCCAACTTTACCCCAAAACAGTTTTCAACAGAGGGGCAGAAAACCCCATTCATGCCCAGGAGCACTTGCTCCAAATTACACCGTAAGGCCTCCTTGAGGCGCGCAGAAAACAAAATTTTCAAGAAAGAGCAACTTGCTCTCAAAATCTAAGCCTGTCAAAGGCCACACCAAATTCCACCTTCAAGCTGTCCACTAGGGACATATACACAGGGGTAAAATACCCAACCTACTGAGGTCTATTAAGTGAGAAAAAGGTTAATTACATGACCTCTAAAATAACTATTTGAGAGGAGGCGATCTGCACTCCTAAAACATTTTGTTTAAAACCTAATCTGGCTCTAGGCCACAAATGCAAGGGCTAATCCCATACTAAAGAGGTGACTTTAGAAAAAAAATTACATTACGTTAAAGAAGAATAGGTTGTGAAAAAGTAAGTTCACCTCAAAACAATATGAGTGGGAGCTCGAGAGGGTTAAGCACTCTCTATCCCACTATGTAGCTTAAAAGAGAATAGATACTAAAAGTCTTTAAATTTTAGGGAAAAGTTACATGGTGGAAAAGCTTCGGACCCGCACCGAGAGTTAAACTGCTGAGCTAGCAAGAAAAGAAGTTATTATACGGCCATTACCTGGTTGTTGAACTGCTGTCCGAAGAAAGAGGCGCTTCCCGCCCCCTGCTATGTACCTTACACACTGAAAGATGGTAGAGAAGTGGCGCAGGGTCCCTAAAATCAGCAGTTTATATACTCTCGCGGAATGTTCGAGGCGTTTCAGGAAAGAAAACACCCGCCCACAATCATTTATTGGTTAGGATTAAGCAGCATATCCAATTTGAAGAAGAAACCCCTTATTGGTCGTAAATTAATTAAGGAAATTCGGGATTGGCTAAATTCAAAACAAGGGGAAAGAAAGGGGAATACAGCCAACTTAAACAATACCAGAAGGAAATTTAACAAGAAACAAACTTTTGAAATAAAAATTTCTCCAAAAAACAGTTCTTTCACCTTGCACTAGGGTGCACTATTGAAATTCTTCAGTAGTGTCCTCTAGAAGAGGAAGTTCACACTTCTTACTACAAGCAAAACAAAAATACGTCGAAAACGACCCGGTTCAGAAACTTCAAAATTTCCAAGTAGTGACATCTTCTGAGAAACTTGAGAATTAACACCTTAAATAAAGTTCAGACTTCCTCCAGAAGGGGAGTTTCAAGTGGCGCAAGGTTTGAATTAGCGGCGTGGAGGTGTACCGCCCGGTACAATTACTATTATTATTAATGATGATGATGATGCTTGTTGTTTAAAACGGGCCTAACATCGAGGTCATTGGCCCCTAATGGTACGAAATGAAATTACAACAAAAAATTCAAAATCATAAACTGACCAAAAGAAAAAAAATCGTCATGAAGAAGGAATCGATGGACATGTAGCAAAAAAACAACAAAAAAGAGCAAATAAAAAATTAGTTGATTCAACTAAAAAACGATCATATATAGTTTATTACTGTTCACTCATAAAGCAGAATGATGAATCGAGGATGCTTGATGTCGAAAGGGGTGTAAAATCCACGTCTAAGGCCCCACACAATGGCACATATCGCGAGTAAAGTAGAACCATGCTATTTGTCATGTTGGGGTACTAATCAAAAGTAGCGAAGACTCACAGTGTTCCACACATGATGGTACTAATCACAAGTATTGTACTTCGTACAGGTAACGCAGACCTATGGTGTTTCTCACACAATGGCGCCACTCATAGCCAACGCAAACCGATGAGTTTCCTCACCTTGGTGTACTAGTCACGGGTGCCGATCCCACGGGCCCCGTGGTGTTCATCACATAGGGGGTAATAATCACAGGCAACGCAGACCCACGGTGTCGCTCATATAGTGGTACAACTCACAGGCTACGCCCAGACCCGCGGTGTTGCTCACATGGGTACGACGCACGGGTACTGGAAACCCACAGGGGAACCACTCTCTGGTGCTACTGATCACAAACCTACTGTGTACCAAAGATAGTGGTACTACTCGTAAGTAAAGGCGACCCCTGGTGTTCCCCGCGTGATGGTACTAATCAATAGTAGTTTCATGGTTCTAATACCAGCATCCCTTGGTCGCCCCTTTTAGTCGCCGCTCACGACAGGCAGGGAATACCGTGGGTGTATTATTCGTCTGCGTCTCCAACCCACAGGGGGTAAAGAGAGAGAGAAAAGAAGAAGAAAGAAGGGATCCGTCACTTCGAAAGATGAAGTAACGGACGAGAAAGGCAAGGGCCACGAGGGGCGTGAAAGTGAAAGACTCCCTAGGCCTCGAATGCCTTAATACCGTCGAGGTCGGAAAAGAACAAGAGTTGACGAAGGGAGGTCGGACAGGACAGACAAAAGTGAGGAGCCTGGCACAAGTAAGTGGAAGCAATGTCAAGACTCAGCTAAGGGCCCCGTGGTCGCCAATCCACACTCCCAGGTTGAGAGCCCCTTGGACCCCTTTTAGTCGCCTCTTACGACAGGCAGGGGATACCGCGGGTGTATTCTGCATGGGCGTCCCCCACCCGCAGGGGGTAGTGTGTTTGGTCCGCAAGAGGTGTTTTATTTCCCTCAAGTCCGCCAGCAAGCCGGTTAGGACCCCCCTATCCGCCACTGGGACGAGCCACGTGGGAGTATCACCTCTCCCGCTGTTACGCCTGCGAAGGAGGTTCGTGGTATTATTATTATTATTATTTTTATTATTGTTACCGTGTTTTAGTGGTAGGTAGAGGTGAAAGAAGGTGCGGGCGTGAACGGGTCTCAAACTACGGAATCAAAGTTAATGTAAAATTTAACAAGGTTATATTTTCTTTTCAAAAACAAAGAATTAACCAGCATGGCAGGTACAAAGTAGCAAGTCCAAAGGGTAGTTACAATATTTACAGGATTTGGGCTTCGCGCCCTGACTTCACAATGCTTGGGCAATCAGCTCAGTTTTACCCCAAACACAAGTTTCAACAGAGGGGCAGAAAACCCCATTCATGCCTAGGAGTCCTTGCTCCAAATTACACTGAAAAGCCTCCACGAGGCATACAACACTCAATTTTCAAAAGAGCCACACGCTCTCAACTTTAAGCCTCTCAAAGGCCACACCAAACTACACCTTCGAGTTGTCCTCACTGGACATAGACACAGGGGTAAAATACCCAACCTACTGAGGTCTATTAAATGAAAAGGGGCAATTACATGACCTCTAAAATAACAATTTGAGAGGAGGCGATCTGCACTCCTAATACACTTGTTTTTAAAACCTAATCTGGCTCTAGGCCACTAATGCAAGGGCTAATCCCATACTACAGAGGTGACTTTAGAAAAGAGCAATTTGTTTTACGTTAACGAAGAATAGGTTGAGAAAATAAGTTCACCTCAAAACAATGTGAGTGTGAGCTCGAGAGGGTTAGCACTCTCTATCCCAATATGTAGCTTTAAAAGAGAATAGATGAAAAGATTGGTTACATTTTAGGAAAAGGTTACATGGTGGAAACGCTTCGAACCCGCTCCGAGAGTTAAACTGCCAACCTAGCAAGAAAAGAAGTTATTAAGAGGCCATTACCTGGTGTTGAGCAGCTGGAGAAGAAAGAGGCGCTTCCCGCCCCCTGCTATGTACTTTACACACTGAAAGATGGAACAGAAGTGGCCCGGAGACCCAAAAATCAGCAGTTTAAATACTCTCGCGGAAGGTTCTAGGCGTTTTAGGGAAGAGAACACCCGCCCACAATCACTTTATTGGCTAGGGTACAGAAACATATCCAAGTTGGGGGAAGATACATCGGATTGGTCGGAAATTACTAAAAGAAATTCGGGATTGGATAAATCTAAAACAAGGGGAAAAAGAGGGGTATACAGCCAACTTAAACAATAACAGAAAGAAATTTAACAAGAAACAAACTTTTGAAATAAGAACTTCTCCAAAAAAAATAGTTCTTTCACTCCGCACTAGGGTGCACTATTGTTGATCTTCAGTAGTGTTCTCTAGAAGAGAAAGTTCACACTTCTTACTACAAGCAAAACAAAAATACGTCGAAAATGACACAGTTCAAAAACTCCAAAATTTCCAGGTAGAGACATCTTCTGAGAAACTTGAAAATTAATACTGTCCATAAAGTTCAGACTTCCTCCAGCAGAGGAGTTTCAACAGGCGCACATTTTAAATTAGCGGTGTGGAGGTGTACTGCCCGGTACAATTATTATTATTATTATTATTATTATTATTATTATTATTACGGAGTTTTCCGTGGTAGTTAGAGGTGAAAGAAGGTGCTGGGTAGAACAGGTCTCAACTTACGAAATTAAAATTAAGATAAAATTTAACAAGTTTATATTTTCTTTGCAAAATCAAAAAAATTACAAGAAGATTCAATATAAGGGGGAGAAAACCCCTATCATGCCCGGGAGCACTTACTCCCAATTACACAGTAAAGCCTCCTCGAGGCACGCAGAAACTTTTTTTTTTTTTTTTTGGAAGAGCAACCCGCTCTCAAAGTTCCAGCCTATCAAAGGCTACACCAAACTCCACCACATTCAAGCTGTCCTCCAAGGACAACCACACAGGGGTAAAAAATACCCAACCTACTGAGGCCTATTAAGTGAAGAAACAGGACAATTACATGGCCTCCAAAATACCAACTTGAGAGGAGGCGAAACTGCACTCCAAATAAGCCTTATTAAAACCTACTTGGCACTAGGCCGCTAATGCAAGGGCTAATCCCATACTAAAGAGGTGACTTATACAAGAAAACGATTTACATTACATTAGAAGGGAAGAAACGGTTGTGAAAATAAGTTCACCTCAAAGCAATATGAATGGGAGCTCGAGAGGGTTAAGCACTCTCTATCCCCATATGTAGTTACAGAGGCAGAATTTAAATCAAGAGTCTTTTACATTTTAGAGGAAAGTTACATGGAAAAGGTTTCGACCCCCCCCCCCCCCCGAGGGTTAAACTGCTGAAGTAGCAAGAAAGAAGTTATTAAAAGGCCATTACCTTATTGATGAACTGCTGCCCGAAGAAAGAGGCGCTTCCCGCCCCCTGCTACCTAATTTACACACTGATAGATGTTACTGAAGTGGCGCAGAGACCCGAAAATCAGCAGTTTATATACCCTCGCGGAACATTCTAGACCTTTCAAGAATAAGAACACCCGCCCACAAGCATTTTATTGGACGGCCAAAAGATTACATGTCAAAACTGAAGAAGAAAACCAGGATTGGTGGAAAATTAATTACAAAAATTACGCATTGGTCGAATTCAAAACTGGCGGAAAGTGAAGGGTTATACAGCCAACCTAAACAATGACTGAAAGAAATTTAACAAAGAACAAACTTATGAACACAAAATTTCTCCAAAAACACAGTTCTTTCACTTCGCACTAGGGTGCATAATAGTAGTCCTTCACTAGTGCCATCTAGAAGAGAATGTTCACACTTCTTACTACAGAGAAAACAAAAATAAATCGAAAAAGACACAGTTCAGAACTCTTCAAAATTTACAGATAGCGACATCTTCTGAGAAACTTGAGAATTAACACCTTAAATAAAGTTCAGACTTCCTCCAGAAGGGGAGTTTCAAGTGGCGCAAGGTTTGAATTAGCGGCGTGGAGGTGTACCGCCCGGTACAATTACTATTATTATTAATGATGATGATGATGCTTGTTGTTTAAAACGGGCCTAACATCGAGGTCATTGGCCCCTAATGGTACGAAATGAAATTACAACAAAAAATTCAAAATCATAAACTGACCAAAAGAAAAAAAATCGTCATGAAGAAGGAATCGATGGACATGTAGCAAAAAACAACAAAAAAGAGCAAATAAAAAATTAGTTGATTCAACTAAAAAACGATCATATATAGTTTATTACTGTTCACTCATAAAGCAGAATGATGAATCGAGGATGCTTGATGTCGAAAGGGGTGTAAAATCCACGTCTAAGGCCCCACACAATGGCACATATCGCGAGTAAAGTAGAACCATGCTATTTGTCATGTTGGGGTACTAATCAAAAGTAGCGAAGACTCACAGTGTTCCACACATGATGGTACTAATCACAAGTATTGTACTTCGTACAGGTAACGCAGACCTATGGTGTTTCTCACACAATGGCGCCACTCATAGCCAACGCAAACCGATGAGTTTCCTCACCTTGGTGTACTAGTCACGGGTGCCGATCCCACGGGCCCCGTGGTGTTCATCACATAGGGGGTAATAATCACAGGCAACGCAGACCCACGGTGTCGCTCATATAGTGGTACAACTCACAGGCTACGCCCAGACCCGCGGTGTTGCTCACATGGGTACGACGCACGGGTACTGGAAACCCACAGGGGAACCACTCTCTGGTGCTACTGATCACAAACCTACTGTGTACCAAAGATAGTGGTACTACTCGTAAGTAAAGGCGACCCCTGGTGTTCCCCGCGTGATGGTACTAATCAATAGTAGTTTCATGGTTCTAATACCAGCATCCCTTGGTCGCCCCTTTTAGTCGCCGCTCACGACAGGCAGGGAATACCGTGGGTGTATTATTCGTCTGCGTCTCCAACCCACAGGGGGTAAAGAGAGAGAGAAAAGAAGAAGAAAGAAGGGATCCGTCACTTCGAAAGATGAAGTAACGGACGAGAAAGGCAAGGGCCACGAGGGGCGTGAAAGTGAAAGACTCCCTAGGCCTCGAATGCCTTAATACCGTCGAGGTCGGAAAAGAACAAGAGTTGACGAAGGGAGGTCGGACAGGACAGACAAAAGTGAGGAGCCTGGCACAAGTAAGTGGAAGCAATGTCAAGACTCAGCTAAGGGCCCCGTGGTCGCCAATCCACACTCCCAGGTTGAGAGCCCCTTGGACCCCTTTTAGTCGCCTCTTACGACAGGCAGGGGATACCGCGGGTGTATTCTGCATGGGCGTCCCCCACCCGCAGGGGGTAGTGTGTTTGGTCCGCAAGAGGTGTTTTATTTCCCTCAAGTCCGCCAGCAAGCCGGTTAGGACCCCCCTATCCGCCACTGGGACGAGCCACGTGGGAGTATCACCTCTCCCGCTGTTACACCTGCGAAGGAGGTTCGTGGTATTATTATTATTATTATTTTTATTATTGTTACCGTGTTTTAGTGGTAGGTAGAGGTGAAAGAAGGTGCGGGCGTGAACGGGTCTCAAACTACGGAATCAAAGTTAATGTAAAATTTAACAAGGTTATATTTTCTTTTCAAAAACAAAGAATTAACCAGCATGGCAGGTACAAAGTAGCAAGTCCAAAGGGTAGTTACAATATTTACAGGATTTGGGCTTCGCGCCCTGACTTCACAATGCTTGGGCAATCAGCTCAGTTTTACCCCAAACACAAGTTTCAACAGAGGGGCAGAAAACCCCATTCATGCCTAGGAGTCCTTGCTCCAAATTACACTGAAAAGCCTCCACGAGGCATACAACACTCAATTTTCAAAAGAGCCACACGCTCTCAACTTTAAGCCTCTCAAAGGCCACACCAAACTACACCTTCGAGTTGTCCTCACTGGACATAGACACAGGGGTAAAATACCCAACCTACTGAGGTCTATTAAATGAAAAGGGGCAATTACATGACCTCTAAAATAACAATTTGAGAGGAGGCGATCTGCACTCCTAATACACTTGTTTTTAAAACCTAATCTGGCTCTAGGCCACTAATGCAAGGGCTAATCCCATACTACAGAGGTGACTTTAGAAAAGAGCAATTTGTTTTACGTTAACGAAGAATAGGTTGAGAAAATAAGTTCACCTCAAAACAATGTGAGTGTGAGCTCGAGAGGGTTAGCACTCTCTATCCCAATATGTAGCTTTAAAAGAGAATAGATGAAAAGATTGGTTACATTTTAGGAAAAGGTTACATGGTGGAAACGCTTCGAACCCGCTCCGAGAGTTAAACTGCCAACCTAGCAAGAAAAGAAGTTATTAAGAGGCCATTACCTGGTGTTGAGCAGCTGGAGAAGAAAGAGGCGCTTCCCGCCCCCTGCTATGTACTTTACACACTGAAAGATGGAACAGAAGTGGCCCGGAGACCCAAAAATCAGCAGTTTAAATACTCTCGCGGAAGGTTCTAGGCGTTTTAGGGAAGAGAACACCCGCCCACAATCACTTTATTGGCTAGGGTACAGAAACATATCCAAGTTGGGGGAAGATACATCGGATTGGTCGGAAATTACTAAAAGAAATTCGGGATTGGATAAATCTAAAACAAGGGGAAAAAGAGGGGTATACAGCCAACTTAAACAATAACAGAAAGAAATTTAACAAGAAACAAACTTTTGAAATAAGAACTTCTCCAAAAAAAATAGTTCTTTCACTCCGCACTAGGGTGCACTATTGTTGATCTTCAGTAGTGTTCTCTAGAAGAGAAAGTTCACACTTCTTACTACAAGCAAAACAAAAATACGTCGAAAATGACACAGTTCAAAAACTCCAAAATTTCCAGGTAGAGACATCTTCTGAGAAACTTGAAAATTAATACTGTCCATAAAGTTCAGACTTCCTCCAGCAGAGGAGTTTCAACAGGCGCACATTTTAAATTAGCGGTGTGGAGGTGTACCGCCCGGTACAATTATTATTATTATTATTATTATTATTATTATTATTATTATTATTATTATTATTATTATTATTATTATTATTATTATTATTATTATTATTATTATTATTATTATTACGGAGTTTTCCGTGGTAGTTAGAGGTGAAAGAAGGTGCTGGGTAGAACAGGTCTCAACTTACGAAATTAAAATTAAGATAAAATTTAACAAGTTTATATTTTCTTTGCAAAATCAAAAAAATTACAAGAAGATTCAATATAAGGGGGAGAAAACCCCTATCATGCCCGGGAGCACTTACTCCCAATTACACAGTAAAGCCTCCTCGAGGCACGCAGAAACTTTTTTTTTTTTTTTTTTTTGGAAGAGCAACCCGCTCTCAAAGTTCCAGCCTATCAAAGGCTACACCAAACTCCACCACATTCAAGCTGTCCTCCAAGGACATCCACACAGGGGTAAAAAATACCCAACCTACTGAGGCCTATTAAGTGAAGAAACAGGACAATTACATGGCCTCCAAAATACCAACTTGAGAGGAGGCGAAACTGCACTCCAAATAAGCCTTATTAAAACCTACTTGGCACTAGGCCGCTAATGCAAGGGCTAATCCCATACTAAAGAGGTGACTTATACAAGAAAACGATTTACATTACATTAGAAGGGAAGAAACGGTTGTGAAAATAAGTTCACCTCAAAGCAATATGAATGGGAGCTCGAGAGGGTTAAGCACTCTCTATCCCCATATGTAGTTACAGAGGCAGAATTTAAATCAAGAGTCTTTTACATTTTAGAGGAAAGTTACATGGAAAAGGTTTCGACCCCCCCCCCCCCCCCCGAGGGTTAAACTGCTGAAGTAGCAAGAAAGAAGTTATTAAAAGGCCATTACCTTATTGATGAACTGCTGCCCGAAGAAAGAGGCGCTTCCCGCCCCCTGCTACCTAATTTACACACTGATAGATGTTACTGAAGTGGCGCAGAGACCCGAAAATCAGCAGTTTATATACCCTCGCGGAACATTCTAGACCTTTCAAGAATAAGAACACCCGCCCACAAGCATTTTATTGGACGGCCAAAAGATTACATGTCAAAACTGAAGAAGAAAACCAGGATTGGTGGAAAATTAATTACAAAAATTACGCATTGGTCGAATTCAAAACTGGCGGAAAGTGAAGGGTTATACAGCCAACCTAAACAATGACTGAAAGAAATTTAACAAAGAACAAACTTATGAACACAAAATTTCTCCAAAAACACAGTTCTTTCACTTCGCACTAGGGTGCATAATAGTAGTCCTTCACTAGTGCCATCTAGAAGAGAATGTTCACACTTCTTACTACAGAGAAAACAAAAATAAATCGAAAAAGACACAGTTCAGAACTCTTCAAAATTTACAGATAGCGACATCTTCTGAGAAACTTGAGAATTAACACTGTAGTTAAAGTTCAGGCTTCCTCCGGTAGAGGAGTTTCAACTGGCGCAATGTTTGAATTAGCGGAGCGGAGGTGTAGCGCCCGGTACAATTATTATTATTATTATTATTATTATTATTATTATTATTATTATTATTATTTGCACAACCACAGGTAATCATTAACCCAGTGAGTGGGGGATATAGTTTGCATCCACAGTATCTCCTGTTCTTTGTAACTGGAGAGTAAACGGAGTGATCCCAAGGTCTCTCAACTTCGAAGCATGGGTTCACGATCTCAGGACCACTGGCTGAGTCTGGCATTGCTTCCACTTACTTGAACTAGTCTCCTCGCTTTCACGTTTTGTCAACTCTTCTTTCCCTACGACCCCAGTGGTATTGGTCTTGTGAGACGCAGTTCGAAGATTGAGGGTATCGGCAAATGAAAGAGAAGATCCACGAAGGCCTTGAAAATGGAAGACATAGTAGGCTTCCTAAATGTAATACCGTCGGCGTCGGAAGGGAACTACAGCTCACGAAAGGAGTTTGAATAAGAAAGATGAAAGCAAGGAGGATAGAGCAAAACAATGGAATTTATGCCAGACCCAGATAGAAGAGGTGGTGATGGTGGTGGTGATTATTGTTTTAAGAGGAAGTACAACTAGGCAACCATCCTCTATACAACACTAATCAGAGAGAAAAATGGAAGGGGTCCGACACTTCGAAAAATGAAGGTATCGGCCAAAGGAAGACAAGGGCCACGAACGGCGTGAAAATGAAAGACTCGCTAGCCCTCGCAAACCTAATAGCGTCGGGGTAGGAAAAGAACAAGAGTTGACCAAGAGAGGTCGGATAGGATAGATGAAAGTGAGGAGCCTGGCACAAGTAATTGGAAGCAATGTCAGGACACAGCTATGGGCCCCGTGGTCGCCAACCGACGCTCCAAAGTTCAGAGCCCTTTGAGCCCCTTTTAGTCGCCTCCTACGACACGCAGGGAATACCGTGGGTGTTATTCCACCGCCCCCACCCACAGGGGGCCAGATAGAAGACGCACCAAACCATGGTCCAGATTTCAGTTGATGATGATGATGATGATGATGATGATGATGATGATGATGATTGTTGTTTAAAGGGGCCAAACAGCTAAGGTCATCTGCCCCTAACGGTACGAGATGGATGACAGGAAAATTAAAATTTTAAAATGTATCCACTGATTAGAATGTAAAACAAATGAAGATGAATAATGATGGTGAAAAAAATAATCAGTGCATCTAATCCGCAATGCCTTATTTTCGGTAAAATGAAAGATTATAGGTTATGGTACAATAAGACATTGCCTTTAAATTCAATAATATATCATGCAAATGACTATTAAAAACACATTAAAATAGACAAACATAAAATAAACCAATGTCAAATTAATAAAACGGAGTGAAAAATAATACAAAGACTAATACGAAACACTACATTTATATCCGATAAAACAGACCACCATCCCTTATAAAATGGATGACGAGGTCTGCTGACTGCTCGTCATCTCACAGATGAGGGAGGTGGTACTCGGGAGTTTTAGACTACGGCGCAGATCGGCCACGTCCACGCACTCCGTAAGGATGTGTACCACGGTAAGACGATCGCCGCAAGTACACACCGGAGGGGGTTCTCCTTTCAGTAAATAGGAGTGCTTTTCTATACCGTGGCTGATCCTAAGATGACTTCATACCACTGCTTCGCTCCGAGAAGCCCGAAGGGAAGTCCTCCATACCTTCGTAGTACCTTTTATCGCTCTCCGGTTATTTGGATGTCCAAATTTCAGAGCTCCCAAGAGTTACCCAATTTAGTTAACTGTTACAATAGGCAGGAGATATCGAGGATGAATAATACCGCCCCAACATGCAGGGGGAAAAAGTTTTGTACAGGCCAAGAATCAAATTCGGTGCTTCTGGGTAAGAGGCAGGAAAGCTACTCCAGGAATTTGACTTTAATTTAGAACAATGGTTCTCAACCTTTGTGGGCCTGTGCCCCCTTTACATTAGTAAATTATTCCACGCTCCCCTAATGAATTATTGATTTACAAAAGTTCTACTTTTCTGTTAGAGTGAATATTTCAAAGAATATAATTATGTTTTATATTAATTATGAGTGCTTAATACATAAAGTTACATATTTTGTAAATAATTAATATAATGCAATAACTTTGCAAAGAAAGTCATGAATAACACAAATAATGACACAACAACAGAATAAGAAAAATTACAGTAAATATATTACGAATGATTCTACACTCACTGAAATTATCATTTCAAACTAAATCATTTGATTTGATTTGATGATGATGATGCTTGTTGTTTAAAGGGGCCTAACATCGAGGTCATCGGCCCCTAATGGTACGAAATGAAATAACAAAAAATCCAAATTCATCCACTTACTAAAATAAAGTAAAATAAAAAATGTCATGAAGAATGTATGGATGGATATGAACCTTACAAAAACAATAACAAACAAACAAACAAAAACAGTGAATCAGACTCAAAAAGTAGGTAGTTAATTAGAGTATTACTGACCAAGGGACCACTTATAAAGCTCAATGATGCTTGATGTCTGAAGGGGTACTAAATTCACGTCTAAGGCCCCACAGAATGCTACATGTCACGAGTAAAGTAGACTCAAAAAGTAGGTAGTTAATTAGAGTATTACTGACCAAGGGACCATTTATAAAGCACAATGATGCTTGATGTCTGAAGGGGTGCCAAATTCACGTCTAAGGCCCCACAGAATGCTACATGTCACGAGTAAAGTAGAACCATGGTATTTGTCATTTTGGGGTACTGATCAAAAGTAGCGAAGACTCACGGAGGTCCACACAAGATGGTACTACGCACAAGTATTGCAATTCGTACAGGGAACGTAGACCCATGGTGTTTCGCACATAGTGGCGCCACTCATAGCCAACGCAAGCCGGGAACGTTCCATACCAAGTTGTACTAGTTACGGGCGCCGGTATTCCCGTGGTGTTCCTCACATAGTGGGTACCAATCACAGGCAACGCAGACCCACGGTGCCGGTTATATAGCGGTACAACTCACAGGCTACGCCCAGACCCGCGGTGTTGCTCACATCGGTACAACGCACGGGTACTGGAATCCACCAGGCCAGGCTTTTTACTGCAACGAATCACAAACCTATTTCGTACCAATTTAGTGATACTACTCGCAAGTACATGCAACCCATGGTGTTCCCCGCATGATGGTACGAATCAAGAGTAGTTTCATGGTTCTAATTCAATCATCCCTTGGTCGCCCCTTGTAGTCGCCTCTTACGACAGGCAGGGGACACCGCGGGTATATTCTACATGTGCGTCCCCCACCCGCAGGGGGTATTGATTTGATTTTGTAAGAACAGAATTAAATAGTAATGAGAGGGCTAGCAACGTTTTCCTTTCACACGTTTTTTTAATGTTTGACACCAGCTGTGACAGTGCAAACCTCTGATCACCTTCAACATCTATCCGTGCTCGGCATTTTGAAAACCCAGATTCACATTGATATGTTGATGGAAACTACACAATGCAATATGAAAATAAAATAGAAATATTAACACTATTTTATTCTTGTATTTTTATAACATTTTACATATTTCATTACACAATTTATGAACACGAATTCTTTGTCCCAACGTTGGTATGAAATATAATAATTTTAGGAGAAACGTATTTCTTGCGTGTGCGATTTACCGGTGACGAAGATTTTTTTTAGAAATTTATTTTCTTTGTCACAATGTTTTACTATTTAGCAACCCCCCAGGTTTAGAAGATTCGAAAAGGAATTCGATTGAAGCATGATGATATTTGAATTCAAATACACCTTCTCTCAAATTACTGGATTGTGACCACCGTGGCCAACGCTAAAACGCATTGAATTCATCTTGAATTTCCCAGTCTGTACACATAGCCTATATTAGTTTCACAGTCACTAAAATGGCGGGGGATATAGGTATAATAACTGGTAATTCTTTCATTCCCCTTTCATCCGTTAATTTACTCCATCTGTTATTACTATTGTATTGTAGTAGCGTGCATATTTAAATCCTCCATTGTGTTCCTCACCATATGATCATTACTGTACCACCACCCCCATATCACCCACCCTTTTCATGAATTTTGGCCGTGACGAAGCGAATGTATTCTGGCACATAAGGGACTAACAAACAGACACACACACACACACACGCACACTCACATACAGTCATTATAGAAAAGGTTTTTGAAAATCACAGATGGACAAGAATACAATTCTCGCAGTGTTGTGTATTATATACGGCGGTATTTCATCTGACTGAAAAGCCAGCAAGGCAAACACAGTGGCAGGGGGGATGGGGTGAGTGGAGCGGGCGGGAGAGCATTGACAGCATGCAGAGCTCCGACTGACATATTCATAAATACACACACAGTAAGCCACCTGCTGGGTAATGACACAACGGGGGACCTACTACCGAACCCTGGTGCACACTCAAGGGTTGTGGCGAACTGGAACAAAGAACGATGAAGGGTGTCTCGCTACTTGTTGTTGCGATCGAAATGAGGATAGAACCTAAAACCCAGTTTATGGTAACCTAATAAGCTACTTTATAATAATGTGTCTTTCTTTCTCACTTTACGCGACAACAATCACTAGAATTGATGATGATGATGAGGCTTGTTGTTTAGAAGGGCCTAACATCTAAGTCATCGGCCCCTAATGGCACGAAATGAGGTGAAATGTGATGACAATTTAAGAGTCCAAAATTATCCACTGACCATAATTCAAAACTTGATGACGAGGAATGAATGGATGAATATGAATTTAAAACAATTAGTGGATCCGATCCGCAATGCCCCACATTCCCAGAAACTATCGTAAAAGAATAGTATTACTGACCAAGGAACTACTTCTAAAACACAGTCCTGAATTGATCATGCTTGTTGTCTAAAGGGGACCAAAATTCAAGTCATCAGCCCCTCATAATGTTACTTGTCGCTGGTAAAGGTGACCCATGGGGTTCCCCGCGTGATGGTACTAATTAAAAGTAGTCTCATGGTTCTAAATTGATCATCCCTTTGTCGTCCCCTTTTAGTCGCCTCGTACAGCAGGCAGGGAATACCATGGGTGTATTCTTCGTCTGCGTCTCCCACCTACAGGGGTTGTGTGCTTGGTCCGAGGGAGCTATCTTATTTCGCTTAAGTCCGCCGGCAAGCCGGTTAGGATTCCCCTATCCGCCACCTGGGACGCGCCACGTGGGAGTATCACCTCTCCCCCTGCTACGCCAGCGTAGTAAGTTCGTGGTGGAGTGGTTCTTACAATAAGTATGTTCCACCGATCAGGTAAGCCTTCAACCTCTGTCATCAATATTTTGATCAGGGTCGGCGTCCGTATCCCAAGATCACACGTACAAACCTGGTAGATGATGATGATGATGATGATGATGATGATGATGATGATGATGATGATGCTTGTTGTTTTAAGCGGCCTAACATCGAAGGTCATCGGCCCATAATGGAAAGATATGAACGACATGATCTATGATAGTTAAAATTTTAAAATGTATCCACTGACTAGAGTTAAAAAATGGTGATGAAAAAAATGAGTATGAGATTTGTACCGGGAGGTACACCCCAACGCCGCGCATTTAAATCTTGCGCCAAAAAAACTCCTCTACAGGAGAAACAGTGAACTTGAAACTAGACCTATTTAAACCTTTACTCACAAGATGTCACTACTGTAATTCGACGTAATTTTGTTATTGTGAAGTTTCCAGTACTGTGTGAATTTCAACTTGTTTTTGTTTTCCGTTCATCAAGAAGTTTGGACATTCTCTCACAGATGTCACTGCTAGAAAACTATGATCATGCACCCTGGTGCGAAGTGAAAGAACTTTTTTGAAAAAGTTTTTTACTAATTGAAGTTCTTTCCGCCAGATTTCAATCCAGCCAATCCCTTATTTTTTTAATTAATTTCCATCCAATCCCGTATTTCTTCTCCGATTCTGAGTGTCACTTTTAAATTTGACCAATAAAACCCTGTGGGTGTGTCTTGATTATTCATGAAAGGCCTCGAACCTTCCCCGAGGGTTTATAAACTGCGGATTTTCACGTCTCTTGGCCAATTGATCGTCATCTAACCTAGTGTGTGTGTCAAGCAGGAGGCGGTAGGCGTCTCTTTCATCAGGCAGCAGTTCTTCAAAAAGGTAACGGCCATCTAACATCTTACTTTTTTCCTAGCTCCGCACTTTAACCTGAGGGAAAGGTCCGAAAACTTAACTATGTAACCAACTTCTCTAAAATGTAAGTTCTGCCAGCTAATGTAAAAATTTCAAAAAATCTCCAACTGTAATTCGGGGATAGAGAGTGGCGTACCCTCTCGAGCTCCCCTTCATATTGGGTTGAGGTGACTATGTTTTGTAACTGGTTTTCTTCCTTTCCGTAATGCTTTAAATTATTCTTATACGAGTCACCTCTATAGTTGGGAATAGCCCCTGTTTCATCGGCCTAGTGCCCTTTAGGTTTTCTGACTAAGGATCTGGGAGTGCAGATACACGCCTCCATTCTATTTGTGTTTCGGGCCATTTACTTGTTCTTTTCTACTACGGCCCAATAGATTGGATACTAGATACCCCTGTTTCAAATTTTGTAAGTTGTACCTTGTTGGCAAGTAATTGTAATTTTCTGATATTGCCTTGAGTAGGCTTGAGAACTGAGAGCACCTTGGCTCTTTTTCTAGTGTTACCGGGCGAGTTGGACGTGCGCGTAGAGGCGCGCGGCTGTGAGCTTGCATCCGGGAGATAGTAGGTTCGAATACCACTATCGACAGCCCTGAAAATGGTTTTCCGTGGTTTCCCATTTTCACACCAGGCAAATGCTGGGGCTGTACCTTAATTAAGGCCACGGCCGCTTCCTTCCAACTCCTAGGCCTTTCCTATCCCATCGTCGCCATAAGACCTATCTGTGTCGGTGCGACGTAAAGCCCATAGCAAAAAAAAAATTCTAGTGTTGCAAAAATGCGTCTGGGAGGCCTGATATTGTAATTGCTGGAGCTAGGGCTCCCTGCATTAGGGGATTTCTGCCCTTAAGTAAAGTTGTGATCTTTGTTAAGTTTAGCGTGTAGCTCAAGAATTGTAGAGTGAGGGCTTGAAGCCCAAGATCTGTTTATACCACCAATCTTGTCTTTCCTAGACTTGTTTATTACTACTGGTACCTGTTACATTGTTATCTGTTGACGTTTTAAAAAAATATATAACCTTGGTTACAGTTTTCAATTAACTTTGATTTTGTAGTTAGACCCATTCACCCCGGCACTTTCTTTCACCTCTGCTGGTCCACGGGTATCCCCGTAACAAGATTAAAACAATCAGTGGATCTAATTCGCAATGCCTTATTTTCTAACAAAATAAAATAAAATACAAGAGACAAAGGGATAAGGTATAGCCTGGTAGTACAGACATATATACATAATTTACGTTAGACGTGAAAAGAACACATTAAAATACGCAAAGCAAACTAAAATGAAGTCAATGGGATAAAAGCGCAATTGACACAAATACACTAGGGTAAAGGACATCATTACACACGATAAAACAGACCACTATCCCTTATAAAGCGGATGACGAGGTCTGCTGACTGCTCGTCATCTCGCAAGATAAGGGAGATTGTACCCGGGAGGTTAAGACTACGGCAAAGATGGACCAGGTCTATACACTCCGTAAGGATGTGAACCATGGTAAGATGGTCACCGCAGGTACATATCGGAGGGGGTGCTCCTTTCAAAAGATGCGAGTGAGTCGGGATACCATGGCCGATCCGAAGACGACATGATACCACGGCTTCCCTCCGCGGAGCCCGAACGGAAGTCCTCCATACCTTCGGTGTTCCTTTCATCGCTCTCAGCTTATTGGGAAGTGGTATGGCCTGCCACTCTATCTCCAATGGGACAACCAGATGTCTCAGCTGAGTGCGAATATCAATTGCTTTCTTGATTGATATGAATTTAAAACAATCAGCGGATATTACCCAAAAACTACCGTAAAAATTAGTATTACTGACCAAGGGACCAATTCTAAAGCACAATCCTGAATAGAGGATGCTTGTTGTCTAAAGGGGTCCAAAATACAGGTCAACGGCCCCGCATAATGGTACTTCTCGCTAGTAAAGGAGAACCATGGTATTTGTCTTGTTGGGGTACTAATCAAAAGTAGCATAGACTCACGGTGCTCCACACATGATGGTACTACTCACAAGTATTGGACGTCGTACAGGTAACACAGACCTATGGTGTTTCTCACATAAAGGCGCCACACATAGCCAACGCAATCCGATGGTGTTCCTCACCTAGGTGTACTAATTACGGGCGCCGGTATTCCCGTGGTGTTCCTCACATAGTAGGTACTAAGCACAGGCAACGCAGACCCACGGTGACGCTCATATGGTGGTACTAATCACAGGCAACGCCCAGACCCGTGGTGTTGCTCACGCGGGTACGACTCACGGGTACTGGAAACCCACAGTGACCCACTCTCTGCTGCTACTAATCACAAACCTATTTCGTACCCAATATAGTGGTACTACTCGCAAGTACAGGCAACCCATGATGTTCCCCTCGTGATGGTATTAATCAAAAGTAGTTTCATGGTTCTAATACAATCATCCCTTGGTCGCCCCTTTTAGTCGCCTCTCATGACAGGCAGGGGATACGGTGGGTGTATTCTTCGTCTGCATCCCCACCCACAGATTGTAGACAGAGAAAAAGGAAGAAATAAGAAGGCATCCGTCACTTTGAAAAAATGAAGTAACGCCACGAACCTACTACGCAGGCGTAGCAGGGGGAGAGGTGATACTCCCACGTGGCGCGTCCCAGGTGGCGGATAGGGGGGGTCCTAACTGGCTTGCCGGCGGACTTGAAGGAAATAAAATACCTCTCGCGGACCAAACACACTACCCCTGCGGGTGGGGGACGCCCATCTAGAATACACCCGCGGTATCCCCTGCCTGTCCTAAGAGGCGACTACAAGGGGCGACCAAGGGATGATTGAATTAGATCCATGAAACTACTCTTGATTTGTACCATCATGCGGGGAACACCTTGGGTTGCATGTACTTCCGAGTAGTATCACTAAATTGGTACGAAATAGGTTTGTGATTAGTTGTAGTAAAAAGCCTGGCCTGGTGGATTCCAGTACCCGTGCGTTGTACCCATGTGAGCAACACCGCGGGTCTGGGCGTAGCCTGTGAGTTGTACCGCTATATGAGCGGCACCGTGGGCCAGAATTGCCTGTGATTAGTACCCACTATGTGAGGAACACCACGGGAATACCGTCGCCCGTGAGTAGTACACCTAGGTGAGGAACCTTACCGGTTTGCTTTGGCTATGAGTGGCGCCATTGTGTGAGAAACACCATAGGTCTGCGTTCCCTGTACGAATTGCAATACTTGTGAGTAGTACCATCTTATGTGGACCACCGTGACTCTTCGCTACTTTTGATCAGTACCCAAAAATGACAAATACCATGGTTCTACTTTACTCGCGACATGTACCATTCTGTGGGGCCTTAGACGTGAATTTAGCACCCCTTCAGACATCAAGCATCGTTGTGCTTTATAAATGGTCCCTTGGTCAGTAATACTCTAATAAACTACCTTCTTTTTGAGTCTGATCCACTGTTTTTGTTTGTTTGTTTGTTTTTGGTTTTTTTTTGTAGGGTTCATGTCCATCCATTCATTCTTCATGACATTTTATTTTATTTTAGTCAGTGAATGAATTTGAATTTTTTGTTATTTCATTTCGTACCATTAGGGGCCGATGACCTCGATGTTAGGCCCCTTTAAACAACAATCATCATCATCATCATCATCATCATCATCATCAAATGAAGTAACGGACGAAGAAAGGCAAGGGACTCGAAGGGCGTGAAAATGAAAGACTCCCTAGGCCTCGAATGCTCTAATACCGTGGGGGTCGGAAAAGAACAAGAGTTGACCTAGGGAAGTCGGACAGCATAGACGAAAGTGAGGAGCCTGGCACAAGTAAGTGGAAGAAATGTCAAGACTCAGCTAAGGGCACCTTGGTCGCCAATCCGCACTCCCATGTTGAGAGCCCCTTGGGCCCCTTTTAGTCGCCTCTTACGACAGGCAGGGGATACCGTGGGTGTATTCTTCATCTGCGTCCCCCACCCGCAGAGGGTCTTACATTGTTGATATGATGGAGATCTCTATTCGCATATTTGGTGTTTGCGTAACAAAATTAACTTTTAAAGCACAGCCATAGATAGCCGAGGAATATATACAAATGTACAGGATGTATCCGTGATCATGCTACAAACTTTTCAGGGATGATGGTCGACGTCAAATGGATCTATCTGAGATAAGGAGCCATATTCCGGAAATGGTCGGGTCAAGCAAAATTCTAGTCATTTAAGTTCGTTTATCTGAACAAGTTACACAAGCTGCTCCGTTTACGACATATGTTCACACTGAGTTCTGCCGTACCTGCTCGAATAACCCCGGTGTGAACAGCGTCGCAAGCTTGGAGATTTCTTGCAACGAAATCCTCTTCATTCTCGACAGGTGTCTCATGCACATGTAATGTACAGCACAGTCGGAGGTATCAGACCAATTTTCGCTTAACTTTTGACTGCCGGACGCAGTGGCGTAGTGGATACGGCGTTGGTCTACTAATCCCAAGTTAACTGACGTCGGTTGCTTTTAAGCGTGTTGAAAGCTGACAACTCCATGTGATTGGATTCCGGCATGTTAAAGAACTACTGTGGGACGAAATTCGGACCCCCCGACGTCTGTTAAGGCGACACTCCCGAGATAAAAATCGATATTTTGGTCAATTTGGTGAAATGTTTTTATGACTGAAATTGAAAATATTCTCTTCTTTGTCACGAAGTTATTCCGCTGAATTCAAAAAATTTATCACTGTAATAATGCTTTGTTTGGCAATTGTAATTTTACATTCAAATCGAATTTTTCTCCCATAATATTCTGCCAAATGTAACAAAATTTGTATGGTATATCTATCACAGTTATATTAAGAAACCTGCGAACGGAATTTTTGATTGCAGACATTTTTCAAGTTGTAGGGATTTTTAAGTCCAAAATATTAGAACGTAAAAGTTACACAAAGTTTATTACGATATATCTCCTTATATAAATTAAGTAAGGAAAATCGATATGTAGTGCTTTTAAAAAAAGGATTATCTACCTAATTATGGATTTAAATTAAAATGTTAAATCAATTTCATGAAAAAATTAATTATAAATTTCATAGAGAAGAAATTATTTTGGAAATCTTTTAATTGTACATGAAAGAAATGTTCGTGATATCTCTGCTTTTATGTGGGTGACATTCCCACAAAGTTTTGTGAAAATCAATGCATTAGGTAAAAATAAATTTTTTATCTTCGCAGTGTCGCTTTAAGAACGGACGGACGTTAAACAGCTTCGATTATCAATAACATTTGATTCGAAAGTTTCCGGACTACAGTTCCTGATCTCAAATTGATCCGTTTTCCGTCCTCCGTCATTCCCGAACGTTTGCAACATCATTTGTTTAACGTCACACTAAGACATTGAAGGTTTTCGGCGACGGTAGAAGGGGTAGTGCTAGATTCGGGAAGGTAGCGGCCGTGATCAAAATTAATTTACAGTCCCAGCATAGTCTTGCTGTGAGAATGGGAAACCACGGGAAACCAACTTCAGGGTCGCCGACGGTGGGATTCGAGCCCCCTATCCCCCGAATATAAGCTTACAGCTGAGTGACAATAACCACACGGCCAACTCGCTGGATGAACGTTGAAACAAATGCGCAGGCAGTTTAAATGGGTTAAAATCAAAAATCAAAATGATTGCACGTTAGCTCAGGCTTCCTCGTGGTGGCAATAACTAGAATATTTTTTTGAAAACTAAGCTGCCGTGCAAGAGATTTAGACCGATTGATTGACTACGTGATTAGGACCACGTTGCTGTAAAATTGATGATGATGCTTGTTGTGTAAAGGGGTCTAACATCGAGGTCATCGGCCCCTAATGACACGAAATGAAATAACAAAAAATTCAAATTCATCCACTGACTAAAATAAAATAAAAAATGTCATGAAGAATGAATTGATGGACATGAACCCTACAAAAAAACAAAAACAAACAAACAAAAAACAGTGGATCAGACTCAAAAAGAAGGTAGTTAATTAGAGTATTACTGACCAAGGGACCATTTATAAAGCACAACGATGCTTGATGTCTGAAGGGGTGGTAAATTCACGCCTAAGGCCCCACAGAATGGTACATGTCGCGAGTAAAGTAGAACCATGGTATTTGTCATTTTGGGGTACTGATCAAAAGTAGCGAAGACTCACGGTGTTCCACATAAGATGGTACTAATCACAAGTATTGCAAATCGTACAGGGAACGCAGACCTATGGTGTTTCTCACACAATGGCGCCACTCACAGCCAACGCATATCGGTAAGGTTCCTCACCTAGGTGTACTAGTCACGGGCGCCGGTATTCCCGTGGTGTTCCTCACATAGTGGGTACCAATCACAGGCAATTCTGGCCAACGGTGCCGCTCATATAGCGGTACAACTCACAGGCTACGCCCAGACCCGCGGTGTTGCTCACATGGGTACAACGCACGGGTACTGGAATCCACCAGGCCAGGCTTTTTACTGCAACTAATCACAAACCTATTTCGTACCAATTTAGTGATACTACTCGCAAGTACATGCAACCCATGGTGTTCCCCGCATGATGGTACGAATCAAGAGTAGTTTCATGGTTCTAATTCAATCACCCCTTGATCGCCCCTTGTAGTCGCCTCTTACGACAGGCAGGTGATATCGCGGGTGTATTCTAGATGTGCGTCCACCACCCGCAGGGGGTAGTAATGACAACAAACAAATTTACAAATATTAATAAAATGAAAAGCTTATGTACTTATCTAGGCTATCGATGCTAAGTCTTCGTCGCCATAAGACCTATTTGTGTCGGTGCGACGTGAAGCCCCTAGCAAAAAAAAAAAAAAAATTGATGCTAAGTCTGTTGTCACGAAACACTATTTCAGGATACTGAACGAAGCATGTCATTCTTTGTATAATAGTGTGTATTTTTACAGGTATGTTTACAGTGTTATTACTTATATTATAATTGCTGTGTGTTTGACAGACTGAGAAGATTTTGTTACATTTAAGTGCGTCGACGCTGAAAAATATGGCTTCATTCTTAACAAACTGATTCCAAATACTTTTTACAGAACGTTTCCATCACCCAGATTTTGGGTAATCGCAAGTAAAATATTTCTCATAACTATATATATTATATCTTAAATGAAATTACATTCACTTATCTAGAATGCATGTGAAGTAGATTTTCGGCTGTACTTGGCTTGAACATCATTCTTTAGTGTCCAACATAGTTGGCCAACATATTTGAACACGATTTTTTTTTTTTTTTTTTTTTGCAATTTGCAGTTTGCTTTACGTCGCACCAACACAGATAGATCTTATGGTGACGATGGGACAGGAAAGGGCTAGGACTGGGAAGGAAGCGGCCGTGGCCTTAATTAAGGTACAGCCCCTGAATTTGGCTGGTGTGAAAATGGGAAACCACGGAAAGCCATCTTCAGGGCTGGCGACAGTAGGGCACGAACCCACTATCTCCCGATTACTGGATACTGATGATGATGATGATGCTTGTTGTTTAAAGCGGCCTAACATCGAGGTCATCGGCCCCTAATGGTACGAAATGACACTAAATGGAATGACAAATTAAAAGCCCAAAATTCTCCACTGACCAGAATTCAAAACATGAGGACGAAGAATGAATGGATGGATATGGATTTAAAAAATCAGTTGATGCCACCCGCAATACCTTACATTCATACAAACTGACGGAAAAACAATAGGGTTACTGACCAAGGGATTGTTGCTAGTGCATAATACTGAATCGAGGATGCTTGCAGTCTAAAGGAGGTCCAAAATCAAAGTTATCGGCCCCTCATAACGGTACTTATCGCTAGGAAAGCAGAACCATGGTATTTGTCATGTTGCGGTACTAATCAAAATTAGCAGAGACTCGCGGTATTCCACACATTATGGTACTACTCACAGGTTATGAAATTCGATATATAATACAGACCTATAGTTTTTCTCACATTGCGGCGCCATTAACAGGCAACGCAACCCAATGGTGTTCATCACATAAGAGTACTAACCACAGGGACCTTCCGCTATCCCGTGGTGTTCCTCATATTGTGGGTACTAATCATAGGCAAGGCAGAACCATGGTAGCTATCATCCCATGGTCCTGCGCATATGGTGGTACTAATCACAGGTACTGCAAAAGCCGACCGCACGGTGCTCCTGTGTGCTACTAATCACAAACCTATTTCGTACCTAATATAGTGGTACTACGCACAAGTAAAAGCGACCCTTGGTGTTCTCCGCGTGGTGGTACTGATCACAAGTAGTTTCATAGTTCTAATACAATCATCCTTTGGTCGCCCCTTTTAGTCGCCTCTCACGACAGGCAGGGGATACCGTGGGTGTATTATTCGTCTGCCTCCCCCACCCACAGGGGGTAGTGTGTTTGGTCCGCGAGAGGCATTTTATTCCCCTCAAGTGCGCCGGCAAGCCGGTTAGGGCCCTCCTATCCGCCACCTGGGACGCGCCACGTGGGAGTATCACCTTTCCCCCTGCTACGCCTTCGTAGCAGGTTCGTGGTACTGGATACTGGCCGCACTTAAGCGACTGCAGTTATCGAGCTCGGTAAATTTAATTTCATCGATCGTGAAATCGTGAAATTGCCAGCGTTTCGCCCCAGTGTAGCAGTGGGCTTTCAGGGAAGAAATCAAAATGGGAATATAAAAAGTGTAGTTTTAAGGACAAATTGCATTCCATGATCTTTATCTTTACAATTTGCTTTACGTCTCACCGACGCAGATAGGTCTTATGGCGACGATGGGACAGGAAAGGCCTAGGAAGTGGAAGGAAGCGGCCGTGGCCTTAATTAAGGTACAGCCCCAGCATTTGCCTGATGTGACAATGGGAAACCACGGAAAACCATCTATAGGGCTGCCGACAGAGGGATTCTCCATGATGTTGCAGGTCTCAATCAGCCCACTAAGGACTTCTCTGTAGTTCTCAGATTTGAATTTTTCGAGAAAGCTTATGACAACACTTTTGAAATAAATTCATACAGCTACTTCTTGCATGCTTAAGTGATGATTTTGAATTTGCATATCTTTCATAATTTCTCTTATTTGTCAGCCATCAAGTATTCCTTCTCTCAGTTTAGCTTTACTGATTCTCGGGAACTTATTTTTCGGGAATATAAGTGCACATTCCTTCTATTCTTCATCCCCTCTATTTCTTCATTCTATTCCTCCTTATCTTCCTACCTACCATGTTTCGTTCTTTAATTCTGTATATTGTAATTACGTTGGCTGAACGGTCAGCGTACTGGCCTACGGTTCAGAGGGTCCCGGGTTTGATTCCCGGCCGGGTCGGGGATTTTAACCTTAATTGGTTAATTCCAATGGCACGGGGGCTGGGTTTATGTGTTGTCTTCATCATCATTTCATTCCCATCATGACGCGCAGGTCGCCCACGGGAGTCAAATGGAAAGACCTGCACCTGGCGAGCCGAACCCGTCCTGGGATATCCCGGCACTAAAAGCCATACGACATTACTATTACCGCTAGAAATGCGAAACGGAATATAGACTAGACTAGACTAGTACAACTTTTGTATGGGACTGTGTGTGCGGCGTTTCGCTTAGCCATTTATCAAGGGCTTTATTTGTAAATTGATTATATTTTATGGTGGCACATGTGTTTACACCACGCCCCCTAGCGGAAGGGGTTGTTCTACCCCCCGTGGCGCCCAACTCCCTCCCATTGGAGAGCTCACCCTACTCGTAGCATTTATATTTATAATATTAGGGGATTCTATGAATACAATTCTTGCACCATCATTTACACTGCGAATCTCGCCCAAAATGCTATCCCTTTAAATAAATTAAAGTGCAAAGCTTACTTTCGTCCATAGACTTCAAATAAATTATAAAGAACACCTCTTCAAAATGTCATTAACTCTCCTCTGCCAGGAACTTATGAATGATCACACCAAGGCTAGAGGATATAAACTTTAAACCGTCCCATTCATACCTGTCTTCATCTTCGCCCAAAATATGCATCGTATAAATGTTTCTATGTTCAGTACAAAGATAACGTGGTGTTTGGAGTCAATCCGTAATAGGTACTTTTCACACAAATTATTCACTTTCACTTCAAGCGAATGCCGGGAAAGAACCCTGCCTTACAGGTGGGGGTAACTGTCCTATTATAGTTAACAGTCAACAGTTGGAGCTAGAAAAGTTTTCATAGGGGCCCCACATGATCTGATCTGGCGATCTCTTCGACACCATGGATTACCATAAATGTACGTGAATTGGGTCAAGCTTCATTATCGAAATGTTTTAAGTGTAGGCGGGTGATCCACCTCTAAGAATCGCTGTTGATGTCCCTCAGAGTTCAACCCTGTCATCAGTACTGTTCATCATTTGCATGCATACGATAACGGTGGATATACGAGCCTCGCATTCCTTTACGCTTCTATTTTCGTTTTTCAAACTGAGCCTCTACAGATTGCGTGTTAACAAACGATCTCATTTTCAGTGTCTGTGTCTTGTTCGTCTGCCGGCTTTGACATCCTGCCAGTATCTCTTGAGCCCATCGATCAGTGCTTTCTTCCGCTCCCCTGGTAAATGGCTTCTCCGTCTTCTGGTTTATGTGTCCACAATAAAAACGTGATAGCTTTTCACCATCCTTCTGAAACTAACCCGTCATTGATTTTATCCTCAGTAATGCCCACCTCTCTCAGATCTTTCTCACACTCTTAGAACCACCTCAACATAGAAGACTTTGGATTTAGAAAATTCCATATTTTCTCTGATGATGATGATATTTTTGTTTCCAGGGCCCTAACATATAGATCATTGGCCCCTAATGGTACGAGATGAGACGAAATATAACAATTAAAGTTCCAAAATTCATCCACTGACCAGAATTCAGAACATGATGAAAAAGAATGGAATGAATGAATGAATATGAATTTAGAATAATCATCGGATCCGACTCACAATACTGAAAGTTGAAATAATTCCGAAATCCATCCACTGACTAGAATTCAGAAAAGGAGACGATGAATAATGACTATGAACTTAATCAGTGGATCCGGCCCGCAATGTCCCACCTTCCAATAAAATAACTTGAAATAATGGTATATGTTACGGAGATATCCGTGGTAGTTAGAGGTGAAAGAAGGTGCGGGTTGGAATAGGTCTCAACTACAGAAGTTCGAAAGATGAATTAAAATTTCAACAAGGTTATATTTCGAAACTTAACAATGGTAACATAGAATTTGAAAACTTAACAAGTCAACAACAAGCCAAAAATCAAATACAGAAAAATTACAAGTGTTAGAGGATTATTACAAGGTCTGGGCTTCGAGCCCCACAATCACAATCCTTGAGCCATTAGCCCAACTTTACCAAGGTACAAAATTGAACAAAGGGGCAGGAAACCCCGTCATGCCAGGGAGCACTTGCTCCAAATTACAATGTTAAGCCTCCTAGAGGCACACAGAAATCAAATTTAGGAAAGAGCAGACCCGCTCTCAAAGTTCAAGCCTATCAAAGGCCACAACGAATTTTACTTCTATCTGCCCTCAAGGCACACAAGGAAACAGGGGTATTTACGCAATGAAAATAAAACAACAGGTTAAGTTACTGGCCCAAAATACAGAGAGGACTGGAGGCGTGAACTTGCACTCCAAATACACTTTTAAAACCTAAGTGGCTCTAGGCTGATACACAGGGGCTAGTACCAAGCTAGGGAGTTGACCCGTATGAGAAAACTTTAATACATTAAGGAAGAGAAGAAAAGGTTATGAAAACGTAGTCACCTCAATTTCAAAGATGAAGGGGAGCTCGAGAGGATTCAGCACTCTCTATCCCCGCTTTACAGTAAAAGATATTTGTAGTTTTTACATAGACAGAAGAGGAATTTACATTTTAAAGTGGTAGGTTACATATTAAAAGGTTTCGAACCCTCCCCGAGAGTTAAACTGCTGAGCTAGCGAGAAATAAAGATGTTAACAGGCTATTACCTTGTTGAAGAGCTGCTGCTTGAAGAAAGAGGCGCTTCCCGCCCTCTGCTACATATCCACACACTACATTAGACGTTACTGAAGTGGCTCCGAGACAAGAAAATCAGCAGTTTTTATACCCTCGTGGAAAATTCGAGACCTTTCAAGAACGAATAGACACACCCCCTCAACTTTATTGGATAGCTTAGAGCTACATATCCATATCGAAGAAGACATACACTATTGGTCAAAAATTAATTAAATAAATTCGGGATTGGCTGAGTTCAAAACTGGCGGACGGAAAGATTAATATTGCCAACCCAAAAAATAAAAGAACAAAATGTAGTAAAGACAAAACTTAAGAATACAAGATTTCTTCAAGAAAGTTCATTCCTTCGCCCCAGAGTGCGTAATCATAGTTTTTAGTAGAGACATCTGGTAAAGAACGTCCACACTTCTTGATCAATTACAAACAAAAGCACATCAAAATTCACACAGAGCCATCTTCGGAGAAACTGTTGAGTTAATACAGTTTTTTATAGTTCAGGCTTTCTCCTGTAGAGGAGTTTCAACTGGCGCAATATTTGAACTAGCGGCGTGGAGGTGTACAGCCCGGTACAGTATAAACTGAGCAAAGAACTGCCTTCAAAGCAAAATCCTAAATCGATGGTGCTTGTTGTCTAAAGGGGTCCAAAATCCAGGAGAAACCCCGAACTTTAACAACTGTATTAACTCAACGGTTTCTCGGAAGATGTCACTACTGTAAATTTGGTTATCTTGAAGTGTTCTGAACTGTGTCTATTTTGATTTGTTTGTTTGCTCCGTATCAAGAAGTTTGAACATTCTCTAACAGATGTCGCTACCCAAAACTATGGTAACACACTCTGGTGCAATGGAATGAACTTTCCTGAAGAAATATTGTATTCCTAAGTTTTATTTTCACTAAATTTTGTTCTGTGGTTTGTGGGTTGGCAATATAATCCTTTCCTTCCGCCAGTTTTGAAATTAGCCATCATAAATTTCTGTAATTAATTTTCCACCAATAAAGTGTTTCTTCATCGTCTTGTGTATCAGTTTTTGCTGTCGGCCAATAAAAGTTTGTGGGCGGGTTGTTATCATTCATGAAAGGTCTCGAATGTTCCACGAGGGTATATAAACTGCTGATTTTCTTGTCTCGGGGCCACTTCAGTAACATCTTTCGCAGTGTGTGAACATATATAGCAGGGAGCGGGAAGCGCCTCTTTCTTCAAGCAGCAGTTCATGTACAAGGTAATGGCCTGTTAACATCTTCATTTCTTGCTAGCTGAGCAGTTTTAACCCGCGGGGGAAGGTTCGAATCCTTTTTAATGTAAACCTTACTGTATTCATGTAAAGTAGCTGCAATTTGGGATAGAGAGTGCTTAACCCTCTCGAACTCCCCTTCATTTTGAATTTGAGGTGACTGTGTTTTCGTAACCGTTTCTCTCTTCCTTCTTAAAGTCTTAAACTTATTTGCCAACTAGTCACCTCCCCTGTATAACTGGCCGAGTGCCACCTAGGTTTTAAGAAGTTTCATCTAGGAGTGCAAGCTACGCCTCCAGTCAATTTGGTTTTTTGGGCCATTTAATTAACGAAGAGTTTGTTTTCTTCATGTGAAGGCCCCTTAGGTTGGGTACAAGATATCCCTGTTTCTCTGTGTGTGTGCCTTAAGGGCAGTTAGGAAAGAAGTTTGTTGTAGCCTGTGATAGGCTTGTAAAATTGAGAGTGGGTCTGCTCTTTCCCTCTTAATATTGTAACTAGGAACAAGTGCTCCTTGTACTTAGGGGTTTTCTGCCCTGTAAGTATTGTGGTGGTGAGCTGAGAGCTCATAAATTAATCTTGGGGTTCGAAGCCCAAATCTTGTAACAATTGTAATTTCTTAAATTGTTTCCTGCTACTTGGTACCTGTTACTCTGTTGTTGTTATCTGTTGATTTTGAAAAGAAAATATAACCTTTGTTAAAGTTTTAAATTAACTTTAATTTCGTAAGTTGGGACCTATTCCAGCCAGCACCTTCTTTCACCTCTAACTACCACGGATGACTCCGTAACAGAAATAACAAAAAGTTCAAATTAATTCACTGTCCAAAATAAAATAAAAATGTCATGAAGAATGAATGGATGGACATGAACCCAACAAAAACAAAAACAAAACAAATCAGTGGATCAGACTCAAAATAAGATCAGTAATAAAGGTATTACTGACCAAGGGACCATTCATAAAGCACGATGATGCTTGATGCCTAAAGGGGTGCAAAATCCATGTCTAAGGCCCCACAGAATGGTACATGTCGCGAGTAAAGTAGAACCATGGTATTTGTCATGTTGGGGTACTAATCAAAAGTAGCGAAGACTCACGGTGTTCCACATATGATGGTACTACTCACAAGTATTGTACTTCGTACAGGTAACGCATACCTATGGTGTTTCTCACACAATGGCGCCACTCATAGCCAACGCAAACCGATAGGTTTCCTCACCTAGGAGTACTAGTCACGGGTGCCGGTCCCACGGGCCCCGTGGTGTTCCTCACATAGTGGGTACTAATCGCAGGCAACGCAGACCCACGGTGTCGCTCATATAGTGGTACAACTCACAGGCAACGCCCAGAGCCGCGGTGTTGCTCACATGGGTACGACGCACGGGTACTGGAAAAACCCCAGGCCAGGCTCTATACTGCTACTAATCACAAACCTATTTCGTACCTAATATAGTGGTACTACTCGCAAGTGCAGGCAACCTATGGTGTTTCCCGCGTGATGGTACGAATCAGAAGTAGTTTCATGGTTCTAATTCCATCATCCCTTGGTCGCCCCTTTTAGTCGCCTCTCACGACAGGCAGGGGATACCGCGGGTGTATTCTCTATGTGCGTCCCCCAGCCGCAGGGGGTAGTGTGTTTGGTCCGCGAGAGGTATTTTATTTCCCTCAAGTCCACCGGCCAGCCGGTTAGGACCCCCCTATCCGCCACCTGGGGCGCGCCACGTGGGAGTATCACCTCTCCCCCTGCTACGCCAGAGTAGTAGGTTCGTGGAAATACAGAAGAAACTGATTTCCTCGGACCCGATACCTCCTAAATTGCATGGCCTCCCAAAACCCATAAAGAAGGCATACCTCTGCGACCTATCGTGAACGCTATAGGATCTCCGACGCACGATGTCACACGTTACTTAACCGGACTACTTCAGCCACATACAGGACACACTGAAACCTACGTGAAGGACTCCCGACATTTCATCCACCTCCTTAAGGACCAATCAATGGAAAGTACGGCCTTACTAGTAAGTATTGACGTCGCGTCACTTTTCACCATGGTGCCGCTAACAGAAGTACTTCCGCTATTACACCAGAAAATTCCAGAAGACCTGTCAACACTAACTAAATAATGCCTTAACGACACTTATTTCTACTTTGACGGGGAGTTCTACGAACAGGCAGAAAGGCCCGCGATGGCATTTCCGCTCTCTCCAATAATAGCAAACATATATATAGAACACTTCGAACAGAAAGCCTTAGCCACATCTACCATGATGCGTTTTCTGCGTTATGTGGAGGACATTCGTGATCTGGCCTCACGGGAGCAATAACCTGCAGCTATTTCTCGATCATATCAACTCTATGCACGTAAAAATTCAGTTCACCACGGAAATCGAGGTAAACGGAACACTACCGTTCCTGGACGTCCTAGTAAAACGCAACATCAATGGAACTCTGAGTCATGCAGTACACAGGAAACCCACACGCACAGACAGGTACCTGCACACCTCTTCTCATCACCACCCATCACGAAAGCAGGCTGTTCTAACATCACTGATTAATATGGCCATAGTGACATCAGACGCAGAACACCTCGAATAAGGGGAAGAACACCTCACGAGAACCCTAAGGAGAAATGGCTACTCGCTCAATAACATCCGAGGAGTCTTTAGAAAATCAGAAGGAAACAAAGAAAAGGCCGCCGTAGAAGAAAACAATGGGAAAGAAGAACTGACCCGCCCGAAAACAGCGATACTTCCGTACATTACAAACACTACAGATGGGATCGGCAAGATACTGGATAAATGTGACATAAAAACCGTCTATAAACCAAACCGGAAGCTAGCCCTTATCTACCACCAGTAAAAGACGCAATAAAACTACAGGCTCCTGGAGTATACCACATTGAATGTAGCTGCGGAACGTTGCTATGTTGGTGAAACAAAATGTCTAACCTCTACTCGCCTAAAAGAACAGAGCCATCACACCAAGAACAAACCACAGACATTTCGGCTGCAACAAGGCATTCCTACGAAACAAGACACGGAATATCATTTCACAAGACCAAGATCCTAGCAGCTATCCCCTGGAATCTGGAAAGGAAAATCCGTGAGGCTATCGAAATCAAGAAACACCCTAACAATATGAATTTAGAAGGATATAAAATCAACAATTCTCGTATTATTATTATTTATTTTCCACTAATTGTAGTTACAATTTAGGGATGGTGAATGGAGAAAGGGCATAGCCCCATATACACAAAAGTGCCTCCATCACCACTTAAAATTATAATATACAAATATACAGTTACATTCTACATGATGTTCTTATATACAGTTAAAATATTTACATAGGCATATTTACATACAGTAATACTCACAAGACCTGTTCAACATTCAAGTCATGACGACACACACACACACACACACACACACACACACACACACACAGAGTCTCTCTCTCTCTCTCTCTCTAGAAACCCCACATATATTTTAGCTAGGCCGGCTCACTCATACACATTTACCGTCTCAATCACTCGGGACCCCATAACTTTCATCCAACCTCCCACTCATACTGAACATTCTCACAGTAGATAAATTATGTTTTGTACAGAGGGTTTCGTTATATATACATCCGTTTTACGTCTTTACAGAAATTTTCTGCAGGTAGTTCTTTTATCTGCGGTGGGAGTTCATTCCACAACCGAGCAGAACGACTAAAGAAGCCACTTTGATATGATGCTGTTCTTGCAAATGGAGGGAAAAGGGGCACACCTCGACCTCTTTGAGCGGAACGATAGTTCAGCTGTAAGCGGTTGAAAGGGTTTATATGTAATGTAATGTATGCCTGTCACACACGGATTAAGATATACGGGCCTCAACATAAACACGCAGGACGAACCTCTAATTAAAAAACAGCGCGGGCAAGTCCCACTACCTGGCTGTGATACATACTTTCCAGAATTCTCACGAGACAGCCAGGGGGCTTCCGTCAGCCAGAAAGGGTAGGATGGTTCCGTCCCACGAGTTCCATTCCTGTGAGTTCCGAAAACAAATTGCTTAGGAAGAATGTCTCATGAGTTCCTACCGCATATTCACGCCTGAGTAAATAGGCTAATGAGTCCCACTAGTTCCGAATGTCTCTGGAAAACCCAGCTGTCAGTTCTGAGGTTTGACCGGCTAATAATAGTACGACATGACTTTGAAGAGTTAATTGCCTTAACACCAGGTACCTAAGGGCTATTTTCAAGTCATTTGTGTTTGTGTCTTTGAGTGGAGCAGATAAACATGTAGTTCTCAACTAGAATTAAAGGAAACCAAATTCTGATATTTAATGGTTACCATTTTTGTAAGAAACGCGACAACAAATCAAGTGAGGTGTGGATTTGTGCTGCAAAACCATGTGCCGGAAAAGTAATTTTTTTTTAATCGGGAGTTGATTAAAGAAGTGGACCATGATTGTGTTCATGATGTGGCCAACATTGAAGTGTTCAAAGCAGCTTCCATGGCCAGGAAAAAAGCTCGCGAGGAGAATAACACTTCAGTCTCACAGGTAAGAATGATTCATATTACTTTCTTATTGCTTCCCTTTATTTATTTTTTACGAGCTATTTTATTAACCAAATACAGAAAATGAAAATAGGGTTGTTGGACTTTTGAGCCACTTCAAATTATTATATTAAATATAAGGCTAAGATTAAAACATGAATGATTAAATAATATATTTATCTTTATCTCATATGCTTAGGAATATCATCATGCTTAGAGCTATTATAATACCTGTGATATGTTTACTTATTTAACAGTTATTGTAATTTACCAATATTGTAATAATTAATTAAATAACTACAAGCGGTAAAATGAACCATTCTAACGCCATGTATTTTTTCAGATATACGACGAAGAATTCCGACACTTGCATCGGACAGGATACGAGTTAGTGACTCGAATGCCTCAGTTCCAAAGTTTAAAGAGTTAATTGTACAGATAGCGGAGTAAAGCACAAGGAGTGCAGAAAGAACCAATGCATCGAGATTAAGTAAATTTAGCTGAAGAAACTCTTATGTATGCCCGATGGCACCAACTTCTTATTGGCTGACGTCTGTGAAGGCGACAGATTATTGATATTTGCGAGCCCTAGAGGCAAAGAAATATTGAAACAAAAAATACACTTCTTAATGGACGGGACGTTTAAGAGTGTCAGTAAGTAGTTCTGTCAAGTGTGCACCGTTCATGTAGGCTTGGGAAGCAACAAAGAGGAGATAAATGCAACGCCTGCTGTTTTCGCACTACTTCCAAACAAGAACAAAACCACTTATATTCGCCTCTTCAAAAAAAAGTCCTTGATTTAATACATGAATGGTCACCTGAAATAGTAAACATGGATTTTGAGGTTGGAGCAATCAAAGCGATAGAAGTAGTATTTACAAAAGTCCAAGTGTAATGTTGTTTCTCCCACTTAAGCCTAAGTATTCGGAGAAAAGTGCAAGAAATTGGGCTTTCGGGTATGTATAAAATAAGCCAGGAAATCAGAAACACCATCGGGAGTGTGCTGCAACTTGCATTCCTCAAACCAGAAAAAGTAGAAGACGGTTGGCTACACAATCATAGCACGGCCACGGACAATGAAATGTTAATCGAGTTTTTTTTACTTTGTCGAGCAATGGCTTGAAAACGATAATGATGATGATGATGATGATGATGATGATGATGCTTGTTGTTTAAAGGGCCTAACATCGAGGTCATCGGCCCCTACTGGTACTAAATGAAATAACAAAAAGTTCACAATCAACCACTGAACAAAATAAAAAATGTCATGATGAATGAATGGATGGACATGAACCCAAAAAACAAAAACAAAAAAAACAGGGGATCCGACTCAAAAAAGATCATAAATAATTTTATTACTGACCAGGGACCACTTATATAGCACAATCCTAAATCGAGGATGCTTGATTCTAAAGGGGTCCAAAATCCAGGTCTAAGGCCCCTCAGAATGGTACTTATCGCTAGGACAGTAGAACCATGCTATGTGTAATGTTGCGGTACTAATGAAAAGTAGCGGAGACTCGCGGTATTCCACACATTATGGTACTATTCACAGGTAGTGTAATGCGCATATGTAACACAGACCTATGGAGTTTCGCACGTTGTGGCGCTATTTGCAGGCAACGCAAACGTATAAAGACAACGCAAACCTATGGTGTCCCTCACATAAGTGGACTAACCACAGGGATTCGTACTATCCCGTAGAATTTCTCACATAGTGGGAACTGAGCATAGGTAAGGCAGTACCATGGTGTCGCTCATGTAAGGGTACGAATCACAGGTACTGTAGGACCCACATCCTGATTCACACACTGTCGCTACTAATCCCAAACCTATTGCGTACCTAACATAGTGGTACTGATGATGATGATGATGCTTGTTGTTTTAAGGGGCCTAACATCGAAGGTCATCGGCCCCTAATGGAACGAGATGGACGAAATGACATATGATAGTTAAAATTTAAAACGTAGCCACTGATTAGAGTTTGAAAAAAATGCGATGAAAAATGAGTATGAAATTAAAACAATCAGTGGATCTAATTCGCAATGCCTTATTTTGGAACAAAAGAAGAAAAATTACAGGAGATAATGGAATAAGGCATTGCCTGCTAGTACAGATATATATACATACTTTACATTGGACGTTAGAAGAACACATTAAAATACGCAACACAAACTAAAATGAAGTCAATAGGATAAGAGCGTAATTGACACAAAGATACAAGCACAAAGGACATCATTACACACGATAAAACATACCGCTATCCCTCATAAAGCGGATGACGAGGTCTGCTGACTGCTCGTCATCGCGCAAGATAAGGGAGATAGTACTCGGAAGGTTAAGACTACGGCGCAGATCGACCAGGTCCACGCACTCCGTAAGGATGTGTACCACGGTAAGATGGTCGCCGCAGGTACACACCGGAGGGGGTTCTCCTTTCAGTAGATGGGAGTGCGTCAAGATACCGTGGCCGATCCGAAGGTGACATAATACCACGGCTTCCCTCCGCGAAGCCCGAAGGGAAGTCCTCCATACCTTCGTTGTTCCTTTTATCGCTCTCAGCTTATTGGGAAGTGGGATGGCCTGCCACTCCATCTCCCAATGAGACATAACCAGATGTCTCAGCTGAGAGCGAATATCACTTGCTGGAACCTTGAAAGGCAACGGGGGCAGTGTAACTGCCTCCTTGGCAGCCTGATCTGCTAACTCGTTTCCCTCTATGCCCATGTGGCTGGGGAGCCACACAAACGTAATTCTGGTGCCGGCATCCGAACACCCGGCCAGCAGGTCCTGGATCCGCTGCACCAGAGGGTGTCGAGGGAAACAGGTATCAATAGCCTGAAGCGAACTCAAGGAGTCAGTACACACGAGAAAGTGTCGGCGCTCCTTGTCTAGTGCGTACCGCAGAGCCTCACAGATAGCATAGAGCTCTGCCGTGTACACACTACAGGTGTCCGGGAGAGCAAAAAGAAACCAATCATTGTCGACAACGAACGCACAGCCCACCTTCGTATCTGTCCTTGAACCATCCGTGTAAACGACGACTGAACCTGGATAGCGGCCAAGAACGGACAGATAGATCCTCCGATAAATCGAAGGGTCCGTGTCTCCCTTCGGGCCAGTGTGCAAATCCAGGATGATTTCAGGTCGTCGTACAACCCACGGAGGTACCCCACTTGGTTGTCTGACAAGGCAAGGAATCGAAGGTACGTCAAACAATTCATAACTGCTATCCAAGCGTATCCCAACCGGCCGCGTCGCACGAGGATGAGCAACGTACAACAAACGGTTGCCATTGCTGAATACGCAGGGATAGCTCGGATGAAGTGGCATCTGTCGCAAATTTGCAGCATACATAAGTAGTAGTTGCTGGCGCCTCAGATGTAAAGGCGGCACACCAGACTCAGCGAGCAGGCTAGCGATGGGGCTAGTACGAAAAGCTCCCGTCGCCAACCTAACCCCGCTGTGGTGGATACTGTTCAGCTTCGCAAGAACGCTTGGTCTTGCGGAGCCATATGCTGCACTGCCGTAGTCTAACCGAGATAAAATGTGTGCCCGATAGAATCGCAGGAGCACCACGCGGTCAGCTCCCCAATTAGTGCTGCTAAGAAACTTCAAGAGGTTAAGCCTCTTGGTGCATTGCACTTTTAGCTCCCGCACGTGTGGCTCCCACGATAATTTACTGTCAAAAAGGAGCCCAAGAAATCGGTAGGTGTCAACAACTGGAAGAACGACATTACCTAGATAAAGCTCAGGATGAGGGTGAAGTGTACGTTGACGACAAAAGTGGACAACGGAGGTCTTTACGGCAGAAAACCGAAAGCCATGTTCTAAGGTCCACTTCTCCACCCTCCTAATAGCTTGCTGTAACTGTCGCTCTGCGACTGCCATACTGCACGAGCTATAGTGCAGAGCAAAATCATCCACATATAGGGACGGTATTACGGCTGGACCAGCAGCAGCGACAATACCGTTTATGGCAATCGCGAACAGAGTGACACTAAGAACCGATCCCTGTGGGACTACATTTTCTTGAACGTGGTATTGCGAATATGTCCTCCCTACTCGGACACGGAATAGACGGAGGGACAAAAAATTCGCAATAAATACCGGCAAGTTACCTCGGAATCTCCATTGATGCAGGACTGAAAGGATGCCATATCGCCAGGTGGTGTCGTAGGCCTTCTCCAAGTCAAAGAAGACAGCTACCAAGTGCTGTTTGCGGAGAAACGCATCCTGGATAGAGCTCTCCAGGCGTACCAAGTGGTCTGTGGTGGATCGAGCGGCTCGAAATCCACATTGGTACTCGGACAAGAGTCCTTGTTTCTCCAGACACCACACGAGTCTGCGATTTACCATCCTCTCAAATAGCTTACACAGGCAGTTGGTAAGACAAATCGGCCTGTAACTTCCTGCATACTTAGGATCTTTGTCAGGCTTGAGGACAGGAATGACTATGCCCTCTCGCCACTGAGACGGAAAAGCACCCTCCATCCAGATACGGTTGAACACACGAAGGAGATAGAGTAGACTTTTATCACTAAGGTGCTTCAACATCTGGTTGTGGATGTTGTCCGGTCCAGGAGACGTGTCCTTGCAAAGCGCTAGGGCGCTGCGGAGTTCCCACTCCGTAAAGGGCACGTTGTAGTCCTCTGAAGCTTGAGAGGCAAAACTAAGGTGATGACGTTCTGCCTCTCGCTTCACAGCGAGGAAATCAGGATGGTAATTCCCGGAGCCGGATACATCCGCGAAATGACTGGCTAGATGGTCAGCAATCAGGAGGGATTCAGTGACGATATTACCTGCAATGGAAATTCCCGGTACAGAAGATGATCCATGGATACCCGAAATACGTCGAAGCTTAGTCCACACTTGAGATGATGGAGTATGTGACGTCATAGACGACACATATCTCTCCCATGAAGCCTTCTTACTTTGGCGAATAAGAACTCGCGCCTTAGCGCGGAGTTTCTTGAATGTTATCAAGTTGGCCGCAGTAGGCTGTCGACGGTAACGTTTGTGAGCGCGACGGCGTTCTTTGATAGCTGAGGCTATTTCTTCGTTCCACCAAGGAACGAGCTTTCGGCGAGGAGTCCCCGAGTAGAACGGAATGGACTCCGCAGCAGCAGCAAAAATAACTCGGGTTATATAAGTTATTTCCTCGCCGACGGTCTGCCTGATATCATCGTTAAAGACAGCTAACGATGTGTACTTTGGCCAATCAGCATGTTTCAAAATCCATCGAGGGGGAGCCTCGACGGATTTTTGGTTCATCAAAGTAAGAATGATGGGAAAATGGTCACTGTCACAGAGATCATCGTGTGTATGCCACCGAAACAGTGGAACCAACGTTCGGCTGCATAGACTTACGTCTATGCGAGAATATGTGCCGTAACGTACACTAAAGTGAGTTGGTTCCCCCGTGTTCAAAATACATAAATCCAGCTCCGTTACTAATGTTTCCAGCTCTCTCCCCCTGGGGCAAGGCGTCTCAGAGCCCCAGATGGGGTGATGGGCGTTAAAATCGCCCAATAAGAGGAAGGGAGGTGGAAGCTGATCTATAAGATCAGTGACATCAGTTACGTTAAGAGCGTGACCTGGTGGAAAATAAACATTACACACTGTTGTTATGACAGGCAGCGGAACGCGAACAGCTACAGCCTCAAGAGGGGTTCTTAATGGAACCTCTTCGCTGTAGCTATCAGAACGTACAAAAATGCCAACGCCTCCGGAAGCCCGGTGAGCATAGTATCGTTCTGTCGAGTATAGTTTGAAATTCCTCAAGACCGTGTGATGACCAGGTCGGAAATTGGTCTCCTGAATACAGACTATACTCGCTGCGTACTCACTAATAAGCTGACGTAACTCAGCAAGATGCCTGTCATAACCGTTACAATTCCACTGTAACAGTGCCATAGTGTGGACTATAAAAGGAGTGTTAGGTTATGAGCGACAAAATGCTCGTAAGCCTAAACACTATCTAGTTCTACATCCGTAGATGTAGAGGACAGCGCGACATCCATCCCGTCATCAAAAGATGGCAGGGGTGCCGCCCAGAACTTTGACGCTTTTCGGGCGCGAGGGGGTCCCCTACGAGGAGAGCGCGCAGGTTTGGGAGCAGGAGTGCCTCCCGGCGCAGATTCATATCCCCCAGGTGGAGGGCATGACTTCTCCTTCGCAGGGGAAGTCCGAGAGCGCTCAGGACGGGCGCTCTTCTTCCCCTTTTTCTTTTCAAGTTTAGACGGGCTGGGAGATGGTTTCCCAGCCCTGGTCAACGAAGCCGCCTCCGCCGGCTGGGGCACGACTTTCGTCGACCTCCTAGGGGGGGGAGACTTAGTCTTCCCCCCTTGCTGTGCCGGCTGGCAGTTCCCAGCCGGCACAGACTTCTGGTTGGTCGAAGGTGGGGTGGTCCCCCCCTTCGAGCTTTGACTATTTGCGACGTTGCTGGGAGCAGCAACAGTCGCCTTGGGCGCAGCGGTCTGGACAGGTGTCTTGGTCGTAAATGACGAACCTGGAAGACTCTGAGCTATCAAGCTATAGTCGAGTGTACGGGCAGGTATATTGGTAGAATTAAACTTACGGCGCGCTTCCTGGTAGGAAAGACCATCCAGGGTCTTGATCTCCTGGATCTTCTTCTCACTCAGGTATGTCGGACAGTTCCGATCCCGAGGAGAATGAAAACCGGAGCAGTTAGTGCACTTGTATGGAGTTGTGCACTCCTCCGCGCCGTGAGCTACTCGTCCACATGTACCACATACAGCCTGATTCGAACAGCGAGAGACCATATGTCCGAATCGCTGGCATTGATAGCATCGCATAGGAGGCGGGATGTACGGCCTCACATCGCAACGATAAGTTGTTACCTTGACTTTCTCTGGTAACACTGACAACTTGAAAGAGACAATGAAGGCACCAGTGGCAACGTCTTCACCGTTGACCTTGCGCGTAATGCGCCGGACGTGTGTCACGCCACGGTTCTTCATGTCTTCCATCAACTCGTCGTCAGTGTTCAAAATAAGGTCGCGATGAAAGATTACTCCGCGAACCAGGTTCAAGGACTTATGCTCCTCCACTTTGACGGGGATGTCGCCAAAGTGCTCGCACTTAAGCAACTGATCAGCTTGCAGTGCTGTACGAGTTTTTAGAAGCAAACTACCGTTGCGCATCTTCTTTAGTTCCTCCAGTTCGCCATAGACGCCTTCGATGTGTCTACTAAACAGGATCGACTTCACCAGCTTAAAATCGTGCCCATCGGTTCTGGTAGCGACCAGAAACCTAGGGAAGCTGGATCCCATTCCTTCACGCTGCGCATGTTCCCAGGGAGTTGAACCTCTCAGGGAAGCAAAAGTTAAAGACTTAGGTGGGCGACCACCTTGGGAGAGCCGACTTCGTTTGGAAGCCATGCCCGATAGCATCCTCCCCGAATGCCACCCACTCCGATCAGGGGTCTCTGTAGCCGAACCAAGCAGCCAAGGCAATACCCACCTGGTCGTAGCAGGTATTGCCCGGGGTCCGATGTTGAACGATGCCTAATACGGGATGACTGAGGCAATGAGCACTAGGACTCCCTTCCTCCAGTCATCCGCAATAGCATGTACCCCATAGCGTGTACAGAGCACTAACAATAGGAAAAATAAATAAAAATAATTAATAATAATATGTCCTTCTGGCATTCGGCTGTGCGGGGACCTGCGTTGTCAGGCGGATACCACTGCCCGGGTACATGATACTCCCACCCGCCGCGTCCTGGGTGGTTGCTGGCACGGGCTTTCGAGCGTAGTCGCACACATAGGAGCTCCATCGCCGGGCAGCACGCACATCAAATTTTGAATGGTCTCCATCTGACCCTCGGAAAAATAATAAAAAAATAAAGAGGGGACCATGGCCACATGACCCTTTAAGTCGCCTTCTACGACAGGCAGGGATTACCTATGGATGTATTCAGCCTCTCCCATCCACAGGAGGTCCATCACATTATACCAAACCGTAATCCATGTCCACGCCAAGGTCGCCCCTTTTTGTCGCCTCTTACGACAGGCAGGGGATACCGCGGGTGTATTCTGCATGTGTGTCCCCCACCCGCAGGGGGTAGTGTGTTTGGTCCGCGAGAGGTATTTTATTTCCCTCAAGTCCGCCGGCAAGCCGGTTAGGACCCCCCTATCCGCCACCTGGGACGCGCCACGTGGGAGTATCACCTCTCCCCCTGCTACGCCACCGTAGCAGGTTCGTGGCACAGAAACTGACGTGAAACAATAGTATTACTGACCAAGGGACTGCGTCTACAGCATAATACTGAATCGAAGATACTTTTAATCTAAAGGGGTCCAAAATCCAGTTCAACGGCCTCTAATGCAGTATTGGTTCTTATCGTTAGGAAAATAGAACCATGGTATGTGGCATTATGGTACTATGCACACGTAATGAAATTCGCACATGTAACACAGATTTATGGTGTTTCGAAAACTGCGGCACTATTTACAGGCTACGCAAACCTATGACGTTCCTCACAAAAGTGGACTAACCACAGGGACCCGCAATATCCCAGGTTGTTCCTCACATAGTGGGTACTAAGCATAGGCAAGGCAGAACCAATGTGTCGCTCATCCCATGGTGTTGCACATACAGGGGTACGAATCACAGGTACTGTAGAAGCCACCAACGTACTCTATTGCTACTAATCACAAACCTATTTGGTACCTAACATAGTAGTACTACGCGCAAGTAAAAGCGACCCATGGTATTCCCCGCGAGATGGTACCAATCACAAGTAGGCTCATGGTTCTAATTTGATCATCGCTTGGCCGCTCCTTTTAGAGGCTTCTTACGATAGGCAGGGGATACCGTGGGTGTATTCTTCGTCTACGTCCTCCACTCACAGAGGGTCGTGTGTTTGGTCTGCGAGAGGTACACTGACTGACAGTGACAATGCAACACCAAGGAGGAGTGGTTCGAAAGGGATGAAAGTTGGGGAAAAAACAGAGACGACACGGATGAATAATTGATGTTTATTTCAAACCGATATGCAGGTTACACAATGCGCACGGCATCGACTCAGTAGGATGTAGGACCACCGCGAGCGGCGGTGCACGCAGAAACACGTCGAGATACAGAGTCAGTAAGAGTGCGGATGGTGTCCTGAGGGATGGTTCTCCATTCTCTGTCAACCATTTGCCACAGTTGGTCGTCCGTACGAGGCTGGGGCAGAGTTTGCAAACGGCGTCCAATGAGATCCCACACGTGTTCGATTGGTGAGAGATCCGGAGAGTACGCTGGCCACGGAAGCATCTGTACACCTCGTAGAGCCTGTTGGGGGATGCGAGCAGTGTGTGGGCGGGCATTATCCTGCTGAAACAGAGCATTGGGCAGCCCCTGAAGGTACGGGAGTGCCACCGGCCGCAGCACATGCTGCACGTAGCAGTGGGCATTTAACGTGCCTTGAATACGCACTAGAGGTGACGTGGAATCATACGCAATAGCGCCCCAAACCATGATGCCACGTTGTCTAGCGGTAGGGCGCTCCACAGTTACTGCCGGATTTGACCTTTCTCCACGCAGACGCCACACTCGTCTGCGGTGACTATCACTGACAGAACAGAAGCGTGACTCATCGGAGAACACGACGTTCCGCCATTCCCTCATCCAAGTCGCTCTAGCCCGGCACCATGCCAGGCGTGTACGTCTATGCTGTGGAGTCAATGGTAGTCTTCTGAGCGGACTCCGGGAGTGCAGGCCTCCTTCAACCAATCGACGGGAAATTGTTCTGGTCGATATTGGAACAGCCAGGGTGTCTTGCACATGCTGAAGAATGGCGGTTGACGTGGCGTGCGGGGCTGCCACCGCTTGGTGGCGGATGCGCCGATCCTCGCGTGCTGACGTCACTCGGGCTGCGCCTGGACCCCTCGCACGTGCCACATGTCCCTGCGCCAACCATCTTCGCCACAAGCGCTGCACCGTGGACACATCCCTATGGGTATCGGCTGCGATTTGACGAAGCGACCAACCTGCCCTTCTCAGCCCGATCACCATACCCCTCGTAAAGTCGTCTGTCTGCTGGAAATGCCTCCGTTGACGGCGGCCTGGCATTCTTAGCTATTCACGTGTCCTGCGGCACACGACAACACGTTCTACAATGACTGTCGGCTGAGAAATCACGGTACGAAGTGGGCCATTCGCCAACGCCGTGTCCCATTTATCGTTCGCTACGTGCGCAGCACAGCGGCGCATTTCACATCATGAGCATACCTCAGTGACGTCAGTCTACCCTGCAATTGGCATAAAGTTCTGACCACTCCTTCTTGGTGTTGCATTTGCTCTGTCAGTCAGTGTATTTTATTTCCCTCATTCCGCCGGCAAGCCGGTTAGGAACCCCCTATGTTCCAACTGGGACGCGCCACGTGAGAGTATCACCTCTCCCCCTGCTACGCCAGCGTAGTACAGTAGGTTCGTGGACGGGTACTGTATGCCAATAGTAATCCACCCCGGGTGCTACTAATCAAAGACCCATGGTGCTCTTCACACAGTGGTACTAGTCGCAAGTAAAGTCGACCCATGTTGTTGGTCGCATGATGGTACTGATGATGATGATGATTGTTGTTCAGAGGGGCCTAACATCTAGGTCATCGGCCCCTATGGTACGAAATGAGACGAAATGCGATGACAATTTAAAAGTACAAAATTCATCCACTGACCAGAATTCAAAACGCGATGATGAGGAATAAACTGATGATTATGAATTTAAAACAATCAGTGGATAGAACGCGCAATGCTTCACATTCCCATAAATAATATTACTGACCAAGGGACTTCTTCCTGAGCCCAATCCTGAATCGATGACGATTGTCTAAATGGTCAACGATCACGAATAATGGCACTTATCGCTAGTAAAGAAGAACCATGGTATTTCTCAATTTGCGGTAACTTACTAATCAAAGGTAGCGTAAACTCACGGTGTTCCAAATATTATGGTACTACTCACAAGTATTGTACCTCGTACAGGTAACGCAGACCTATGATGTTTCTCACAAAATGACGCCACTCATAGCCAACGCAAACCAATGAGGTTCCTCACATAGTGGGTACTAATCACAGGCAACGTGAACCGACGGTGTCGCTCATATAGTGGTACCACTCACAGGCAACGCCCAGACCCGTGGTGTTGCTCACATGGGTACGACGCACGGGTACTGAACCCCCCCCCCACACCCACACACACACACTGCTGCTACTAATCACAAACCTATTGTGTACCCAATATACTGGTACAACTCGCAAGTAAAGGCAACCCATGTAGTTTCATGGTTCTAATTGAATCATCCTTTTAGTCGCCTCTCACGACAGGCAGGGGATACCGTGGGTGTATTTTTCATCTGCGTCCCCCGCCCTCAGGGGTGTAGAGAGAGAGAGAGAGAAAAAGGAAGAAAGAAGGGATCCATCACTTCGAAAAATGAAGTAACGGACGATGAAAGGCATGGGCCACGAAGGGCGTGAAAATGAAGGATTCCCTAGGCCTCGAATGCTCTAATACCGTCGGGTCGGAAAAGAACAAGAGTTGACCATGTGATGTCGGACAGGATAGACGAAAGTGAGGATCCTGGCGCAAGTAAGTGGAAGCAATGCCAAGACTCAGCTAAGGGTCCCGTGGTCGCAATCCACAGTCCCAAGTTGAGAGCCCCTTGGGTCCCGTTTAGTCGCCTCTTACTACAGGCTGGGGATACCGCGGGTGTATTCTTCATTTGCGTCCCCCACCCGCAGGGGTAGTGTGTTTGGTCCACGAGAGGTATTTTATTTCCCTCAAGTCCGTCGGCAAGCCGGTTAGGACCCCCCTATCCGCCAGCTGGGACGCGCCACGTGGGAGTATCACCTCTCCCCCTGCTACAAGCGTAGTAGGTTCGTGCCATGTTGGTACTAATCACAGGTACTCTCATGGTTCAAAATCCATTATCCCTGTGTCAGCCGTTCTAGTCGCCTCTAACGATAGGCGTCCTCCACACACGGGGTTATCAAAATCGTTTTTATTTCCATGTAGTTATAAGAAAAGAGTGTTATAGTTTTTCTGTCAATAATAACGATATGAGATCGCTAAATGCTTTGCTGAGTTCAATGACACACGATAAGAAATGCGGGTTTGCCATTCAAACACCTTCCTTCCTCACCCTCCAATTGCACGCTTGACGTCATGGAAATACCGAAACCGGCTTCAAAAAATGCCCAGCGTTTTTCAACGGACCGACAAAATTTCAACGTTCAAATGTGGTTGATGATAATTGTTTGAAGATGAAGCACAATTGGACAGCTATCACTTACTAACACTGATCAGAAGAAAAGAAAGAAGTTCCATGAAGGTGTCGACAAAAATAAGGAAGGTGCTCGGAGAGCGCGTGAATAAAAGATTAAATCAATCAATCAATCAATCAATCAATCAATCAATCAATCACCACTGATCAGCATTAGGTTTGTTGCCCATGTGGCAAATCCCTATCAATTGTTTATCTAGACTTTTCTTAAATTATTTATAAATAAATATTTGTATTTATTTATTTATTGCATGTATTGTTACACATACATTAATGTAATCCTACAATTACAACATGCATTTCAATGACTTTAATTGAATTAACTAATTCATTCATCGATCAATTAACAAAATAACTGAGAAAACAACTCTCCCAGTCACGGATAACCACAAACTTGGGCGAGAGTGTCATCAATGACTTGAATGAATGGATGAATTCCTCTCCCCCAGTCACGGATAACCACCAACTTGGGCGAGAGTGTCATGAATGACTTGAATGAATGGATGAATCCCTCTCTCCCAGTCACGGATAGCCAGCAACTTGAGCGAGAGTGTCATGAATGACTTGAATGATTGGATGAATCCCTCTCTCCCAGTCACGGATAACCAGCAACTTGGGCGAGAGTGTCATAAATCACTTGAATGAATGGATGAATTCCTCTCTCCCAGTCACGGATAGCCAGCAACTTGGGCGAGAGTGTCATGAATGACTTGAATGATTGGATGAATCCCTCTCTCCCAGTCACGGATAACCAGTAACTTGAGCGAGAGTGTTATGAATGACTTGAATGAATGGATGAATCCCTCTCTCCCAGTCACGGATAACCAGCAACTTGGGCGAGAATGTCATGAATGACTTGAATGAATGGATGAATTCCCCTCTCCCAGTCACTGATAACCAGCAACTTGGGCGAGAATGTCATGAATGACTTGAATGAATGGATGAGTCCTTCTCTCGCACTCACGGATAACCACCAACTTGGGAGTGAGTGTATGAATGAGTTGAATGAATGGATGAATCCCTCTCTCCCAGTCACGGATAACCAGCAATTTGAGCGAGAGTGTCATGAATGACTTGAATGAATGGATGAATCCCTCTCTCCCAGTCATGGATAACCAGCAACTTGGGCGAGAATGTCATGAATGACTTGAATGAATGGATGAATCCCTCTCCCCCAGTCACGGATAACCAGTAACTTGGGCGAGAATATCATGAATGACTTGAATGAATGGGTGAATCCTTCTCTCGTAGTCTTGGATAACCACCAACTTGGGCGAGAGTGTATGAATGACTTGAATGAATGGATGAATCCCCCTCTCCCAGTCACGGATAACCACCAACTTCGGCGAGAGTGTCATGGATGACTTGAATGAATGGATGAATTCCTCTCCCCCAGTCACGGATAACCACCAACTTGGGAAAGAGTTTCGTGAATTGATTGATTGATTGATTGATTGATTGATTGATTGATTGATTGATTGATTGATTGATTGATTGATTGATTGATTGATTGATTGATTGATTGATTGATTGATTGATTGATTGATTGATTGATTGATTGATTGATTGATTGATTGATTGATTGATTGATTGATTGATTGATTGATTGATTGATTGATTGATTGATTGATTGATTGATTGATTGATTGATTGATTGATTGATTGATTGATTAAATGGGCCTAACATCGAGGTCATCGGCCCCTAATGGTACGAAATGAGACGAAATGAAATGACAAATTAAAATTCCAAAATCCTCCACTGACCAGAATTCAAAGCATGAAGACGAAGAATGAATGGATGGACGGATATGAATTTAAAACGATCAGTGGATCCGACCCAAAGCGCCTCACATGCACAGAAGCTGGCACAAAACAATAGTATTACTGACCAAGGGACTGCTTCTATAGCATATTGCGGAATCGATTATTTGTATAGTCGACACGGGTCCAAAATCAAGGTCATCAGCCCCTCATAATGGTATTTATCGCTAGGAAAGTAAAACCATGCTATGTGCAATGTTGCGGTACTAATCAAAAGTAGCGGAGGCTCGCGGTATTCCACACATTATGGTACTATTCACAGGTAGAGTAATGCGCGCATGTAACACACACCTATAGTGTCCTGCACACTGCGGCGCCACAAACATACAACGCAAACCTATAACGGCAACGCAAACCTAGGGCGCTCCTCACATAAGTGAACTAACCACAGAGACTCGTACTATCCCGTGGAAATACTCACATACTGGGAACGGAGCATAGATAAGGCAGAACCATGGTGTCGCTCATCCCATGGTGTTGCTCATATAGGGGTACGAATCGCAGGTACTGTAGGACCCTCCTCCTGATACACACACTGTCGCTACAAATCACAAACCTATTGCGTACCTAACATAGTGGTACTACGCAAGTAAAGGCAACTCATGGTGTTCCCTGCGTGATGGTACTAATTGCAAGTAGTCTCATGGTTCTAAATGGATCATCCCTTGCTCGCCCCTTTTAGTCGTCCCCTACGACAGGTAGGGGATACCGTGGGTGTATTCGTCTGGGTCCCCCACCCACAGGGGATTGTATGTTTGGTCCGCGAGAGGTATTTTATTTCCCTCAAGTCCGCCGGCAAGCCGGTGAGGACCCCCTTATCCGCCACCTGGGACGCGCCACGTGGGAATATCACCTCTCCCCCTGCTACGCCAGCGTAGTAGGTTCGTGAATGAATGAATTAATTAGTTAATTTAGTTAATAAATTAATAAAATATCTAAGAAATTCCTCTCTTCCAGTGTAAATAATTATTCCAATCGCTAATTTTCCCATCATATAAACATATTTGTCCCAGTGGTGGTGGTGATTATTGTTTTAAGAGGAAGTACAACTAGGCAACCATCCTCCATATTTGTGCCAGTTTCTCCTCTTGAATTCCATGTTCATATTATGATCTTCTCTATCAAGTTAGGTCAAGTGAGACAGATGAAAGCGAGGATTCTCGCACAAGTGGAACAATATCAAACTCAGTTAGGGACCCCGTTGTCGCCAAACCACTGTACCAATTTCATTAACCCTCGGATCCACATTTAGTTGCCTCTTACGACAGGCAGACTCAGATGATGTATTCTACGGTACCCATCGGTACGTGGGGGGTGGGGGTGGGGGGGAATCACGGCTCACAGGCAAAAATTAGACAAGGAAGGGAAAGACGTGTATCTGAGACTAAACTTTAACCATTTGATTCAAATCCTCTGAACTTCCGAATCAAGGCCTCCACAAACTAACACCTTAACACGTGAGTTAACCCGGTCAGTCTCTTGTTTTTATTACTCCACCCGTAGTTCCAGATGAGTGGCGTGGCTGTTTTATTCACCACATCTGCCTTTGAGTGCAATGTTTTTAGCATCGTCTGAACTGGGCGATGGTTAAGTACATTACAAAAGTCTTCTCACCAGCTCGCTTCGCTTCGCCTGCTATATAAACTGTATCAAACTGCCAAAACACACACTATCTCAATGAATCTCTCAGCGCGGGGCTATAAATCATAATTATACTCGCAGGCCGTATTGCCAGCTCCCTGTAGTGCCATTTAAAGTGTTTAATGGTGGCAAGTCACAACATGCGCAACAAAACAGGGTCAAGTCTTTTTATCATGAGTCACTCTCCTTTTCACTGAATAAACAAATACCTAGGACTCGCCGGAACATATCCCTCCATTTTGTACATTAAAATGCGGATTATTATGATCATCAGGGCACGGGTTTGATGACGGTGCCACATAGGCGTTGATAACTTAAATAAAAGTCCTGATAATTGACTACATGTTACGGGAATGTGTATTTATTACCGGAAGATGATAGAAAATTATGAAAAAACTACATTTACACGAAAGGCGTTTATTTAAAAATTTCCAAAAACGCATGCCTGAAATAAAATTTATGGGATATTCTAAAACTGGAGGTTTTTCAGGAGTCACACGTCCTATTCTGTGATGATTGTTGTTTGATGATGATGATGATGATGATGATGATGATGATGCTTGTTGTTTAAAGGGGCCTAACATCGAGGTCAACGGCCCCTAATGGAACGAAATGAAGTTACAAACTAAAAGCTCAAAAAATCCACTGACCAAAATAAAAAATATCATAAAGAATGAATGGATGGATATGAACCCCCCTCCCAAAAAAACAGTGGATCGGACTCAAAAAAGACCATAAATAATAGCATTACTGATCAAGGGACCGCTTATAAAGCACAATTTTGAATCGAGGAAAAGGGGTCTAACATCTAGGTCATCGGCCCCTAATGGTAAGAAAAGTAACGACAAATTAAAAGTTCAAAATCATCCACTGACCAAAATAAAAAATATCATGAAGAATGAATGGAGGGATATGAATTTAAAACAATCAGTGTATCCGACCCAAAAAGTACCATAAAGGACAGTATTACTGACCAAGGGACCACTTCTAATGCACAATCCTGAATCGAGCAGGCTTGTCGGCTAAAGGGGACCAAAATCCAAGTCAACGGCCCCTTATAATAGTACTTATCGCTAGTAAAGTAGAACCATGGTATTTGTCATGTTGGGGTACTAATCAAAAGTAGCGAAGACTCACGGTGTTCCACACAACATGGTTCTACTCACAAATTTTGTACTTCGTACAGGTAACGCAGACCTATGGTGTTTCGCACACAATGGCGCCACTCACAGCCAACACAAACCGATGATGTTTCTCACCTACGTGTACTAGTCATAGGTACCGGTATTCCCGTGGTGCTCCTCACAAGTGGGTACTAATCACAGCCAACGCAGACCCACGGTGTCGCTCATATAGTGGTACAACTCACAGGCAACGCACAGACTAGCGGTGTTGCTCACATGGGTACGACGCACGGGTACTGGAAACCCACAGGAGAAGCTACACTTTGCTGCTACTAATCAACAACCTATTTCATACTACTCGCAAGTACAGGCAACCCATGGTGTTCCCCGCGTGATGTTATGAATCAAAAGTAGTTTCATGGTTCTCATTCAATCATACCTTATTCGCCCTTTTAGTCACCTCTCACGACAGGCAGGGGATACCATTGGTGTATTATTCGTCTGCGTCGCCAGCCCACAGGGGTAAAGAGAGAGAAAAAATAAGAAGAAAAGGATCCGTCACTCCGAAAAATGAAGTAACGGACGAAGAAAGGCAAGAGCCACGAATGGCGTGAAAATGAAAGACTTCCTAGGCCTCGAATGCTCTAATATCGTCGGGGTCGGAAAAGAACAAGAGTTGACCAAGGGAGGTCGGAAAGGATAGACGAAAGTGAGGAGCCTGGCACAAGTAAGTGGAAGCAATGCCAAGACTCAGCTAAGGGTCCCGTGGTCGCCAATCCACACTCCCAAGTTGAGAGCCCCTTGGGCCCCTTTTAGTCGCCTCTTACGACAGGCAAGGGGTACCACGGGTGTATTCTACATGTTCATCCCCCACCCGCAGGGGGTAGTGTGTTTGGTCCGCGAGAGGTATTTTATATCCGTCAAGTCCGCCGGCAAGCCGGTTAGGATCCCCCTATCCGCCACCTGGGACGCACACGTGGGAGTAAGTTCGTGGCTAATTAAAAGTAGCGTGGACTCACGGTGTTCCACACCAGATGGTACTACTCAAAACTATTGTACGTCGTACCCGCAGACCTATGGTGTTTCTCTCTCTTTTGGCTCCACACATAGGCAACGCAAACCGACGGATTTCCTCACCTAGGTGTAGTAATCACGGGCGCCGGTATTCCCGTGGTGTTCCTCACATAGTGGGTACTAAGCACAGGTAACTCAGACCCACGGTACCACTCATATAGTGGTACTAATCACAGGCAACGCCCAGACCCATTGTGTTGCTCACAAGGGTACGACTCATGATGATGATGCTTGCCGACCGCAAGGTGCTCCTGTGTGCTACTAATCTCAAACCTATTTGGTACCCAATATAGTTGTACTACGCGCAAATAAAAGCGACCCATGATGTTCTCCGCGCGGTGGTACTAATCACAAGTAGTTTCATGGTTGCAAGAACAATCATCCCTTGGTCGCCCCTTTTAGTCGCCTCTTACGACATTCAGGGGGTACCGTGGGTGCATTCTTCGTCTGCGTCCCCCACCCACAGGGCGTTGTGTGTTTGGTCCGCGAGAGGTATTTTATTTCCCTCAAGTCCGCCGCAAGCCGGCTAAGATCCCCCTATCCGCCAACTGGAACGCGCCACGTGGGAGTATCACCTCTCCCCCTGCTACGCCAGCGTAGTAGGTTCGTGGGGGTACGACTCACTGGTACTGGAAACCCACAGTGACCCACCCTCTGCTGCTTCCAATCACAAACCTATTTCGTACCTACTCGCAAGTAAAGGCAACCCATGGTATTCCCCGCGTCATGGTACTAATTAAAAGTAGTTTCTTGGTTCTCATTCAATCATCCCTTGTTCGCCCTTTCAGTCGCCTCTCACGACAGGCAGGGGATACCGTGGGTGTATTCTTCGTCTGCATCCCCCACCCACAGAGGGTAGACAGAGAAAAAGGAAGAAATAAGAAAGAATCCGAGAATAGCCATTGCCTTACTACTCAAGATAGCGTCTGGAGGGCATCCGGCCGTAAAACGGAGGCTAGGCCCCTCCATGAGGTTAGGCTTGCTGTCTTGCGCGTAAAAAGTTAGGTTAAGCCCCTCCAAGATGGCTGATGTGAGGATAAGCTCGCTCTCTTAGGCGTCACGAAGGGCATCCGGCCATAAAACTGAGGTTAGGCCCCTCCTTGATGTAGGGCATGCTCCCTTACGCTCCAAAAAGTATGCTTAAGCCCCTCCAAGATAGCGGATGTGAGGTTAAGCTCGCTGTCTTAGGCATCAGGTAGGGCATCTCGTCGTAAAATTGAGGATTAGGCCCCTCCATAAGGTTAGGCTTGCTCTCTCACGCGTCAAAAGTAAGGTTAAGCCCCTCCAAGATGACGGATGTGAGGTTGAGCATACAGTCGTAGCCAGCGCAATCAATGAAGTGGAGGCATCTCCCGAGAGCATGTGGTGTCGGCGGCAGCCGAGGATCCGGAGGTAGAGGCGGCCGCAGAAACCGTGACTAATACTACTGTCCACGAACCTACTACGATGGCGTAGCAGGGGGAGAGGTGATACTCCCACGTGGCGCGTCCCAGGTGGCGGATAGGGGGGTCCTAACCGGCTTGCCGGCGGACTTGAGGGAAATAAAATACCTCTCGCGGACCAAACACACTACCCCCTGCGGGTGGGGGACACACATGCAGAATACACCCGCGGTATCCCCTGCCTGTCGTAAGAGGCGACAAAAAGGGGCGACCTTGGCGCGGACATGGATTGCGGTTGGTATAATGTGATGGACCTCCTGTGGATGGGAGAGGCTGAATACATCCATAGGTAATCCCTGCCTGTCGTAGAAGGCGACTTAAAGGGTCATGTGGCCATGGTCCCCTCTTTATTTTTTATTATTTTTCCGAGGGTCAGATGTAGACCATTCAAAATTTGATGTGCGTGCTGCCCGGCGATGGAGCTCCTATGTGTGCGACTACGCTCGAAAGCCCGTGCCAGCAACCACCCAGGACGCGGCGGGTGGGAGTATCATGTACCCGGGCAGTGGTATCCGCCTGACAACGCAGGTCCCCGCACAGCCGAATGCCAGAAGGACATATTATTATTAATTATTTTTATTTATTTTTCCTATTGTTAGTGCTCTGTACACGCTATGGGGTACATGCTATTGCGGGTGACTGGAGGAAGGGAGTCCTAGTGCTCATTGCCTCAGTCATCCCGTATTAGGCATCGTTCAACATCGGACCCCGGGCAATACCTGCTACGACCAGGTGGGTATTGCCTTGGCTGCTTGGTTCGGCTACAGAGACCCCTGATCGGAGTGGGTGGCATTCGGGGAGGATGCTATCGGGCATGGCTTCCAAACGAAGTCGGCTCTCACAAGGTGGTCGCCCACCTAAGTCTTTAACTTTTGCTTCCCTGAGAGGTTCAACTCCCTGGGAACATGCGCAGCGTGAAGGAATGGGATCCAGCTTCCCTAGGTTTCTGGTCGCTACCAGAACCGATGGGCAGGATTTTAAGCTGGTGAAGTCGATCCTGTTTAGTAGACACATCGAAGGCGTCTATGGCGAACTGGAGGAACTTAAGAAAATGCGCAACGGTAGTTTGCTTCTAAAGACTCGTACAGCACTGCAAGCTGATCAGTTGCTTAAGTGCGAGCACTTTGGCGAAATCCCCGTCAAAGTGGAGGAGCATAAATCCTTGAACCTGGTTCGTGGAGTCATCTTTCACCGCGACCTTATTTTGAACACTGACGACGAGTTGATGGAAGACATGAAGAACCGTGGCGTGACACACGTCCGGCGCATTACGCGCAAGGTCAACGGTGAAGACGTTGCCACTGGTGCCTTCATTGTCTCTTTCAAGTTGTCAGTGTTACCAGAGAAAGTCAAGGTAACAACTTATCGTTGCGATGTGAGGCCGTACATCCCGCCTCCTATGCGATGCTATCAATGCCAGCGATTCGGACATATGGTATCTCGCTGTTCGAATCAGGCTGTATGTGGTACATGTGGACGAGTAGCTCACGGCGCGGAGGAGTGCACAACTCCATACAAGTGCACTAACTGCTCCGGTTTTCATTCTCCTCGGGATCGGAACTGTCCGACATACCTGAGTGAGAAGAAGATCCAGGAGATCAAGACCCTGGATGGTCTTTCCTACCAGGAAGCGCGCCGTAAGTTTAATTCTACCAATACACCTGCCCGTACACTCGACTATAGCTTGATAGCTCAGAGTCTTCCAGGTTCGTCATTTACAACCTCGACACCTGTCCAGACCGCTGCGCCCAAGGCGACTGTTGCTGCTCGCAGCAACGTCGCAAATAGTCAAAGCTCGAAGGGGGGGACCACCCCACCTTCGACCAACCAGAAGTCTGTGCAGGCTGGCAGTTGCCCGCCGGCACAGCAAGGGGGGAAGACTAAGTCACCCCCCCCTAGGAGGTCGACGAAAGTCGTGCCCCAGCCGGCGGAGGCGGCATCGTCGACCAGGGCTGGGAAACCACCTCCCAGCCCGTCTAAACTCGAAAAAAAGAAGGGGAAGAAGAGCGCCCGTCCTGAGCGCTCTCGGACTTCCCCTGCGAAGGAGAAGTCATGCCCCCCATCTGGGGGATATGAGTCTGCGCCAGGAGGCACTCCTGCTCCAAAACCTGCGTGCTCTCCTCGTAGGGGACCCCCTCGCGCCCGAAAAGCGTCGAAGTTCTGGGCGACACCCCTGCCATCTTTCGATGATGGAATGGATGTCGCACTGTCCTCTACATCTACGGATGTAGAACTAGATAGTGTTTAGGCTTACGAGCATTTTTTCGCTCATAACCTAACGCTCCTTTATAGTCCACACTATGGCACTGTTACAGTGGAATTGTAACGGTTATGACAGGCATCTTGCTGAGTTACGTCAGCTTATTAGTGAGTACGCAGCGAGTATAGTCTGTCTTCAGGAGACCAATTTCAGACCTGGTCATCATACGGTCTTGAGGCATTTCAAACTATACTCGACAGAACGATACTATGCTCACCGGGCTTCCGGAGGCGTTGGCATTTTTGTACGTTCTGATAGCTACAGCGAAGAGGTTCCATTAAGAACCCCTCTTGAGGCTGTAGCTGTTCGCGTCTCGCTGCCTGTCATAGCAACAGTGTGTAATGTTTATCTTCCACCTGGCCAGCATCTGAACATCAACGATGTCGCTGATCTTATAGATCAGCTTCCACCACCCTTCCTCTTATTGGGCGATTTCAACGCCCATCACCCCATATGGGGCTCTGAGACACCTTGCCCCCGAGGAAGAGAGCTGGGAACACTTCTAACAGATCTGGATTTATGTATTTTGAACACAGGGGAACCAACTCACTTTAGTGTACGTTACGGCACATACTCTCGCATAGACGTAAGTCTATGCAGCCGAACGTTGGTTCCACTGTTTCGGTGGAATGCACACGATGATCTCTGTGACAGTGACCATTTTCCCATCATTCTTACTTTGTTGAAACATAAACCCATCGAGGCTCCCCCTCGATGGATTCTTAAACATGCTGATTGGCCAAAGTACACATCACTAGCTGTCTTTCACGATGATGTCAGGCGGACCGTCGGCGAGGAAATAACTTACGTCACCCAAGTTATTCTTGCTGCTGCTGAGGAGTCCATTCCGTTTTTCTCGGGGACTCCTCGCCGAAAACTCGTTCCTTGGTGGAACGATGACATAGCAGCAGCCATCAAAGAACGCCGTCGGGCTCATAAACGTTACCGTCGACAGCCTACTGTGGCCAACTTGGTAACATTTAAGAAACTCCGCGCTAAGGCGCGAGTTCTTATTCGACAAAGTAAGAAGGCTTCATGGGAGAGATATGTGTCGTCCATGACGTCACATACTCCATCATCTCAAGTGTGGACGAAACTTCGACGAATTTCGGGTATTCAAGGATCATCTGTTGTACCGGGAATTTCCATTGCAGGCAGTGTCGTCACTGATCCCCTCGCGATTGCTAACCATCTCGCTAGTCATTTCGCGGATGTCTCTGGCTCCGGGAATTACAATCCTGATTTCCTCCCTCTGAAGCGGGAGGCAGAACGTCATCACCTTAGTTTTGCCACCCCTGCTTCAGAGGACTACAACGTGCCCTTTACGGAGTGGGAACTCCGTAGCGCCTTAGCGCTTTGCAAGGACACGTCTCCTGGACCGGACAACATCCATAACCAGATGTTGAAACACCTTAGTGATGATAGTTTACTATATCTCCTTCGTGTGTTCAACCGAATCTGGACAGAGGGTGATTTTCCGTCTCAGTGGCGAGAGGGCATAGTCATTCCTGTCCTCAAGCCTGACAAAGATCCTAAGTATGCAGGAAGTTACAGACCGATTTGTCTTACAAATTGCCTGTGTAAGCTATTTGAGAGGATGGTAAATCGCAGACTCGTGTGGTGTCTGGAGAAACATGGACTTTTGTCCGAGTACCAATGTGGATTTCGAGCCGCTCGATCCACCACAGACCACTTGGTACGCCTGGAGAGCTCTATCCAGGATGCGTTTCTCCGCAAACAGCACTTGGTAGCTGTCTTCTTTGACTTGGAGAAGGCCTACGACACCACCTGGCGATATGGCATCCTTTCAGTCCTGCATCAATGGAGATTCCGAGGTAACTTGCCGGTATTTATTGCGAATTTTTTGTCCCTTCGTCTATTCCGTGTCCGAGTAGGGAGGACATATTCGCAATACCACGTTCAAGAAAACGGAGTCCCACAGGGATCGGTTCTTAGTGTCACTCTGTTCGCGATTGCCATAAACGGTATTGTCGCTGCTGCTGGTCCAGCCGTAATACCGTCCCTATATGTGGATGATTTTGCTCTGCACTATAGCTCGTGCAGTATGGCAGTCGCAGAGCGACAGTTACAGCAAGCTATTAGGAGGGTGGAGAAGTGGACCTTAGAACATGGCTTTCGGTTTTCTGCCGCAAAGACCTCCGTTGTCCACTTTTGTCGTCAACGTACTCTTCACCCCCATCCTGAGCTTTATTTAGACAACGTCGTTCTTCCAGTTGTTGACACTTACCGATTTCTTGGGCTCCTTTTTGACAGTAAATTATCGTGGGAGCCACACGTGCGGCAGTTAAAAGTGCAATGCACTAGGAAGCTTAATATCCTTAAGTTTCTTAGCAGCACTTCTTGGGGGGCTGACCGCACGGTGCTCCTGCGATTCTATCGGGCACACATTTTATCCCGGTTAGACTACGGCAGTGCAGCATATGGCTCCGCAAGACCAAGCGTTCTTGCGAAGCTGAACAGTATCCACCACAGCGGGGTTAGGTTGGCGACGGGAGCTTTTCGTACAAGCCCCATCGCTAGCCTGCTCGCTGAGTCTGGTGTGCCGCCTTTACACCTGAGGCGCCAGCAACTTCTACTTACATATGCTGCCAATTTGCGACAGATTCCACTTCATCCAAGCTATCCTTGCGTGTTCAACAATGCCAACCGTTTGCTGTACGCTGCTCGTCCTCGAGCGACGCGGCCGGTTGGGATACGCTTGGATAGCATTTCCGAATTGTTTGATGTACCTTCGGTCCCTTGTCTTGTCAGACAACCAAGTGGGGTACCTCCGTGGGTCGTACGACGACCTGAAGTCATCCTGGATCTGCACACTGGCCCAAAGGAAAACACGGACCCTTCGATCTATCGGAGGCTCTTCCTGTCCGTTGTTGGCCGCTATCCAGGTTCAGTCGTCGTCTACACGGATGGTTCAAGGACAGATACGAAGGTGGGCTGTGCGTTCGTTGTTGGTAATGATAGGTTCCTTTTTGCTCTTCCGGCAACCTGTAGTGTGTACACAGCAGAGCTCTATGCTATCTGTGAGTCTCTGCGGTACGCACTGTACAATAAGCGCCGCCACTTCCTTCTGTGTACTGACTCCTTGAGTTCGCTTCAGTCTATTGATACCTGTTTCCCTCGACACCCTCTGGTGCAGCGGATCCAGGACCTGCTGGCCGGGTGTTCGGATGCCGGCACCAGAATCACGTTTCTGTGGCTCCCAAGCCACATGGGCATAGAGGGAAACGAGTTAGTAGATCGGGCTGCCAAGGAGGCAGTTACACTGCCCCCGTTGCCTTTCAAGGTTCCAGCAAGTGATATTCGCTCCCAGCTGCGACATCTTGTTATGTCCCATTGGGAGATGGAGTGGCAGGCCATTCCACTTCCCAATAAGCTGAGAGCGATAAAAGGAACAACGAAGGTATGGAGGACTTCCCTTCGGGCTTCGCGGAGGGAAGCCGTGGTATTATGTCGTCTTCGGATCGGCCACGGTATCTTGACTCACTCGCATCTTTTGAAAGGAGAACCCCCTCCGGTGTGTACCTGCGGCGACCATCTTACCGTGGTGCACATCCTTACGGAGTGTGTGGACCTGGTCGATCTCCGCCGTAGTCTTAACCTTCCGGGTACCATCTCCCTTATCTTGCGAGATGACGAGCAGTCAGCAGACCTCGTCATCCGCTTTATGAGGGATAGTGGTCTGTTTTACCGTGTCTAGTGATGTCCTTTGTCTTCGTGTCTTTGTTTCCATTACGCTTTTAACCTATTGACTTCATTTTAGTTTGTGTTGCGTATTTTAATGTGTTCTTTTAACGTCTCTCTTAAATTATGTACTACCAGGCAATGCCTTATTCTTTTGGTTTCCTGTATATTCTCTTATTTTATTAGAAAATTAGGCATTGCGTATTAGATCCACTGATTGTTTTAATCTCACCCTCATTTTTCTCCATCATCACCTTTTTTTTTTAACTTTAGTCAGTGGATATGTTTTAAAATTTTAACATCATCTCTCACGTCGTTTATCTCGTTCCATTAGGGGCCGATGACCTTCGATGTTGGGCCCCTTTAAACAACAAGCATCATCATCATCAATACTACTGTCATGGTTCAAATACAATCATCCTTTGGTCGCCCCTTTCAGTGGCCTCTTACGACAGGCAGGGGATACCGCGGGTGTATTCTTCGTCTGCGTCCCCCACCCATAGGGGTTGTGTGTTTGGTCCGCGCGAGGTATTTTATTTCCCTCAAGTCCGCCGGCAAGCCGGTTAGGGCCCCCCTATCCGACACCTGGAACGCGCTACATAGTAGTATCACCTCTCCCCCTGCTATGCCAGCCCCAGGGGCTCTGATCTTTGGAGCGTGGGTTGGTGACCACGGGGCCCTTAGATGAGTCCTGGTATTGCTTCCACTTACTCGTGCCAGGCTGCTCACTTTCACCTATCCTCTCCGACCTCTCTTGGTCAACTCTTGTTCTTTTCCGACCCCGACGGTATTATGTATGGAGGCTTAGGGAGTCTTTCATTTTCATGCCCTTCGTGGTCCTTGTTTTCCTTTGGCCAATACGTTCATTTTTGAAGTGTCCTATCCCTTCCATTTTTCTCTTTGATTAGTGTTATATAGTGGATGGTTGCCTAGTTCTACTTCCTCATAAAACAATAATCACCACCACTACCCTGCTATGCCAACGTACTAGGTTCGTGGAAATCTGAAGTTGAGACGTTTGAAGGTCTGTCAGGGGCTTACAGCAAGGTTTACAGAAGAGGGTGGTGCATTTTCTAGTCGGATCGTCACCTGCGACGAAACATGGCTCCACCACTACACTCCCGAATACAAACAAGCCAACAATGAGTGGCGGAGGAAAGGGGAGGCAGCAGCAGTGAAAGCCAAGACTCGACTGTCAGCTCGCAAGGTTCTTGAAACCGTTTTCTTTTTCTCGATCGGCAAGGCATTTTGCTGATTGACTTTTTGCATGTGTGAGGCACAATCAATGCCGCTTACTACTGCGAGCTGTTGAACAAGGCGAGGGTTGCATATCGCTGCAAAAGACGAGACCAACTGATTCGACAGGTCATCCCCTCAACGACAATGCGCGGCCCAATACTGCAGCTCTGTCTCCAAGCTACAGGAAATGCACTGGACTACACTTGATCATCCTGCTTACAGCCCGGACTTATCGCCCTGCGTTTTCCATTTGTTGGGGCCGCTTGATGATGATGATGATGATGATGATGATGATGATGATGATGATGATGATGCTTGTTGTTTAAAGGGGCCTAACATCTGGGTCATAGGCCCCTAATGATACGAAATGTAATGACAATTTAAAAGTTCAAAATCTTCCACTGATCAGAATAAACAATGCGATGAACAATTAATGGATATAAATTTAAAACAATCAGTGTATCAGACCCAGAAACTATCATAAACAATAGTATTACTGACCAAGGAACTGTTTTTTAAAGCACAGTCCTGAATCGAGGATGCTTGTTGTCTAAAGGGGTCCAAAACTCCAGGTCAACGGCTCCTCATAATTGTACTTAACGCTAGGAAAGTAGAACCATGGTATTTGTCATGTTGCGGTACTAATCAAGAGTAGCGTAGAATCGCGGTATTCCACACATTATGGTACTAATCACAGGTAATGAAATTCGCACATGTATTCCAGAACTACTGTGTTTCGCACAATGCGGCGCCATTGACAGGCAACGCAAACCTATGGTGTTCATCACAGAAGTGTACTAACCACAGGGACTCGTACTAACCCGTGGTGTTCCTCATAGAGTGGTTACTAATCATAGGCAAGCTAGAACCAAGTTGTTGCCCACCCATGGTGTCGCTCGTATAGTGTTACTAATCACAGGTACTGTAAAAGACGGAAACGAACTCTGTTGCTACTAATCACAAACCTATTTGGTATCTAACATAGTAGTACTATACGCGCAAGTAAAAGCGACCCATGGTGTCCCCCGCGTGGTGGTACTAATTACAAGTAGTCTCATGGTTCTAATTCGATCATCCCTTGGTCGCCCCTTTTAGTAGCATCTTATGACAGGCAGAGGATACCGTGGGTGTATTCTCTATCTGCGTCCCCCACCCACAAGGGGTAGACAGAGAGAAAAAGAAGAAAAAAGAAGGGAGCCGTCACTTCGAAAAATGAAGTAACGGACGAAGAAAGGCAAGGGCCGCGAAGAGCGGGGAAATGAAAAACTCCCTAGGCCACGGAAATCTAATAGCGTCGGGGTCGGAAAAATGAGTTCACCAGAGGAGGTCGGAGAGTACAGATAAAAGTGAGGAGCCTGGCACAAGTAAGTGGAAGGGATGCCAGAACGCAGCTAAAGGCCCCGTGTTCGCCAAACCACGCTCTCAAGTTGAAAGCCCCTGGGGCAGCTTTTTGTCGTTTCTTACCACAGGCAGGGGTTACCGTGGGTGTATTCTTCATCTGCGTCCTCCACCCACAGGGGGTTCGGGCCGCTTAAAGAAGCTCTAGGAGGGCAACGATTTGAATATGACGAGAGTGCGGAAGACTTCGTGCGCATCTGGCTGGTGACAGACTGTTCTTTTTACAATTACGGCATTAAAACTGCCCATACGCTGGGACAAATGCATTTCCAAATCAGGAAACTATGTTGAAAAATAAATTGTAATTGCCTTGTGTTTTTCAATAAATGAATTTAAATAACAAATAAAATCCCGTTTATATTTGATCCGCCTTTCCATACACACAGACATGACGGAACGCTAAAAAAAAGTGCATTTCCTTGTTACTATGGACACGACTAATATAGAAATACCATTCTTTGTAAATTCTGAGCAATGTTCAAACAAAACTTGTTTATAGAGATAAATTTTCAGCCCAGCCAGTCTCCCAGTTTCTGTTCTCATTATTGGCCATTAAATCCGGCGGTATGCTAAAATGTATCTAATATTTTGTTATCAGCTAAAAGGGCTTAGCTTGTTCTGGTAGAGGATCAAATCTTTCCGAACTTATTATAGAGAAAGAGTCAGGAAATATTTCACAGGTGCCATCCGTCCAGGTGATGTACTGTATCATTTGCCTTAGAGAGGTTGATAACCAGTTGTATGAAACTAATTCCATTCCTGTCTTTGAAACCTAATGTCCTAATGCAATACATACGGTCCGTGAATGACGTGAGCTAAACTTAAAAAAAAAAAAAAAAGATATACACACACATAACCGTGTTAGCCAGGCAGGCTGGTAGAGTAGTTTCAACACAATAGGGCGAACAGCTTCTAATAGCCGTCCGTGTGTTTCGTGAGATGGGTTAGAAGCCATGTTGAGTCTGGTCTCATTAATCATTCCCCATCACAAGCCCGCGCGGCGGGAGGGAAAGGGGATGAATTTCAGTGGGGTTGGGGGAGGAAGCCTCAAAGTGAGACGGAGAGAGCAAATGAGGGTGGGAGGATGGGGGTGAACCGGCTTGTAAAATATGGATCATAAAAGCAGACGAAGATGAAGCAGCAGGCTTATACAAACCCGCTGACAGGAGAGGGAGGGAGATTGACTTGTGTGTGTGCGGTGGAACGGGGTGGGTGGAGTGGAAAAGAGCTGTGCAAATTCTTTCATAAGCTTCAGACTGCCAACATTTTTTTACTGCTTCACAAATTGCGCTCGGAATGGTTTATTACTGTTACACCAGAACAGGAGAGGTAAATGAATTTCGATACTTCGGTTTCCTTTACAACAACCTTACCTTGCCATTTGTTCGAAATTTATCGTAGTGCGCTTCGATTTCATTTGTTAAGCATGGTGGCATTTATTACTAAATAGTATATAATTCCCTTCCGAAAAAACAGTAATAAATTCCTACAACCCAGGCCGAGTTGATATAGCATTTACATCCAAGAGTAAATAAAAAATATGAATAATAAATGAAAAGAAAAATTTAAGTACTTTCCTAGCTTTCCTGGTCTTTTTCCCCAATTTATTGGAGTTAGAAGAATTAAGTGCTTGTGTAAGAGAAAAATCCAGAAATTAATTTTATCATATTTTTGTGCTGGTATTTTTTAGCAACTCTGTGCACTATTTGTGGTTGTGGGGTAGTTTCCTGTCTGTCCATATACACACAGAAATCGGACGACCTTGGGAAACAGCTGTACAGTTAGTTAGAGATGGGGCTACCCACATGCCCAAGTCCTCTTTTTGTTCTATTTTGGCCTCCCAGGTTGTAATTGGAAAATATGAACTTTTGTTGCTTACAGACGAAGTGTTGAAACAAGCACTGGAAAACCCGACTACCCTGTACCCTGTGATTTTTATAGTGTAAATATCTTCCGTAAATGCAAGTATTTCGTTGTACAAATTTTAGAAACACTGATAGAATAGTACAGATTTTGGTCCGAAACGTGAATACATACCTTAATCCCTCAAAATACAGATTTGCTGCGTCTATTGCCATACATTCCAGCAATGCATTGCGGACTATATTTAAACCTCAATCCAACTACTAAGAAAGAGAATGAAGATCTTGACACTGAAAACAAAGCAGGGAGAAAAAATCCTAATTTGCAATATTAGCTTCTTTGCATACAATATTATTTTTAAACTAAAATCATTTTATTAACGATTAAACTTAAAATTTTATTCTAATCTTAATTTTTTGAGTTACACTGATATGTCATTAATTTAAAGACTACAAATTTATATCTAAAATTTCAATTTTGCTGTGTGTTTTGTATAATCTAGTAAAACCTTGTTTATCTCGAAATTTCTCTTACTCAGGCACTCAATTGACCAGACGCAGTTGAAATTCCCAAACCTGCCAGGAATCAAACCCGACACACACTGAATCGAAAGCCTCAACGTTGACAATATGGCCCAGATTTACGGCTGCATGCCCTGGCTGACGCCAACTATACAGGGTGAAGCGAAATTCGCACACTCAGGCGTCACAGCGCGACTCCTCACATGCCAGCAATAAAAAAACGTCTCTTACAAAAGTTCGTCCTACGAGTTTATCCGGGAGGAAAAGGACGTTGAAGAACGGCAATCTGGCAACACTGTAACCACATGTAGGGCAACTACCTCTGTCAGCACATATTAGTCGTGCTGTACAGGTGGTGCAGCGGATAGAGTTTTGGGTTAGCATGCAGGAAGTCGAGGGGGTCGATCCTGGTTTGAGGCGTATATTTTTTATTTCGTAAATGTAGTCCAGGTGGTATGGTATCTGGCATTTTAATCGTTAACGGCGATTGCAGCGCGTCCTCTAGAAACTATTTGCACTTACATAGGCCTACTACGATCCTAGAAATGCACGAACATTCGTTTTCATTGGTCAGCTTTGAAAGACGCCCTTTCCACGTCGTGGGCGTGAATTTATTCGCACCACTTCATCTACTAGATGCGTTACAACGTGTTCAGCGTTACTAAATTTTGTAAATGTAGGATACATGTGACCTATGAAACGGTGTCTTACTGTATTACAGTATGTAATGTCCGATGGAAATTTGCAAATAAAAAAGTGCGCCTCAACCCAGTATCGAACCCTCGACCTCCTGCATGCTAACCCAAAACTCTATCTACTGCACCAACTGTACAGAACGGTTAGTACGTGCTGACAGAGGTAGTTACCCTACATGTTGTTACAGTGTTGCCAGATTGCCACTCTTCAACGTTCTATTTCTGCCGGATATACTCGCGGGACGAACTTTTGTGAGAGACTTTTTTTTATTGCTGGCATGTGAGGAGTCGCGCTGCGATGCCCGAGTGCGCGAATTTCGCTTCACCCGGTATATGGAGTAATGTATTTACAACTGTATCGCGTGTTTTTGTGGAGATTGGTAATGTGGTGTGTTGTGTGCATTTGAAGAGGAATGTGCTGCAACAAACACGATTACCGACTAACCGAGTCAGAAGAATTGACCAGTCGCGATTAAAATTCCCGGACCGGTCGGGAACCAAACCGGGAACACACCGAATCGAAAGCTTCAGCGCTGATCACTCAGCCAAGATGCTGGGAAAATAAATGAAATTCTTCTTCTTATTCTTATTCTTCTTCTTCTTCTTCTTCTTCTTCCACCGCATTTCTCACACCCTTGCGGTGTTGTGAATGCTGACGCCGTCGCTCATATGAACTTAGCCCTGTTAAATTCTTTTTTTTCTGTCCGCCTCTGTGGTGTAGTGGTTAGCGTGATTAGCTGCCACCCCTGCAGGTCCGGGTTCGATTCTCGGCTCTGCCACGAAATTTGAAAAGTCGTACGAGGGCTGGAACGGGGTCCACTCAGCCTCGGGAGGTCAACTGAGTAGAGGTGGGTTCGATTCCCACCTCAGCCATCCTGGAAGTGGTTTTCCGTGGTTTCCCACTTCTCCTCCAGGCGAATGCCGATATGGTACCTAACTTAAGGCCACGGCCGCTTCCTTCCCTCTTCCTTGCCTATCCCATCCCATCTTCCCATCCCTCCACAAGGCCCCTGTTCAGCATAGCAGGTGAGGCCGCCTGGGCGAGGTACTGGTCATTCTCCTCAGTTGTATCCCCCGCCCAATAGTCTGAAGCTCCAGGACGCTGCCCTTGAGGCGGTAAAGGTGGGATCCCTCGCTGAGTCCGAGGGAAAAACCGAACCTGGAGGGTAAACAGATGATGATGATGATGATGAAATTATTTTTCTAGTGTTTTTGTTTTTGCTAGTTGCTTTACGTCGCACCGACACAGATAGGTCTTATGGCGACGAAGGGATAGGGGAGGGTCTTTCCAGATTCTCATTTACCCTTACCACAATCTTTAAATATCCTTATAATCATGTACGGAAATCTGTATTCTATTTAAAATCCTATTCTCCTGTTCAAGGACGAAGCTGCGTGTCTCATTAATTTTGGGAACGTTCTCGTTTGTGAATATCAGTCCAAGGTATACTCATGTTCATAAAAACCAGAACAGCTTGAAAGGCTAAAGATAGGAAGTTCATATTCACAGGACATGTGCATCAGTACGTTCTGAAGAAATGATTAGCATTTGAACCACGTCGGCCCTCAGGTTCAAGGTCCCCATCGATATGTCAGCGCTCCACCACCGACTGGTAAAATGTGCCTGCGGCTCTTGTTGTCACTATAAACCGTAGGTAATGGATCAATGATCCGTAAAAGGACCTTCACCCCAACAACGCAGTAATTAAAACTGAGAGGACTTTTCCTGTTTGTGAAACTGACGACCTGACTTTTAACACCGTTTATCATCATACCATTGCCTACACACCATCTTATAACATTATTTAGTTTGATGATAATGATGATGATGATGATGCTTGTTGTTTAAAGGGGCCTAACATCTAGGTCATCGGCCCCAAATGGTACGAAAAAAGATGACAAATTATAAGTTCAAAAACATCCACTGACTAAAATAAAAACGTCATGAAGAATGAATGGAGGGATATGAATTTAAAACAATCAGTGGATCCGACCCAAAAATTAACACAAAAATAGTATTACTGACCAAGAGACCACTTCTAATGCACAATCCTGAACCGAGGAGGCTTGTTGGCTAAAGGGGTCCAAAATCCAAGTCAACGGCCCCTCATTATAGTACTTATCGCTAGTAAAGTAGTACCACGGTATTTGTCATGTTGGGGTAATAATCAAAAGCAGCGTAGACTCACAGTATTCCACACATGATGGTACAAACTCACAAGTATTGTACATCGCACAGGTAACGCAGGCCTATGGTGTTCCTCACCTACGTGTACTACCATGGACGCTGGTATTCCCGTGGTGTTCCTCATTTAGTGGTACTTGTTACCGTGTTTTGGTGGTAGTTATGCATGAAAGAAGGTGCTGGGTGGTGAATGGGTCTCAAACTACTAAAGTGAAATTAATTTTAAAATTTAACAAGGTTATATTTTCTTTTCAAAATTAGGTAACAACAAATAGAACAGGTACTTAGTAGCCAAAACACGATTGACAAATACATTTACATAGGTACCCCATTTGGGGTTTCAAAAGTCAGAAACATAATTCTTGAGCAATGAGCCCAACCTTACAATGAACACCATACAACAAAGGGGCCGAAAACCCCCAAACATGCCAGAAACATCTGCTTCCAATTACATCCAAAAGCCTCCTTGAGGCAGAAACACAATTTTCAAAAAGGGCAACTTCCCCCTAAAATACAAGCCCATCATAGGCCACTCCGAACTCCACCTTTAAGCCGTCCTCAAAGGACATATACACAGGGGCAAAATACCCAACCTACTGAGGTCTGTTAAATAACAAGAAGATTAATACATGACCTCTAAAATACAATTTGAGAGGAGGCGAACTTGCACTCCTAATACACTTTGCTTAAGACCTACTTGGCACTAGGCCGTTAATACAAGGGCTAATCCCATACTACAGAGGTGACTTAATAGCAATTTACATTATATTACGGAAGAATTGGTTGAGAAAAATAAGTTCACCTCAGGACGATGTGAGTGGGAGCTCGAGAGGGTTAAGCACTCTCTATCCCGATATGTCGTTTTAAAAGAGAATATATGAAAAGAGTAGTTACATTTTAGGAAAAGGTTACATGGTTGAACGCTTAGAACCCGCCCCGAAGGTTAAACTGCTGAGCTAGCAAAGAAAGAAGTTATTAATCGGCCATTACCTTGTGTTGAATGGCTGGAGAAGAAAGAGGCGCTTCCCGCCCCCTGCTATGTACTTAACACACTGAAAGATGGAACACAAGTGGCCCGGAGACCCGAAAATCAGCAGTTTATATCCTCTCGCGGAAGGTTCTAGGCGTTAGGGGAAAGAAAACACCCTCCCACAAACTCTTTATTGGGTAGGACCCCGCAACAGATTCAAGTTGGGGGAAGATACACCAGATTGGTCAGAAATTAATAGAAGAAATTCGGGATTGGATACATTCATAACAAGGGGAAGAAAGGGGTAAATATTGCCAACTTAAACAATGACAGAAAGAAATTTAACAAAGAACAAACTCTTGAAATTAAATTTTCTCCAAAAAAAATAGTTCTTTGACTCCGCACTAGGTTGCACTATTGTAGATCTTCAGTAGTGTCCTCTAGAAGAGAAAGTTCACACTTCTTACTTCAAGCGAAACAAAAACACATCAAAAGTGACACAGTTCTAAAACTCCAAAATTTACAGGTAGTGACATCTTCTGAGAAGGTAGAAAATTAATACCGTCAATAAAGTTCAGACTTCCTCCAGCAGAGGAGTTTTAACTGGCGCGCATTTAAATTAGCGGCGTGGAGGTGTACCACCCGGTACAGTACTAATCACAGGCAACGCCCGGACCCGTGGTGTTTCTCACAAGGATACTAATCACGGTTACTGGAAACCCACAGTGAACCACTCTCTGTTACTACTAATCACAAACCTCTGGTGTACCTAATATAGTGGTAGTACCCGTAAGTAAAGACGACCCTTTGTGTTCCCTGCGAGATGGTACTAATCAAAAGTAGTTTCATGGTTCTAATACAATCATCCCTTGGTCGCCCCTTTTAGTCGCCCCTTACGACAGGCAGGTGATACCGTGGGTGTATTCTTCATCTGCGCCCCCCACCCACACGGGGTATTATCTAGTTTAACTTGGTAAAAGTTCAGTGGGATATTTTGTAAACTGACGTTGATAGACCTGTTGCAAGTTAGCCTATATTGTTGTGATGTTAGTGCTATTACTAATCAAGCAGTTTCCGAGATCGTTGTTTAATGTTCTTGTGAACAAAATGAGATGAAAGTGGCGTTGTCATGAAAGCAGAAAGAAATATAAGGCAGGTTTCTCATAAACAAAAGAACACACGTCATAAAGAATTAGAAGTAAAATTAGTTCGCGGTGAAGGTTATGTGAGAGACATGTTGACAGCGGCACACCTGGCGGTCCGACCTTAAACATCAGATGATGATGATGTTGTTTGTTGTTTAAAGGGGCCTAACAGCTAGGTCAGAGGACCCTAATTTAAACATCACGCGGCAAGATTGAAACTATACGAAAATTGCATGTTAAAATTCCTAGAAATAATGAGAGTAAATTGTGATTTTTGCTTTGTTTTATTACGAAAGTTGAATATTATTACTGACAGAAATATTGAAACTCGATAATGACTTCGTTTTTTTCGAATCCTTGGCTGAATTTATCAGCATTCAGACCTTTTGTCAAAAGGTCCCGGATTCTATTCTCGGCTGGATCGGAATTTTAATCGTGTCTAATTCTCCTGGCTCTGGGACTGGGTGTTGGTGTTTGTTCCAACACGTTTCTCTTCATATTCAGACAGTACACTACACTTCCAACCACCACAGAAACATGCAATAGTGATTACTAGACCTCGGATTTTTGGGTGCTTAAATGTTATATTAACTGCCTAATATAGACTCTCAAATGGGTTCTAAAAATTTTAGGCAGCTCCAATTTTACGTGTTTTAACAGGTATCAATGAAAAACCGTGTTTATTTGCTAAATTTATAATAGCTCGTTAAGGAGAAATATAAAACAAGTTTCACTCACCCCTTTGCTGCAAATGTCACGGAATAAAATTTTACCATCCGATGTGAAATGGGTAAACTCCTGTACCCACCTTTTAATTAAAGACTACTCGGAACCTAACCCTTTCGCATAATTCATAGTGTATAGTGCACTGCTACACTCAGTTTCCATACTGTCCCGTTAGGTGCGCTGGCAGTCAATGTCTTGCGATATCTCGCAAAGGGGCACATATTCTCTATAGTGCATTTGGTTAGGTCTCCAACTCAGGAAAAGAAGCGGCTCAAAAAAAAAACTTACACACTAGTTCCTCGATGCTGTTCAAGTAAATGTCACGAAAAGGTATCACTCGACGAACAATCTGAACAGTTTGCTTCGTTTTAAATTACTAACCCAAAAAAACACAGATGTCATACTCAACTAGGTATATGGAACTTGAATAACAACTCAATCTCTCTACCTCGAGAAATCCGGAGAGCCCACTTGGTCATATCATTAAGTTGCAAGTGTTCCTGGAAGACAAACATGCTGGAAAATTATTTTAAGTTTATTTCCCTTAGGTAACTCTAAAACGTCTCCGTGTAGTACAAGATAACCTTTTTGCCAAATGAGTCGGTTGGAGGGAAAAGAGGCTCTCACTCAAGCCGCGTAAGAAATATGACAGAAGATATTACCGCATTGATGGGTGAACATCCGTGTGTAATACCACATGAAGAAAGCCACTAACGTAAAGAGAAGTGTAGTCTGTTGTACTTCGATAACCCCGCAGTAGATATTAAAAAAATGTGCGAGATATTTCAGATATTTATCAAGATAAATTTGGCAACCTATGAAAATGAAGGATAGGTGATGATGATTATGATGATGATGATACTAATGATTATGATGACGATGATGATGCTTGTGGTTTAAAGGAGTCTAACATCTAGGCCTTGGCCCCTAGTGGTACGAAGTGACACAAAATGTAATGACAATTTAAAAGTCAAAACTTATCCACCCCCTGTGGGTGGGGGACGCAGATGAAGAATACACCCACGGTATCCCCTGCCTGTCGTAGGAGGCGACTATAAGGGGCCCAAGGGGCTCTGAACTTGGGAGTGTGGATTGGCGACCACGGAGACCTTAGCTGAGTCTTGGCATTGCTTCCACTTACTTGTTCCAAGCTCCTCATTTTCGTCTATCCTGTCCGACCTCCCTTGGTCAACTCTTGTTCTTTTCCGACCCCGACGGTATTAGAGCATTCGAGGCCTAGGGAGTCTTTCATTTTCACGCTCTTCGTGGCCCTTGCCTTTCTTCGTCCGTTACTTCATCTTTCGAAGTGACGGATCCCTTCTTTCTTCTTCTTTTCTCTCTCTCTTTACCCCTGTGGGTGGGGGACGCAAACGAATAATACACCCACGGTATCCCCTGCCTGTCGTGAGAGGCGACTACAAGGGGCGACCAAGGGATGATTGAATTAGAACCATGAAACCACTTTTCATTCGTACCATCACGCGGGGAACACCATGGGTTGCCTGTACTTGCGAGTTGTACCACTATATTCGGTACGAAATGGGTTTGTGATTAGTACCAGCCTGGCCGGGGGCTTTCCAGTACCCGCGCGTCGTACCCATGTGAGCAACACCGCGGGTCTGGGCGTTGGCTGTGAGTTGTACCGCTATATGAGCGACACCGTGGGTCTGCGTTACCTGTGATTAGTATCCACTATGTGAGGAAAACCACGGGGCCCGTGGGACCGGCACCCGTGACTAGTACTCCTAGGTGAGGAAACTCATCGGTTTGCGTTGGCTCTGAGTGGCGCCATTGTGTGAGAAACACCATAGGTCTGCGTTACCTGTACGAAGTACTATACTTGTGAGTAGTACCATCTTGTGTGAACACCGTGAGTTTCGCTACTTTTGATTAGTACCCCAACATGACAAATACCATGGTTCTACTTTACTCACGACATGTACCATTCTGTGGGGCCTTAGACATGGATTTTGCACCCCTTCAGCCATCAAGCATCATTGTGCTTTATGAGCGCTCCCTTGGTCAGTAATTCTATTATTTACGACCTTTTTTTTTTTTTAGTCTGATCCACTGTTTTTGTTTTGTTTTTTTCTTGTTGGATTTATGTCCACCCATTCATTCTTTATGACATTTTTATTTTATTTTGGTCAGTAGATGAATTTCAACTTTTTGTTATTGTATTTCGTACCATTAGGGGCCGATGATCTCGATGTTAGGCCCCTTTAAACAACAAGAATTTAAGAAAACTTATCCACTGACCAGAATTCAAAATGTGATGATAAGAATGAATGGACGAATATGAATTCAAAATAATCAGCGAATCCAATTCACAATAATCAGAGTTAAAAATAATTCCAAAATTAATCCACTGACTAGAATTTAAAAAACTGGCTACGAACAATGATTATGAACTTAAAACAATCAGTGGATTCGAAACGCAATTCCCCACCTTCCCAGCGACTATCTTGATGATGATTGATGCTTGTTGCTTAAAGGGGCCGGATGGATGGATGGATGGATGGATGGATGGATGGATGGATGGATGGATGGATGGATGGATGGATGGATGGATGGATGGATGGAGGGATGGATGGATGGAGGGATGGAAGGACGGACGGACGGACGGACGGACGGACGGAACCGACTCACAGAGCCTCACATGCACAGAAGCTATCAAAAATCAATAGTAAGTTATTACTGGCCAAGCGACTGCTTCTATAGTACGATATTGAAACGATGATGCTTGTAGTCGAACGGAGTCCAAAATCCAAATCATCGGCCCCTCATAATGGTATTTATCGATAGAAAAGTAGAAGCATGGTATTTGTAATGTGATGATGATGATGATGATGATGATGATGATGATGATGATGATGCTTGTTGCTTAAAGGGGCCTAACATCGAGGTCATCGGCCCCTAATGGTACGAAATGAAATAACAAAAAATATCAGTATCATCCACTGACCAAAATCAAATAATAAATGTCATGAAAAATGAATGGATGGACATGAACCCTAAAAAAAAAAAAAAAAACAGTGGATCAGACACAAAAAAAGATCGTGAATAATAGTATTACTGACCAAGGGACCACTTATAAAGCACAATGATGCTTGATGTCAATAGGGGTGCAAAATCCACGTCTAAGGCCCCAGAGTATGGTACATGTCGCGAGTAAAGTAGAACCATGGCATTTGTCATTTTGGGATACTAATCAAAAGTAGCGAAGACTCACAGTGTTCCACACAAGATGGTACTACTCACAAGTATTGTACTTCGTACAGGTAACGCAGACCTATGGTGTTTCGCGCACAATGGCGCCACTTACAGCCAACGCAAACCGATGAGTTTCCTCACCTAGGTGTACTAGTCACGGGTACCGGTCCCAAGGGCCCCGAGGTGTTCCTCACATAGTGAGTACTAATCACAGGCAACGCAGACCCACGGTGTCGCTCATATAGTGGTACAACTCACAGGCTACGCCCAGACCCGCGGTGTTGCCCACATGGGTACAACGCACGGGTACTGGAATCCACCAGGCCACGCTTTTTACTGCAACTAATCACAAACCTATTTCGTACCAAGTTAGTGATACTACTCGCAAGTACATGCAACCCATGGTGTTCCCCGCATGATGGTACGAATCAAGAGTAGTTTCATGGTTCTAATTCAATGATCCCTTGGTCGCCCCTTGTAGTCGCCTCTTACGACAGGCACGGGATACCGCGGGTGTATTCTACATGTGCGTCCCCCACCAGCAGGGGGTAGTATGTTTGGTCCGCGAGAGGTATTTTATTTTCCTCAAGTCCGCCAGCAAGCCGGTTAGGACCTTCCCCCCCCCCTATCCGCCACCTGGGACGAGCCACGTGGGAGTATCACCTCTCCCCCTGCTACGCCTGCGTAGCAGGTTCGTGGTATTTGTAATGTTGCGGTACTAATCAAGGGTAGCGTAGATTCGCGGTATTCCACACATTATGATACTACTCACAGGTAATGAAATTCGCACATGTATTACAGATTTACTGTGTTTCGCACATTGCGGCGCCATTGACAGGCAACGCAAACCTATGGTGTTCATCACCACAGGGACTCGTACAACCCCTGGTGTTCCTAGTGGGTACTAATCATAGGCAAGCTGGAACCATGGGTTACCTCATCCTATGGTGTCGATCATATAGTGCTACTAATCACGGGTACTGTAAAAGCCGTCGCGGTCTCGTTTGCTACTAATCACAAAGCTATTTGGTACCTAATATAGTGGTACTACGCGCAAGGAAAAGCGAACCATGGTGTTCCCCGCGTGGTGGTACTAATCACGAGTAGTTTCATGGTTCTAATTTGATAACCCCTTTTATTCGCCTCTTACGACAGGCATGGGATACGGTGTGTGTATTTTTCGTTTGCATCCCCCACCCACAGCAGTTAAGAACTATCTTAAAACAATAGTATATACTGAGCAAGGGGCTGCTTTCAAAGCACAATCCTGAATCGATGATGCTTGTATTCTGCAGGGATCCGAATTCCAGGTCAACAGCCCCTCATAATAGTACAATTTCTTTGAAATCATTTAGGAAAAGGCTAGGAAAGCAACAGATAGGGAATCTGCCACCTGGGCGACTGCCCTAAATGCAGATCAGTATTGATTGATTTGATATTTATCACTAGGGAAGTAGGAAGTATGGTATTTCTCACGTAGCTGTACTAACCATGAGTAACGTAGACTTACGATGCTCCGCACATTGTGGTACTACTCACAGGCAATGAAATACGCACGGATAACGCATACAAATGGTGTTTCTAACAATACGGCGTCACTCATAAGCAACGCAAACCCATAGTGTTCCTTACCTAGCTGTACTAATCAAAGGGACTCGTACTATCCCGTGATGTTCTTCATATAGTGGTTATTAATCACAGGCAACGCCCAGACCCGTGGAGTTTCTCACAATTGTACTATTCACAGGCAACGTAAGCCCGTGCTGTTCTACCAGTGGCGTATACTGCGGGCTACCAAGGCTATCGGTGAAGCCCTAACCTCAAATGAGAACGATGTAAATCTAGAGCACATTGTAATATAAGCATCTGGCAAATTGTTCAATTTACAAATCTTGAACACAATGAGATAAAACGTCGCTCGTATTGTTGAGTGCAAGGCATCGGAGAAAGATATTGCAGCCCAGGCACTGCGTCCCTCCGCCCTCGCCTCACCTCGCACGCCTTGCAGCTGAACGCCTGATAGGAGCAGGGACGGTGACGGGGGGGGGGGGGAATAAGGGTGTCCTAAGCTTCGGTCTATCAGATCGCCACTGCTAACGGAGAGATAGCTCAAAGTCTCCAAGTCCTCCGGAAGTTTCCGAATTGACAAGTGCGTTCCTGATGATGATGATGATGATGATGATGATTGTTAATTAGAGGGGCCTAACATCTAGGTCACTGGCCCCTAATTGCACGAAATGAGACGAAATGCAATGACAATTTAAAACTACAAAATCCATCCTCTGAACAGAATTCAAAACGTGATGATGAAGAATGAATGAATGAACATGAGTTTAAAACAATCAGTGGATTCGACCCGCAATGCCTCACCTGACCAGAAAATAATATTACGGACCAAGGGACTGTTTCCAAAGCACAATCCTGAATCGATAATGCTTGTTGTCTAAATGAGTTCAATATCCATGTCAACGGTCCCTCATAATGGCACTTATCGCCACGGTATTTCTCAAGTTGCGGTACTTATCAAAGGTAGCGTAAACTCACGGTGTTCCAAACATTATGGTACTACTCACAAGTATTGTACGTCGTACAGGTAACGCAGGCCTTTGGTGTTTCGCACATAATGGCGAATCTCATAGGCAATGCAAACCCATAGTGTTCCTCACCTAGGGGTACTAATCACGGGCGGCGGTATTCCCGTGGTGTTCCGCATTTAGTGGTACTAATCACAGGTACTGGAAACCCACAGTAAACCCCACTCTATTGCTACGAATCACAAAACTATTGAGTACCTAACAGAGTGGTACTACTCGCAAGTAAAGGCGACCCATGGTCTTCTCCGCATGATGGCACTAAGAACAAGTAGTTTCGTGGTTCTGATGCAATCATCCCTTGGTCGCCCCTTTTTGTCTCCTCCCACGACAGGCAGGGGATAGCGTGGGTGTATTTTTCATCTGCGTCCCCCGCCCACAGGGGGCAGACAAAGAGATAAAAGGAAAAAAATAGGAATCCGTCACTTCGAAAAATGAAGTAACGTACGAAGAAAGGCAACGGCCACGAAGGGCGTGAAAATGAAGGACTCCCTAGGCCAGACCAGAGTTGACCATGGGAGGTCGGACAGGATAGACGAAAGTGAGGAGTCTGGCACAAGTAAGTGGAAACAATGCCAGGACTCAGCTAAGGGCCCCGCTCCCAAGTTGAGAGCCCCTGGGGCCCCTTGTAGTTGCCTCTTACGACAAGCAGGGGATGCCGTGGGTGTATTCTTCATCTGCGTCCCCCACCCACAGTGGGTACATGCGTTCCTCATCATATATACTTCCTCATCTCATACTCGGATAACAGAGTGCTGGTTTTCACTCCCTTTTGCTCCTACATCCTTGTACCAAGTCACTCCACGCCTATTGTTGTAGGAGTAATACAGTTTTTTTTTGTACAGGTAGATCTGCTAAAATGAAATACCATCTTTCAGTTTTAGTATCCTCTTTGGATGGTTGGAATCTAACCTGTGATCATGGGTCGGAAACCAGAATTGATCTCCCGAGAAGACAGCTACTAAACCAGTGAACGATGGGTACCACTGCTGGCAATGCTGTAAAATTCAAAATTATAATTTAATAATAATAATAATAATAATAATAATAATAATAATAATAATTGTACCGCGAGGTACACTCGCCCCGTCCATTCAAATGAAGCGCCTTGAAGAGAGCCATCTTCAATATAAACTTGCAACAACTTGTGCAAAAAGTTTGGACTTTTATCTACAGATGTCTCCTGTGATATAGATGTTGATTCCCATAGGGAATCTGAAATATTTGTCCTGAATGAGTAAATTTATAATACCAATATAAATGGTCCGTTATTGGACATTATAAATTTTCCAGCTAACTCATTCCTGGTTGCCAGCGTTTCGCCCTCATGTGCTAGGTTGGGCTCATCAGTTGGTACCTAGCACACCTACCAAGACGCTGGCTACTGCATACCGTGGGGGCCACTGCGTAGGCTAATTGTAGCCACCGGCAGTGCCAATGCACTATGAGAGACTTTGTCTCTTTACCAAGAATTGATGCCTGCTTGGCTATCAGATGATATAGATGTTGACTCCCATAGGGAATCTGTAAGGTGTCTTGACAAATCGTTATGGATATTGTCTGGTATAGGAGACGTGTCCTTGCAAAGCGGTAAGGCGCTGCGTAATTCCCACTCCGTAAAGGGCACGTCCTCTGAATCTTGAGTGGCAAAACTAAGTTGATGACGTGCCGCCTCCCGCTTCAGAGCGAGGAAATCAGGAAGGTAATTCCCGGAGCCAGATACATCCGCGAAATGTCTAGCTAGATGGTTGGCAATCGAGAGTGGCTCAGTGACGATGTTGCCTGCAATGGAAATTCCCGGTACAGTGGATGATCCTTGGATACACGAAATACGTCGAAGTTTAGTCCACACATGAGATGACGGAGTATGTGACGTCATAGACGACACATATCTCTTCCACGAAGCTTTCTTACTTTGGCGAATAAGAACTCGCACCCATTTCGGAGTTTCTTAAATGTTACCAAGTTGGCCACAGTAGGCTGTCTACGGTAACGTTTATGAGCGCGACGGCGTTCTCTGATAGCTGCTGGTATTTCTTCATTCCACCAAGGAACGAGTTTTCGGCGAGGAGTCCCCGAGAAGGATGGAATGGAATCCTCAGCAACAGCAAGAATAGCATGGGTGATGTAAGTTATTTCATCGCCGACGGTCAGCCTGATATCGTTGTTAAAGACAGTCAGTGATATGTACATTTGCCAATCAGCATGTTTAAGAATCCATCGAGGAGAAGCCTCGACGGATTTTCGTTTCAACAATGTAAGGTCGATGGGAAAATGGTCACTGTCACAGAGATCATCGTGTGTATTCCACCGAAACCGCGGAACCAACGTTGTGCTGCACAGACTTACGTCTATGCGAGAATATGTGTCGTAACATAAACCGAACTGATTTGGCTCCCCTGTGTTCAAAATACGTAAATCCAGCTCTGCTACTAAACTTTCCAGCACTCGTCCCCGGGGGCAAGGCGTCTCAGAGCCCCAGATGGGCTGATGGGCATTCAAATCACCCAAAATGAGGAAGGGAGGTGGGAGCTTATCTCTAAGATCAGTGACATCATACATGTTAAGAGGCTGGTCTGGTGAAAATAAACGTTACACGCTGTTGCTATGACACGCAGCGATAACTGCACCGCAATTACTTCCAGTGGGGTCCTTAGAGGAACCACTTCGCTATAAGTATCAGAACGGACAAAAATACCCACGCCACCAGACGCCCAGTGGGCATAATATCGTTCTGTCGAGTATAGTCTGAAATTTCTCAAGACCGTATGATGACCAGGTCTGAAGTTTGTCTCCTGAATACAGACAATACTTTCTGCGTACTCACTAATGAGCTGTCGTAGCTCAGCAAGATGCCTGTCATAACCGTTTCAATTCCACTGCAAAAGTGCCATAGTGTGGACTATAAAAGGACTGTTAGGCTACGAACGACAAGATGCTCGTAAGCCTAATCACAATCTAGATCTACCTCCGTAGATGTGGATTACAGCGCGACGTTCATCGCGTCATCGGCAGACGGCGGGGATGACGCCCAGAACTTCGACGCTTTTCCGGGGCGGGATATTCTCCTACGAGGAGAACGCGCAGGTCTTGTAGCAGGAGTACCTGTTGGTGCAGACTCATACCCTCCAGATGGGGGCATAATTTCTCTTTCGCAGGGGAAGTGTGAGAGCGCCCGGGAAGGGTACTCGACTTTGTCGTCTTCTTTTCTGGTTTAGACGGGCTGGGAGTTGGTTTCCCAGCCGTGGTCGACGATGCCGCCTCCGCCGGAAGGGGCACGGCTTTCGCCGACCTCTTACGGATGGGGGAGACTTAGCATTCCCCCCTTGTTGTGCCGGCTTAAAACTGCCAGCCGGCACAAACTTCTGGTTGGTCGAAGGTGGGGTATTCCCCCTTCGAGATTTTACTCTTGGCGACGTTGCTCTGAGGAGCAACAGTCGCCTTGGGTGCACCGACCAGCACAGGTGACGATGTCGTAAATGACGAACCTGGAAGACTCTGAGCTATCATGCTATAGTCGAGTGTACGGGCAGATGTATTCGTGGAATCAAACTTACGGTGCGCTTCCTGGATGGAAAGACCTTCCAGGGTCTTGATCTCCTGGATCTTCTTCTCACTCAGATATGTCGGACAGTTCCGATCCCGAGGAGAATGAAAACCAGAGCAGTTAGTGCACTTGTACGGAGTTGTGTACTCCTCCGCGCCGTGAGCTACTCGTCCAGACGGATTCGAACAAAGAGATACCATGTGTCCGAATGGCTGGGATTGATAGCATCGCATAGGAGGCGGGATGTACGGCCTCACATCGCAACGACAAGTTGTTACCTTGACTTTCTCTGGTAACACTGACAACTTGAAAGAGACAATGAAGGCACCAGTGGCTTCGTCTTCACTGTAGACCTTGCGCGTAATACGCCGGACGTGTGTCACGCCACGGTTCTTCATGTCTTCCATAAACTCGTCGTCAGTGTTCAAAATAACGTCCCGGTGAAATATGACTCCGCGAACTAGATTCAAGGACTTGTGCTCCTCCACTTTGACGGGTATTTCGCCAAAGTGGTCGCACTGAAGCAACTGATCAGCTTGCAGTGCTGTACGAGTCTTCAAACTCAAACTACCTTTGCGCATTTTCTTGAGGTCTTCAAGTACGCCGTAGACGCCTTCGATGTGTCTACTAAAAAGGATCGACTTTACCAGCTTAAAATCATGCCCATTGGTTCCGGTAATGGCCAGAAACGTAGGGAAGCCTGATATAATTTCTTCACGCTGCGCATGTACCCAGGGAGTTGAACCTCTCCGGGAAGCAAAAGGTAAAGATTTATGTGGGGGACCACCTTGAGAGGGGCGACTTGGTTTCGAAGCCATGCCCGAAATCATCCTCCCCGAATGACACCCACTCTGATCAGAGCTCTCTGTAGCCGAAGCAAGCAGCCAAGGCAATAACCACCTGGTCATAGCAGGTACTGCCCATGGTCCGATGTTGGACAATGCCTATACGGGATGATTAAGGCTATGAGCGCTAGAACTCTCTTTCTCCAGTCACACGCAATAGCTTGTAGGCCTACCCTATAGCGTGTACAGAGCACTAAATATAGAGAAAAAAGGAAAATAAATAATAATATGTCCTTCTGCCATTCGGCTGTGCGGGGACCTGTGTTGTCAAACGGATACTACTGCCAAGGTACATGGCGTTCCCACCCCAAGATTCCTAGGTGGTCAATTGCGGGCTTTTGGGCGTAATCGCACACGTAAGAGGCCCATTTCCGAGCAGCACGCACATCAAAAATTTAAATGGTCTACAACTGACCCTCGGAAAAATAATAAAATATAAAGAGGAGACCATGGCCACATGACCCTTTTATTCACCTTCTACGGCAGGCAGGGATTACCTGTGAATGTATTCAACACCCTCAAATCCACAGGAGGTCCAACACATTATACCAAACCGCAATCCATGTCCGCGCCTAGGTTGCCCCAGGCAGGGGATACCGCTGGTGTATTCTACATGTGCGTCCCCCACCCGCAACGGTCGTAGCAGGTTCGTGGTGTTATGAAACAAAACTTGCCTATTGTGTATCTGGCACTTGTTAGGAGACCAACAACAATCTAAAACAAACCCCAGTGATCCACACAATCCAATGTATGACCTCCACAAAAGAATAGCAAATAAACGATGCTTGTTGTTTTAAGGGGCCTAACATCGAAGGTCGTCGGCCCCTAATGGTACGAAATGAAAGAACAAAAATTACAAAGGCATCCACTGACCAAAATAAAAATAAAAAATGTCATGAAGAATGAAGGGATGGACAGGAACCCAACAAAACACAAAACAAACAAACAAACAAAAACCAGTGGATCGGACTCAATAGAGAACGAAAATAACATTATTACCGACCAAGGAACCACTTATAAAGGATAATGATGCTTGGTGTCTAAAGGGGGTGCAAAATCCACGTCTAAGGCCCCACAGAATGGTACATGTCGCGAGTAAAATAGAACCATGGTATGTGTCATGTTGGGGTATTAATCAGATGTAGCGAAGACTCACGGTGTTCCACAAAAGATGGTACTACTCACAAGTATTGTACTTCGTACAGGTAACGCAGACCTATGGTGTTTCGCACACAATGGCTCCACTTACAGCCAACGCAAACCGATGAGTTTCCTCACCTAGGTGTACTAGTCACGGGTGCCGGTCCCAAGGGCCCCGTGGTGTTCCGCACATAGTGAGTACTAATCACAGGCAACGCAGACCCACGGTGTCGCTCACTCACGACTGCACTTCTTCGGGTAACAGATGACATAAGACTAGCAATGGACAAACGGCAGGTGACGATACTGACACTCCTTGACTTTAGTAGTGCGTTCGACACGGTAAATATAGACATACTATTATCCAAGCTACGCTCTCTGCATATCGGCCCGATAGCCCTTAATTTTTTTAAGTCGTACCTTACAAATCGTCGCCAGTGCGTAGTGGTAAACAATCAAAGATCCCAATGGGCTGTAAAATCATCCGGTGTCCCTCAAGGGTCTGTTCTAGGGCCCTTACTGTTCGTCTTGCATATTAATGACATATCTTCCACACTTCAGTATTGCAACTACCACTTATATGCTGATGATATGCAGATATACAAACACACCACTACAAACAACTTACATGAAACAGTTCAGCACATTAATTCGGATATTGAAAGGCTTACCGCCTATGCTAAAAACAACCACTTACTCCTAAATCCTCGTAAAACACAAAGTATTATCATAGGAAACTCTAAATTATTACATGTAATAAGCAATATCAATCCTCCTCCAATCATAATCAATGACATTGCTGTACCGTACCTTAAAAATGTAACTAATCTTGCAATCTCCATCAATGAGAATCTGACCTGGAATGAACACGTAACAAATGTATGTAGAAAGGTTCATGCAGCTCTATATCCCCTGAAACGTCACAAGAATTCTTTTCCTCAAAAACTTAAATTAAAATTAATCCAAGCACTACTATTCCCAATTTTAGACTACTGTGATACAGTACTAGTCAATCTAAATGCTGAACAAGCTTTGAGACTTCAGCGAGCACAAAACTCATGCATACGATATGCCTTCCAACTGCGACATGACACTCATGTTACACCATATTTCAAAACATTGGAATGGCTACGCATAAATGAACGAAGGAATTATCACCTAATGACACTTGTTTACCAAGTGCTCTCGACGAACACTCCTACTTACCTCTCTTCTAATTTTCGTTTCCTTTCCTCATTCCATGAAATTAGTACCCGTTCTAGTTCCTTACTTGAAATTCCACTAAGTCGAACCAATTCCTACAATCAATCCTTTTTAGTTACCGCATCGAGACTCTGGAATACACTCCCAATGGACATTCGGCACCTTACTTCCTCTCATAAATTCAAATCTGCCTGCAGAAAGTTTTTCCTGGTAACATAAAACTGAGTTGTGTGAGTCATTGTGTGTATGTTGTGTGAATGGGTTTTCTTCATTTACTATTATTATTATTATTATTATTATTAATATTGTTATTATTATTAATATTGTTATGATTATTATTATTAGTAATTATCACATTAATTGCTGTACTGATATGTAGGCCTAACTTACCGGTAGTCTTAGAATTATCTGTTTGTAGTATTATTTCTTTTTAGAATTTCTATGTCTTACTTTTATGTTTACATTTTTAAATTCTGTTTATAGTGGTTAAGTGTAAGAGAGGGCCGTGAGCCCTAACTTCGCCACAAATGTAAGTCAGGAATAAATAAATAAATAAATAAATAAATATAGTGGTACAACTCACAGGCTACGCCCAGACCCGCGGTGTTGCCCACATGGGTACAACGCACGGGTACTGGAATCCACCCGGCCAGGCTTTTTACTGCAACGAATCACAAACATATTTCGTTCCATGTTAGTGATACTACTCGCAAGTACATGCAACCCATGGTGTTCCCCGCATGATGGTACGAATCAAGAGTAGTTTCATGGTTCTAATTCATTCATCCCTTGGTCGCCCCTTTTAGTCGCCTCGCACGACAGGCAGGGGATAACGTGGGTGTATTATTCGTCAGCCTCCCCCACCCACAGGGGGTGTGTGTTTGGTCCACGAGAGGTATTTTATTTCCCTCAAGTCCGCCGGCAAGCCGGTTAGGACCCCCCTATCCGCCACCTGGGACGCGCCACGTGGGAGTATCACCTCTCCGCCTGCTACGCCTGCGTAGCAGGTTCGTGGCAAATAAACGAAAGGAGTTAAGTGAAAGCTTCCTTAAAATATCCAAAGAATATCCGTCATACTAAATTATAGAATTTGGTTCTTCTGAGAACTGCACAATTCACACAACGGACACTACGCGAACCTAGTATATGAGAATTAGAGGGTTGGTCTATGTGATAAAGAATATGAAGACAACTCATTCGATATCTCTCGCCGCTGTTTTATCAGCGGCTGAGTTTTCCAATCAGATCGCTTTTTGGGCGAACTGAGACGGGCTTTACTAGGTGGTGTTGCTGAATCTCCACGTGGCTTAAGACCGTAGCAGTCGAGTTCGCCAGGGAAGCAATTAAACACGTACCTCCGAGAAGACAGGATCACGCAATAGCACACTGACCCCGGCTGTAATTAACGGTGTGTTTGTGTTTGATGCTGATGACTCTCACATCGATCTTAAACCACGTGTAGATTTAGCAACACCGCTTCACAAAGCCGATTGAATTCGCCCGCGAAGCGATCTGATTGGCTAACTTCAGCAGCTGATAGAATCACAAGGGTGCGAGATGAAATGAAAACCTACAACCTGTTTTCCAGTCACTGACCGGGTCAGGGATGGAATGAATGAAACAGATATAGGCTATTAGTACGATGGGGTCGCCACTCCCAAAGTGATTTATTAATGAGTGATAGATGCTATGAAATGAGAATGGAGAGTGTTGCTGGAATGAAAGATGACAGGGAAAACCGGAGTACCCGGAGAAAAACCTGTCCCGCCTCCGCTTTGTCCAGCACAAATCTCACATGGAGTGACCGGGATTTGAACCACGGTATCCAGTGGTGAGAGGACGACGCGCTGCCGTCTGAGCCACGGAGGCTCTAAGGGTGCGAGATACAGTATATAATTACATTTTTCTAATTCATGTCGGATTGGTGATACAAACCTGGAAATATTAGATAAATTCAAGTATTTAGGATGTGTGTTCTCCCAGGATGTTAGTATAATGAGTGAGATTGATTCAAAGTGCAGTGAGCTCGCACTTGCGATCAACAATATTCTGTAAGAAGGAAGTCAGCTCCCGGACGAAACTAACTTTACATAGGCCTCTTTCCAGACCAACTTTCCTTTACGGAAGTGAAAGCTGGGTGGACTCAGGATATCTTATTCATAAGCTAAAAGTAACAGACATGAAACTAGCGAGAATGATTCCTGGTAAAAACAGGTGGGAAGAATGGCAGGAGAGCACTTGGAATGAGGAGATAATGATGATGTTTGTTGTTTAAAGGGGCCTAACATCTAGGTCATCGACCTCTAATGGTACGAAACGTAATAAGAAATTAAAAGTTCAAAATCATCCACTGACAAAAATAAAAAATATCATGAAGAATGAATGGATGGACATGAATTTAAAACAATCAGTGGATCCCACCCAAAAACTAGCACAAAAGTATTACTGACCAAAGGACCACTCCTAAAACACAATCCTGAATCGAGGATGCTTATTGTCTAAAGAGGTCTAAAATCCAGATCAACGGCCTCTCATAATGGTACTTGTCCTTAGTGAAGTAGAATCTTGCTATTTGTCATGTTGGGGTACTAATCACAGGCAACGCCCAGACCCGTGGTGTTTCTCACAATGGTACGACTCACTGCTGCTACTAATCACAAACCTCTGAAGTGCCTAATATATGGTACTACTCGCAAGTAAAGGCGACCCATGGTGTTCCCCGCGAGATGGTACTAATCAAAAGTAGTTTCACGGTTCCAATACGATCATCCCTTGGTCGCCCCTTTTAGTCACCCCTCACGACAGCCAGGGGAAACCGTGGGTGTATTTTTCGTTTGCATCTCCCACCCACAGGAGGTAGACAGAGAGAAAAAATAAAAAAGAAGGGGTCCGTCACTTCGGAAAATGAAGTAGGCCTAACGGACGAAGAAAGGCAAGGGCCACGAAGGGCGTGAAAATGAAAGACTTCCTAGGCTCGAATGCTCTAATACCGTCGGGGTCGGAAAAGAACAAGAGTTGACCAAGGGAGGTCGGACAGGATAGACGAAAGTGAGGAGCCAAGCACAAGTAAGTGGAAACAATGCCAGGACTCAGCTAAGGGGCCCGGGCTGCCAACACACGCTCCCAAGCTGAGAGCCCCTGGAGCGACTTTCAGTCGCCTCTTACGACAGGCAGAGAATACCACAGGGTGTTGTGTGTTTGGTCCGCGAGTGGTATTTTATTTCCCTCAAGGCCGCCGGAAAACCGGTTTGGACCCCATATCAATCACCTGGGACGCGCTACGTGGGAGTATCACCTCTCCCCCTGCTACGACAGTGTAGTAGGTTCGTGATTTCCGCCATTCAATGGTCCATGTACGTCTATCGGATTCGAACCCGTCATCTTGATATTAAGAGACAGACACTCTACCCCGATCCACAGAAGGAGCTTGCCCTGACTATTATTTTGTTGTATGGACCGCAATAGCGACTCGAAAGAATAATTAATAAATACTGCTTACTAGAATGTTATTGTATTTACAGCGTGTTAACTCATTTGAGTTCGACAAATGTACACATATATACCGCATGTGTTATCAAACCCAGTTTCGCGCATTATAACGAATATTTAACACGCTCCTGTTGAAATTCTGTTTTGTCGATTCATTCGATAACTTTGAACTCTGTACACAGTTTTTCACAGATGACACAGACACACCAATATAACATTGTGAAACGTTTTTCTTTGCCAACATCATTACGAACATTTTAGTCTTTGATCTTCCGACCGGTTGAACTGATATTTGAGTTTAGAAACGTAGCCACATTGGTCTCTGCTTGTAATTAACCGACGCAAGTTGACTGCACCAAAATACAGAAGAATAATTAGCCTCTAAATTGATTAAACGATGAGCTAATATCATTGTTGGTCCATTAATTCTTTGGGCTATACGTTTGTTTATACAGGCGTAGTGTACGTCAAAATATAAATATGATGATGATGATGATGATGATGATGATGATGATGATGAAGAAGCTTCTTTTTTAAAGGGCCTGACATCTAAGGTCATCGGCCCCTAATGGAAAGAGACGGACGACATTTGTGATATTATTGTTCCGAGGTTTCTGTGGAACAGCAGAGGTGAAAGAAGGTGCCGGGGTAAATGGGTCTAACTGCAAAGCCGAGATATGAATTAAAATTTCGTTAAAGGTTATATTTTCGAAAATAGCAAAACTTAACAATTTTCACATAGAATGTCAAAATTTAACGAACAACAAGTCAACAAAAAACCGACAGTCAGGTACAAGACCAGGAAAAGCCAAGATTTAGAGACAATTTAACAATCTGGGCTTCAAGTCCCAAGTTTTACAATTTCTGAGCTCTCAGCTCACAAACACATATTTACCAAAGGGCAGAAATCCCCTAATAACATGGAGCACTTGCTCCCACCTAGCAATGTCAAGCCTCCAAGAGGCACATTTCCAATACTTAAAAGAGCTGACCCGCTCTCAGTTTTCCAAGCCTATTAAAGGCAATACCAGGCTTTACACTAAACTGCCATCAAGGCACAACTTACACAAAATGAAACGGGGGTATCTTGTGCCCAACCTACTGGGCCTTAGTAGAAAAAGAATAGGTTAAGTAAATGGCCCAAACTGCAAAAATGAATGGAGGCGTGAATTTGCACTCCTACATGACACTTCTTGAAACATAAGCGGCACTAGGCCGATGAAACAGGGGCTATTCCCAAACTATAGAGGTGACTCGTATAAGGAGTCAATTTAACACATTAAGGAAGAGTAGAAAATCAGTTACCAAAACGTAGTCACCTCAAGTCAAAATGAAGGGGAGCTCGACATGGTAAAGCACTCTCTATCCCTGATTTACAGTTCCAGACATCTGCAGTTTTTACATAAGCCGGCACAAGTTTACATTTTTAAAAGGGTAGGTTACATTGTAAAAGTTTCGGACCTTTCCCGAGGGTTAAACTGCTGAGCTAGCAAGAAATAAAGATGTTAAGCGGCCATTACCTTACTGAAGAACTGCTGCCAGATGGAAGAGGCGCTTCCTGCCTCCTGCTACACGTCCATACACCAAGTTAGATGTTGATGAAGTGGCCGAGAGGCAAGAAAATCAGCAGTTTTATACCTTCGGGGAAGATTCGAGACCTTTCATGAATAATGAAGACACACCCACGGAGTTTTATTGGTTAACATCAAAAGGTACACACAAAATCGAAGAAGAAATACGGGATTGGCTGAACATTAATTACAGAAATTATTGATTGGTTAACTTCGAAACTGGCGGAAGGAAAATATAAATATTTCCAACCCAAGAATGAATGAACAAAATTTAGTAAAGAAAAAACTTATGAGTACAAAATTTCTTCAAGCAAGTTCCTTCACTTCGCACCAGGGTGCATGATCATAGTTTTAGTAGAGACATCTATGAGAGAATGTCCACACTTCTTGATAAATAGTAAACAAAAACAAGTCGAAATTCACACAGTGACATCTTCAGAGGAGAAATTTAAGTAGGTCCAGTTTTAAGTTCACTGTTTCTCCTGTAGAAGAGTACTTTAAGGCGGAAAATTCGAATGTGCGGCGTAGAGGTGTACCCCCCGGTACATTATAATTAAGATTTTAAAATGTATCCACTGTCTAGAGTTTAAAAACATGGTGATGAAGAAAAATGATTATGACATTTGTACCGGGAGGTACACCTCAACCCAGTGCATTTAAATGAAGCGCCTGGAAGAACGCTGACTAACACTTAAAGTTGACAACAGCCTTTTCAAGAAGTTGGGACTTTTCTTCATACATGTCTCTATTTAAAAAATGATGTCGTGCAGTCTGGTGCAAAGTGGAATAACTAGAAATTTAAAGAAAATTTGTGTTCATAGATTTTCTGAATTGAATTGATTTTCTTTGTTTTTGATACTTCAAGGTTTCCAACACTTCCTATAATGATGATGATGATGATGATGATGATGATGATGATGATGATGCTTGTTGTTTAGAGGAGCCTAACACCTAGGTCATCGGCCCCTATGGTACGAAATGCGATTAGAATTTTAAAATATAAAAAAAGTCCATCCACTGACCAGAATTCAAAACATGATGGTGACGAATGAACTGATGAATATGAATTTAAAACAATCAGTGGATAGGACGCGCAATGCCTTACATTCACAGAAACTGTCGTGAAACAATATGATTACTGACCAAGGGACTGCTTCTATAGCATAACACTGAATCCATAATGCTTGCAGCCTAAAGGGGGACCAAAATCCAAGTTATCGGACCCTCATAACGGTACTTATCGCTAGGAAAGTAGAACCATGGTATTTGTCATGTTGTGGTACTTAATCAAAAGTAGCAGAGACTCGCGGTATTCCACACATTATGGTACTACTCACAGGTTATGAAATTCGACATATAATACAGACCTATGGTTTTCTCCCTTTGCGGTGCCATTTACATGCAACGCAAACCTATGGTGTTCATCACATAAGAGTTCTAACCACAGGGACCTTCCCCTATCCCGTGGTATTCCTCATATAGTGGGTACTAATCATACGCAAGGCAGAACCATGGTAGCAATCATCCGATGGGCCTGCTCATATCATGGTACTAATCACAGGTACTGCAAAAGCTGACCGCACGGTGCTTCTGTGTGCTGCTAATCACAAAACCTCTTTGGTACCTAATATAGTGGTACTACGTGCAAGTAAAAGTGACCCATGGTGTTCCCCGCGTGGTGGTACTACTCACAAGTAGTTTCATGGTTGCAAGACAATCATCCCTTGGTCGCCCCTTTTAGAAGCCTCTTACGACAGGCAGGGCATACCATGTCTGTATTCTTCGTCTGCGTCCCCCACCCACAGGAGGTTGTGTGTTTGGTCCGCGAGAGGTATTTTATTTCCCTCAAGTCCACCGGCAAGCCTGTTAGGACCGCCCCTATTCGCCACCTGGGACGCGCCACGTGGGAGTATCACCTCTCCCCCTGCTACGCCAGCGTAGTAGGTTCGTGGCGGTGAGGTTTAAGGAAGCGGAGATGGTTATCAGTGGAATACTGTGTAGGGGGGGATGCTGACTGGAAGGTGATTGGGGATTTAAATGAGATTATAGAGTGGGTATATGGGAAACTGGGAGTGAAATTTCTAGATCCTAATGGGTGGGAAGGAGATACGGATCTGCGCTCAGATGACCTTCACGTAAACCGCAGTGGTATATATAAGTTAGAAAATTTGTTTAGAAGGGTTATAGGGAGGTACATTCAAGGAAAACAGGGTGGCCTGGGGAGCGGTGTGAAGGGAACAGGGAACTGGAAATCAAGTAGGGATGACATAAAACTGTTAGTGCTCAACTGTAGAAGTATTGTAAACAAAGGAATAGAATTAAGTAATTTAATAGATATATACTTACCAGATATTGTAATAGGAGTTGAATCATGGCTGAGAAATGATATAATGGATGCAGAAATTTTCTCACGGAACTGGAGGGTGTAACGTAGAGATAGGATAGGAATGGTAGGAGGGGGAGTATTCATTCTGGTGAAAGAGGAATTTGTAGCTACGAAAATGTTAAATATGACAAACACGAAATTCTAGGGGTAAGGCTCATCTCTAAAGATAATAGGCAACTTGATTTCTTTGGAGTGTACAGACCAGGAAAAGGTAGCGCAGATGCTGATTCAGAATTATTTGATAAGATAATCAACTATGTGGGAAACGATAAGGAAAGGAACGTGATTGTAGCCGGTGATCTCAATTTACCAAATGTCAATTGGGAAGGTAATGAGAACGACAGGAAGCATGAGCAACAAATGGAAAATAATTTAATATGGGAAGGGCACCTGATTCAGAAGGTGATGGAACCAACTATAGGGAATAATATTCTGGATGTAGTGCTGGTAAAACCTGGTAGCTCTGTAGAAAAACCGAAGTAATAGGTGCTATTAGTGATCACGAAGAGGTTTTTGTGGTAATTAAAAATTAATGTGAAAGAAGGGAAGATAATAAAATTAGGACTAGTAGGCAGTACAATATGGCTGATAAAAAAAGGCATGAGAGAGTTTTTGATAAATATGATCGGTGGAAAACGGTAAATAAAAATATAAACAGACTCTGGGATGGCTTTAAAGAAATTGTTGAGGAATGCGAAAACAGGTTTGTACCTTTAAGGGTGGTAAGGAATGGTAAAGACCCACCTTATTATAATAGAGAAATAAAGAGACTAAGAAGGAGGTGCAGACTGGAAAGAAATAGAGTTAGAAATGGCTGTGGAAGTAAGGAGAAATTGAGGGAACTTACTAGAAAATTGATCTAGCAAAGAAGGCAGCTAAGGATAACATGATGGCAAGCATAATTGGCGGCCATACAAATTTCAGTGAAAAATGGAAGAGTATGTATAGGTACTTTAAGGCAGAAACAGGTTCCAAGAAGGACATTCCATGAATCATTAATAAACAAGGGGAGTGTGTATGCGAGTATCTTCAAAAGGCAGAAGTATTCAGTCAGCAGTATGTAAAGATTGTTGGTTACAAGGATAAAGTCCAGATAGAAGAGTTGACTAATACTAACGAAGTATGACAGCAATGACATTTACAGTAACTTACTAAAGATGAGAACTAGAAAAGCAGCTGGAATTGGTAAGGTTTCGGGGGATATACTAAAGACATAGGGTTGGGATATAGTACGATATCTGAAGTACTTGTTTGATTTACATAAAGGAACTTTACCAAACGAATGGAGAGTTGCTATAGTAGCCTCTGTATATAGAGGAAAGGGTGAGAGACATAAAGCTGAAAATTACAGACCAGTCAGTTTGACATGCGTTGTATGTAAGCGTTCTTTCTGATTATATAAGATATGTTGCGAAATTAATAACTGGTTTGATAGAAGGCAGTTTGAGTTTAGGAAAGGTTATTCCACAGAAGCCCAACTTGTAGAATTCCAGCAAGATATCCTAGATTCAGGAGGTCAGTTGGACTGTACCGCGACTGACCTGTCTAAAGCATTTGATAGGGTATATCATGGAAGACTACTGGCAAAAAAGAGTGCAATAATTGGACTTGACAAAAGAGTGACTGAATGGGTGGCTCTGTTTCTAGAAAACAGAACTCAGAGAATTAGAGTAGGCGAAGCTTTATCTGTCCCTGTAGTAATTAAGAGGGGAATTACTCAAGGCAGTATTATTGGACCTTTATGTTTTCTTATATATATCAATGATATGTGTAAAGAAGTGGAATCAGAGATAAGGCCTTTTGCAAATGATGTTATTCTGTACAGAGTAAAAAAAAGTTACAGGATTGTGAGCAACTGCAAAATGACCTCGATAATGTTCTGAGGTAGACAGTAGGCAATGGTATGATGAAAAACGGGGATAGGCCTAAAAGTCAGGTTGTGAGTTTCACAAACAGGAAAAGTCCTCTCAGTTTTAATTACTGCATTGATGGTGTGAAAGTTTCCTTTGGGGATCATTGTAAATACCTAGGTATTAATATAAGGAAAGATCTTCATTGGGGTAATCACTTAAATATGATTGTAAATAAAGGACGCAGATCTCTGCACATGGTTATGACGGTATATAGGGGTTGTAGTAAGGAAGTAAAGGAGAGAGCATATTTGTCTCTGGTGAGACCCCAACTAGGGTAAGGTTCCAGTGTATGGGAACCTCACCAGGATTACTTGATTCAGGAAGTGGATAAATCCGAAGAAAAGCAGCTCGATTTGTCCTGGACGATATCCGACAAAAGAATAGCGTTATAAAAATGTTGCAATGTTTGGGCTAGGAAAACTTGGAAGAAAGGAGACGAGCTGCTCGACTAAGTGGTATGTTCCAAGCTGTCAGTGGATAGATGGCGTGGGAGGACATAAGTAGACGAATAAGTTTGGGTAGTGTCTTTAAAAGTAGGAAAGATCACAATATGAAGATAAAGTTGGAATTCAAGAGGAAAAATTGGGGCAAATATTCGTTTATAGGAAGGGGAGTTAGGGATTGGAATAACTTACCAAAGGAGATGTTCAATAAATTTCCAATTTCTTTGCAATCATTTAAGAAAAGGAATCTGGCACCTGGGCGACTGCCCTAAATGCAGATCAGTAGTGATTTGAGCTGCCTGCGCCTCAGGTGTAAAAGTGGCACACCAGATTCTGCGAGCAGGCTAGCTATGGGGTTTGTTCGAAAATTTCCTGTCGCCAACATAACCCCGATGTGGTGGATGCTGTTCAGTCTCGCAAGAAAGTTTGGTCTTGCTGAGCCATATGCTGCACTGCCATAGGCTAACCTGGATAAAAAATTTGCCCTATAGAACCGTAGGAACACCGTGCGGTCAGCTCCCCAATTAGAACTGTTAAGAAACTTCAAGAGATTAAGCATCTTGGCGCATTGCACTTTTAGCAGACGCAAGTGTGGCTGCCACGATAACGTACTATAGAAAAGGAGCACAAGAAATCGGTGTCAACAACTGGAAGAACGACATTACCTAGATAAAGCTCAGGATGAGGGTGACGTGTACGTTGACGACAAAAGTGGACAACGGAGGTCTTTGCGGCAGAAAACCGAAAGCCATGTTCTAAGGTCCACTTCTCCACCCTCCTAATAGCTTGCTGTAACTGTCGCTCTGCAACTGCCATACTGCACGAGCTATAGTGCAGAGCAAAATCATCCACATATAGGGACGGTATTACGGCTGGACCAGCAGCAGCGACAATACCGTTTATGGCAATCGCGAACAGAGTGACACTAAGAATCGATCCCTCTGGAACTCAATTTACCTTACCGTGGTATTGTGATTATGTCCTCCCTACTCGGACACTGAATAGACGGAGGAACAAAAAATTCGCAATAAATACCGGCAAGTTACCTCAGAATCTCCACTGATGCAGGACTGAAAGGATACCATATCGTCACAGGCCTTTTCTACGTCAAAAAAGACTACCAAACGCTGCTTGCGGAGAAACGCATCCTGGATAGAGCTCTCCACGCGTACCAAATGGTCAGTGGTCGAGCGAGCGGCTCGAAAACCACACTGGTACTCCGATATTAGTCCCTGTTTCTCCAGACACCACACAAGTCGTCGATTTACCATCGTCTCAAATAGCTTACAAGGCAATGAATATTGAATTTTCACGACCGCATTGTAATCGAAACCGACTTTCAACCTATTAGGTCGTGTTACGTACATTTGCCTCAACGAGCAACTTAAACGCACTCTACAGTGTGATAGTAGTAGTACCAAACCTGTAGCTCAGATCCTTTCCAAAAGAACAAAGACCGGGCGAGTTGGCCGTACGCGTAGGGGCGCGCGGCTGTGAGCTTGCATCCGGGAGATAGTAGGTTCGAATCCCACTATCGGCAGCCCTGAAGATGGTTTTCCGTGGTTTCCCATTTTCACACCAGGCAAATGCTGGGGCTGTACCTTAATTAAGGCCACGGCCGCTTCCTTCCAACTCCTAGGCCTTTCCTATCCCATCGTCGCCATAAGACCTATCTGTGTCGGTGCGACGTAAAGCACCTAGCAAAAAAAAAAAAAGAACAAAGATGGCCTAGGCCACCGTAGCTCAATTGGTAGAGCAACCGACGCGAAATCGGGAGGTTGTGGGTTCGGATCCCACTGGTGTCTGGTTGGCCATTTTTGTTCTGTACTTAACATCTTTTCAACACGTACTAAATGTACGTAACTCGACCTAATAGGTTGAAAGTCGGTTTCGATTAGCTTACAAGGCAGTTTGTAAGACAAATCGGTCTGTAACTTCCTGCATCTTAGGATCTCTTTCAGGCTTGAGGACAGGAATGACGATGCGCTCTCGCCACTGAGACGTAAAATCACCCTCCATCCAGATTCGGTTGAAAACACGAAGGAGATATAGATTACTATCCTCACTAAGGTGTTTCAACATCTTTTTATGGATATTGTCTGATATTCGGCGTGTCCTTGCAAAGCGCCAAGGCGCTGCGGAGTTCCCACTCCGTAAAGGGCACGTTGTAGTCCTCTGAAGATTGAGTGGTAAAACTAAGATGATGACGATGTGCTTCCTGTTTCAGAGCGAGCAAATCACGATGGTAATTCCCGGAGCCAGAGACATCCGCGAAATGACTAGCGAGATGGTTAGCAATCGAGAGAGGTTCAGTGACGGGACTGCCTGCAATGGAAGTTCCCGGTACAGAAGATGAACTCTGGATACACGAAAAACGTCGAAGTTTAGTCCACACTTCAGATGATGGAGTATATGACGTCATAGACGATACATATCTCTCCCATGAAGCTTCCTTACTTTGGCGAAAAGCAACTCGCGCCCTAGCGCGGAGTTTCTTAAATGTTACCAAGTTGGCCACAGTACGCTGCCTACGATGAGATCGACGGCGTTCTTTGATAGCTGCTGCAATTTCTTCGTTCCAACAAGGAACGAATTTTCGGCGAGGAGGCCATGAGAAGGAGGGAATGGACTCCTCAGCAGCAGCAAGGATAACTTGTGTTATGTAAGTTATTTCGCCGTCTACGGTCGGCTTGGTATCTGCGTTAAAGACAGCTAGGGATGTGAACTTTGGCCAATCAGCATGTTTAAGAATCCATCAAGGAGCCGCCTCGACGGATTTTTGTTTTAACAAAGTAAGAATAATCGGAAAATGGTCACTGTCACAAAGATCATCGTGTGTATTCCACCGATACAGCGGAACCAACGTTCGGCTGCATAGACTTAAGTCCATCCGAGTGTATGTGCCGTAACGTACACTGAAATGAGTTAGTTCGCCTGTGTTCAAAAGACATACATACAGCTCTGTTACTAATGTTTCCAACTCCCTTCCCCTGGGGCAAGGCGCATCAGAGCCCCATATGGGGTGATGGGCGTTAAAACAGTCTAATAAGAGGAAGGGACGAAGAAGCTGATCTATAAGAACAATTACATCATTTATTCTAAGAGGCTGGCCTGGTGGAAAATAAACACTACAAACTGTTACTATGACAGGCAGCGAAAGGCGAACTCCTACAGCCTCCAGCGGCGTTCTTAGTGGGATCCCTTCGCTGTAGGTAACAGAATGGACAAAAATTCCAACGCCACCAGAAGCCTGGTGAGCATTTCTCAAGAACGTATGATGACATGGTCGGAAATTTGTTTCCTGAATAAAGACTATACTCGCCGAATTCTCGCTAATGAGCTGGCACAGCTCAGAAAGGTGCCCATTATAACAGTTACAGTTCCATTGTAACAGTGCTATAGTGTTGGTGTGGACTTCTGAGGTTTATGTTAGAAGCAGCGTAATGCTACCTAACTTACAGTCACATCCCCATCCGAAAATGGAGATAAATGCTCCATGTGCATCACCTCGTCTGGCATGCCTTCAATTTCTTCGACGTAGACCGGGAGCGGGGTTTCTTCCTACGTGGAGAGCGGGCAGGTTTTCCAGGAGGAAAACCCGCTGGCGCGGAATCAGACCCTCCGGCTGGAGGGTGTGAGACCCCATTTGTAGGAGAAGTGGAAGAGCCCCTTGTAAGGGTGGTCTTCTTTCCCAACGTCGATTCTTGTTTAGATGGGCTGGGAGATGATTTCCCAGGCCTGGTCGACGATGCCGCCTCCGCCGGATTAGGCGCGGCTTTCGCCGACCTCGTGAGGGAAGGAGAAGTTGTCTTCTTCCATTGCTGTGCCAGAGAAAGTCTCTTAGCCGGCACAGGCCTGTTGGTGGTCGAAGGCCGGGATGGACCCGCCTTCGAGCTCGTTCTCTTTGCAGCGTTGCTCACAGGATCATCTGCCGCCTTGAGCGCAGCGATGTTCTGGGACGGTGTTCCAGTTGAAAATGAGGAACCTGGGAGAGACTATACTATCACGCTGAAGTCTAGTGTCTTGGCAGGTGCATTCAGAGAATTAAACTTACGGCGCGCTTCCCGGTAGGAAAGACCATCCAGGGTCTTGATCTCCTGGATCTTCTTCTCACTCAGGTATGTCGGACAATTCCGATCCCGAGGAGAATGAAAACCGGAGCAGTTAGTGCACTTGTATGGAGTTGTGCACTCCTCCGCGCCGTGAGCTACTCGTCCACATGTACCACATACAGCCTGATTCGAACAGCGAGATACCATGTGTCCGAATATCTGGCATTCATAGCATCGCATTGGAGGCGGGATATACGGCCTCACATCGCAACGATAGCTTGTTACCTTGACTTTCTCTGGCAACACTGACAATTTGAAGGAGACTAAGAACGCTCCCGTGGCAACGTCTTCACCGTTGACTTTGCGTGTGATACGCGGGACGTGGGTCACGCCACGGTGGTTTATGTCTTCCATCAATTCATCGTCAGTGTTCAGAACGAAATCACTGTGGAAAATATCTCCACGAACCAGATTCAAGGTTTAGTGCTCTCCCAATTTGACGGTGATTTCGTTAAAGTGGTCGCACTTAAGCAACCGATCGGCTTGGAGCGCAGTGCTCGTCTTTAAAAGCAAACCACCATTGCGCTTTTTCTTAAGATCCTCAAGTTTACCGTATACACCTTCAATGTGTCGACTGAAGAAAATCGATTTCACCAGCTTGAAATCGTGCCCATCGGTTCTGGTAGCAACCAGGAACCTAGGGAAGCTGGAACCCAGACTAATACGCTGCGCTTGTTCCCAAGGGGTTGCCCCTCTCAGAGAATCAAAAGTTAAAGACTTGGGTAGCGAACTACTCGAGGAGGCAGGCGGAAGTTGTTTCGACGCCATGCCCGAAATCATCCTCCCCGAATGCCACCCACTTCGACCAGGGGTCTCTGTAGCCGAACCAACATGCCAAGGCAATACCCACTTGGTCATAGTCGGTACTGCCCGGGGTCCGATGTTGGACGATGCCTTATACGGGAAGATTGAGGCAATGAACACTAAGACTCCCTTCCTCCATTCACCCGCAATAGCATGTACCCTACGGCGTATACAGAGCACTAAGTATAGAGAAAAAATAAGAAGCAATAATAATATGACTTTCTGGCATTCGGCTGTGCGGGGACCTGTGTTGTCAGGCGGATACTACTGCAAGGGTTCATGACGCTCCCACTCGCAAGACGCCTGGGTGGCCACAAATGCGTGCTTTCGGGCGTGACCGCACACGTAAGAGGCCAATCTCCGAGTAGCACGCACATCACATATTTTGAATAGGTCTACAACTAACCTTCAAAAATCAATAAAATATAAACAGGGGACCATGGCCACATGACCCTTTTAGTCGCAGGCAGGGATTACCTGTAAATGTATTCTGCCCTTCTCATCGACAGGAGGTCCAACACATGATATCCAACCCCAATCATTGTCTGCGCCTAGGTCGTCCCCTTTAGTCGCCTCTTACGAATGGCAGGGGATACAGCGGATGTATTCTGCGTGTGCGTCCCCCACCCGCAGGGGTTAGTGAATTGATGATGCTTATAGTGTAAACGGGTCCTAAATCCAGGTCATCAGCCCATCATAATGGTACTTATCGCTAGGAAAGTAGAACCGTGGTATTTGACACTTTGCGATACTAATCAAAAGTTGCGTTGACTCTCGGTATTCCACCCATTATGGTAGTACTCAGATGTAATGTAATTCGCACATGTAACACAGACCTATGGTGTTTTGCACACTGTGTCTCTAATGACAGGCAACGAAATCCTATACTGGCAACACAAACCTATGGTGTTTTTCACACAAGTGGACTAACTAATGGGACTCGCACTATCCCGTCGTGTTCCTCACATAGTGGATACTAATTATAGGCAAGACAGAACCATGGTATCGCTCACACACGGTGTCGCTCATATAGTGGTACGAATCACAGGCACTATAAAATGCATCCTGAGCACACACTGTCGCTATTGTGTACTTAACATAGTGGTACTATGCGCAAGTAAAAGAGACCAATGGTGTTTCCTGCGTGGTGGTACTAATCACAAGTATTATCATGGTTCTAATTTCATTATCCCTTGGTCACCCTTTTAGTAACCCCTTACGATAGGCTGAGGATACCAAGGGTGTATTCTACCTGTGTGTCCCCCACTCGCAGGTGCTGAATACAAGAGTGTCCTCACACTTTACTCCCTACGTTCGGTTAAGTTCTTTAGACTTGTTAGGGAATTTACATTGAGAAATAAAAGTTAGATTACGAAACCTTCCCCTTGAGCTAGCCTTCAAGGAATATGACATGGTTAAACAGAGTTAAATAGAGCAAACGCCTGAAAAGCCATACATCTAATTTTTGATCTGATTTTTTATATGCTCTATTGGTGGAAAAATATCTAAGTCCCTCCATGGGAACTTAGAATTTCCATTCGGAATTGCTAGGCGGACATTAATTCCATTGTGGAGTTTTATCTCCCGTATGCAGTTATCAGACTGTGCCTCTTAAACCGGCTTGTGATAAGTTCACCTGTCAAGCCGGTTTAAGAGGCACAGTCTGATAACTGCATACGGGAGATATTCACCTGCCAGAGCAACCTAGCGGAGCAGCAGGTATCACCTCGCCTACAGAACGGTAAGCTGCCTTATTTTTCTTTCTTTCCGTCCAGCGAGGGCCCCTACACCGTAAGCCGGTGCGGCTCCCTAGTGGAGCTTAAAAACGCAGTCGGACAGGTGGACGAAGCGGCACTCGAGGGGTTTCACCCCAGGACTGTTTGGTTTGGTGTAGGGGCCCACGGAGGGTAGCTAGAGGTGTCTCCCGGCTCTACTGGGTGCACCTAAAATCCTCCAGGTGTGCCAACACCACTTAGCACTCACTAGTAATAGACAGTTCAGATCAAATATAAGGAGTGCTTCAATTCTTTACGTACCAAGAGTGCAGAGGACAGTGTCAAATCCATTTTAAGAAGTAGTGCTCTCGCTGTGAGTGAATAGTGCAAAACTAAACTAATTTAATAACCAGCGCTCTCCCTGGGAGCGAACAGTGCAGTGCTAAAAATCTATTTAGAACTAGTGACTGTGAATCGAACATTACCATGTCGTTCATCACCAGTGCTACCACCTATCCCACCTCCACAACTGCCAACTCCACTTCTCAGGACGAAATGAGCCAAGTGTACTACCCGAACGAGTCTCCTTCAAACCACAGCCACCATCAACTCCCAGTACCCATAATAGCCGACCGAGGACCCTCACACGCAGTGGCTAAGCGCCTCAACTCCAGCCCAATCGAAGAAAACGACGAGCAGCCTCAAAAGAAGATCCAGGCAACAGAACAACGGACAAACACCAGACGCAACAGCCCCTCCCTCCCCCGCCCAACACCTCATCAATATCCCAATTTCCCCCCCCCCCTCACAGGTACCCACCGACCCACCACCAACCCCCGTACCCTCCAAAAACGTCCCACCGGAACACACACCTTCCTCCTAGAAAATCCCTCACCAGAATTTAGAAACCCCCAACGAATTTTTCATAAACTACAACAATTCAACCTCAAACGAAGTGAAATAGCCGACATCCGACCCACCAACAATGGAGTCATAATTAAAATCAATGGGGAGGAGGCCGCCAGACGGCTTCAGCAGTCAGTAGGATCAGCCCAGTTGGGCTCAAAACTCCCCTTGAAACTACTATCCCAACCCAAACCTAAAAATGAACCTTCCCCCGCCCGTCACAGCCTCTTTAGCTGTGTAATCCGAGGAGTGGACCCCGAAATTCCAATAGACACAATAGTAAAGGAACTGGAAGAGGAAGGCGTACCAGTCCAGAAAGCCTTCCGGATTAAAAATAACTCGGGGCCCACTTACATGGTCAGAATACTATTACCCTCCACCCAGGACCTAGATGAAGTTCTGGACAAGGGGGTCTATATATTCAGACACCACCACCGGGTGGAACCCTCCCGCACTCCACCCCCTCAATCCATCAGGTGCGAACGGTGCCTTACGTACAACAACCACGACACTGCACACTGCACGGCAGAACGACCAGTGTGCAGCCACTGTTCGCAGCCTCACCCCACCTCCCGATGCTCCAATACCCAACTTCCCCCCAAGTGTAACACCTGCGGTGAAAATCATCCCACCTATTCCCGAAAATGCAAATCCCGCCCACAACCCCCCGAAAATCGCCCTGAACTGGTAGCTCCAGTTAAAACAATAGATAACCCCACCCAACCCTCCCAATCCATTTTCCCACCCCCAACCATCGAAGACAAAATCCGCTTCGTGACTATCTCCCTAATGAATATTCATCCCTACCATAGACCAATGCTCCTTACCAAAATCCAAGCAGCGGCCAACCAAACCCTCAAAGCCCACTTCCTACCCTCCTACTCAGGCTTGAACACCCACTTCTATTTCTCCCGCCTAGAAACACAAGTATAAACATGGCCCACAACCCACCCCGTCGTACCCGGCCCCCAGAACCCATCTCCATCCTCTTCCTAAATATCCAATCCTTCCACTCTAAACGACTACACCTAAAAGCCCTCTCCTCACAACACTCCGCCCACGCAATCCTACTCAACGAAACAATGCTCCGCCCCTTCCAGCCCGCTCACCTCCCAGGCTTCACCTTCCACCGAGCCGACCACCCCCACGACATAGGGCGTGGGGGCTCCGCCATAGCCGTCCGGTCCTCACTGCCCACCCGCCCCCACATCCCACCCCACCCTCATAACTTCCCAGAATCAGTCATAACCACTGTATACTTCCGCTCGAGGATCCTACACCTAGCCACCATCTACCACCGCTCAAATATCCCCCTCCCACTGGACTTGATCACCTACCTTAGTGACACCTTTCCCCACTTCAGACTCATAGCCGACCTCAACCTCACCCACCGAACGAAACGAACAATGACCGAATTACAAAATCACCTGAGCGACCTAAATTGCTCCATGATACCTTTCCCCGGCCCCACCCCTCCCTCCTCCAACACCACACCAGACGCCCTAATAGCCCATAATTCCCTCATCCATCTTATCACAATACAACTACTACCCAGCATCGGTAGTGATCACCTCCCAGTCTTACTCCAAATCCCATCCACCAACCCCCGTCCCCCACCCCCACCTCCCAAGATAATCCTAAACTTCAACAAAACCGACTGGCCCTCCTATCAAGCCACGATCAACCAAGTACTAGAACACACCCCTCCCCTTCCTACCGACCAACCATCATTAGACAACCTAAATACATTCATTCTCACCACCATCGCTACTGCTTCCGAATCTAGCATTCCCACAACACTCCACTCCCCATCCCAACCCCGACTCCCCCCCCCCCGGTACGTACACCTCCAAAAGCTTTCCCATTCATACCATCGAGAATTCATGCGCACCCGAGACCCATACTTCCTAAGACTGCACCGCCAAATCCTCCGAACTATCCGAAACTACCTAGCTGCCCACACCCGCCGCTCCTGGTCCCAAACCTGCTCAAAACTCAACGACCTCCAACCCCATCGCGCCAAATTCTGGGCCAAACTTAACACCCTCCTAGGGACCAAAACAACACCCCACTATCCCCATCATCCACAGAGGCACAACACCAGCGAATACCGAGGAAAAGCTGGAAATCTTCGCACAGTACTTCCGCCAGCGTTTCAACACCCACAGAGAACCCCACTTCGACAACTCAAACACAGAACTATACCTCCACCATGCCTCCTCACCCCCACTCAAACCATCCAACACTCACTCTCTATCAAACCACCCCTTAGAAACACCCATCACCCCGGCTGAAAAACAGTCCGTCCTCTCCAAATCACGGAACACCGCTCCAGGACCAGATAAAACCCGATACCTTCACATCCGATATGCACCGCAAACCCTTCTATCCCTACTGGCCGACCTGTACACCTTCATCCTACGAACCTGGTTCTACCCTCCAGCCTGGAAACACACATCAATGCTTCTATTCCCTAAACCAGGCAAACCCCCCTCTGAACTAAGCTCCTACCGCCCGATAATCCTCATCACAGTCCTTGCAAAAATCCTAGATAAAATCCTAGTCCGTCGCCTCCACCCCCACCTACAATCCCACCATTTACTCCCACCATCCCAGTTCGGCTTCCGCCCAAAACTTTCCACCGAAGACCAACTCCTTCGACTCATCCAAATCACTGCCAACAACTTCAACCGAGCCCGTCCTACCCTTCTAATCACCTTCGACTTCCAGCTAGCCTTTGACTCCGTCTGGCACCCCGCCCTCCTTTTCAAACTCCGGTTCTTCGCCCTCCCCACCTCCTACGTCCGCGTCATTGCCCCCTACCTTACAAACCGTTCAACCCAAATATCAATAAGGAACCAACTGTCACCCTCCTTCCCCGTCACATTAGGCGTTCCACAAGGCTCACCCCTCTCCCCACTCCTCTTTATCCTATTTGTGGCCGATATCCCCCAACCACCCCCGCCCCATCCAACTGCTCCAGTTTGCCGACGACACCGCCATCCTACCCCTCTACACTCAGTCCAAGACATTAACCGCTCCGTCCAAACCTACCTCAACACCTTCCTAACATGCTGCGACCGGTGACACCTAAAACTTAACCCAGAAAAAACCCAGTCCATCCTCTTCAGGCGTAGACGGGGAAAAACCAGTATATCCCGAAACCCAGACAATCTCCAACTCCGAATCCGTAGATCCCCCATTCGCACACAACCCACCCTAAAATACCTTGATATCCTCTTCGATCAACACCTCTCCTTCCTCCCCCATTTCCAACACCTAAAAACCAAGACTGCCACCCGGGCTCGACTAGTGCGCCGCCTAGCCGGGACAAGGTGGGGTCTAAAATCCTCACTACTCCTCCTCACCTACAAAGCCTTCGTACGCCCCATAATCACCTACGGCCTCATCACCTGGGTGGCCGCTGCAAACTCCCACCCGAACCTGTATAAACCTTTACTATCAATTGAACGCCGCACAGTCCGTCACGCCCTCCGACTCCCCTTCCGATACCCCACGATAGACTTACTAGCAATATTCCCGTTCCCACCCTTAGACTCCTATGTCCTTACACAGTTCCAGCGATCCTACCGCCGAGCCCTAGACCGAGACAACCCAACCCTTAACCAACTCCTCCGAGGAGACCTACCCCCAACCCCCACTTCACCCAAACCCCGTTCCATCTCTACCGGTCCCTCCCCCACCCGATGAGGATACCACATAAGAAAAGGAAGCTGTGACGAGAAAACCCCACCCCATAAGCCCCTAACCACGTAAAATCCCACCCCCTCCCACCACAGGTAAAGCAACCCCAACACCTAAAGAACCACTGGCGACCTCCCCCCACCAACACCAGAATATATGTCAATGTACACTGACTGACAGAGCAAATGCAACACCAAGGAGGAGTGGTTCGAAAGGGATGAAAGTTGGGGAAAAAACAGAGTCGGCACGGACGAATAATTGATGTTTATTTCAAACCGATATGCAGGTTACATAATGCGCACGGCATCGACTCAGTAGGATGTAGGACCACAGCGAGCGGCGATGCACGCAGAAACGCGTCGAGGTACAGAGTCAATAAGAGTGCGGATGGTGTCCTGAGGGATGGTTCTCCATTCTCTGTCAACCATTTGCCACAGTTGGTCGTCCGTTCGAGACTGGGGCAGAGTTTGCAAACGGCGTCCAATGAGATCCCACACGTGTTCGATTGGTGAGAGATCCGGAGAGTACGCTGGCTACGGAAGCATCTGTACACCTCGTAGAGCCTGTTGGGAGATGCGAGCAGTGTGTGGACGGGCATTATCCTGCTGAAACAGAGCATTGGGCAGCCCCTGAAGGTACGGGAGTGCCACCGGCCGCAGCACATGCTGCACGTAGCGGTGGGCATTTAACGTGCCTTGAATACGCACTAGAGGTGACGTGGAATCATACGCAATAGCGCCCGAAACCATGATGCCGCGTTGTCTAGCGGTAGGGCGCTCCTCAGTTACTGCCGGATTTGACCTTTCTCCACGCCGACGCCACACTCGTCTGCGGTGACTATCACTGACAGAACAGAAGCGTGACTCATCGGAGAACACGACGTTCCGCCATTCTCATCCAAGTCGCTCTAGCCCGGCACCGTGCCAGGCGTGCACGTCTATGCTGTGGAGTCAATGGTAGTCTTCTGAGCGGTCGCCGGGAGTGCAGGCCTCCTTCAACCAATCGACAGGAAATTGTTCTGGTCGATATTGGAACAGCCAGGGTGTCTTGCACATGCTGAAGAATGGCGGTTGACGTGGCGTGCTGGGCTGCCACCGCTTGGCGGCGGATGCGCCGATCCTCGCGTGCTGACGTCACTCGGGCTGCGCCTGGACCCCTCGCACGTGCCACATGTCCCTGCGCCAACCATCTTCGCCACAGGCGCTGCACCGTGGACACATCCCTATGGGTATCGGCTGCGATTTGACGAAGCGACCAACCTGCCCTTCTCAGCCCGATCACCATACCCCTCGTAAAGTCGTCTGTCTGCTGGAAATGCCTCCGTTGACGGCGGCCTGGCATTCTTAGCTATACACGTGTCCTGTGGCACACGACAACACGTTCTACAATGACTGTCGGCTGAGAAATCACGGTACGAAGTGGGCCATTCGCCAACGCCGTGTCCCACATATCGTTCGCTACGTGCGCAGCACAGCGGCGCATTTCACATCATGAGCATACCTCAGTGACGTCAGTCTACCCTGCAATTGGCATAAAGTTCTGACCACTCCTTCTTGGTGTTGCATTTGCTCTGTCAGTCAGTGTATTAATGAAACCCTTCTATGTTTCAGAAGCAGTACATTCCAACCACAACCAAGATAATATTGTAAAACATCAAGCAACAATACATGTAAATTCGCTAAAAAATAATTGTAAATACCCATTCTGTAAATACACCGATCAACTTGTAAATAATTCCATAATGGACTTCAGATAACTATGTAAATCAAGACAATGTACTGTAAATAACAACGTATTGTAAATAACCAAGTACTGTAAATAATCAAGTGTAAACAGCCAAGTTCTGTAAATAACCAAGTGTAAATAGCCCATAGTTAAACAGTTGTAAATATCCTAATAACCCCCCATAAAAAAAATAAAAAAGAGGGGGGAAGGGATTTATTAAAAACACGGTAGGCATCACAAATAAACAAGGAACAACAAAATGTTACAACACAAGAAGAACAATCTTAATATAAAAACCCAAAATTGTAAAATTGTAAAAAGTATAACCAAACTGCACATATTGAAAAGATCAATAAATACTTAGTCAAGAGGTCGAGACCCCCTCCCAACTCCTTCAACTTAGCAAGTCTCCATCCTTCTCTACCAATCCCATCAAATCCGCAAACCCCGCCAAATCTCCTGGCCAGAGAGAAGGCGTAACCTTCTAGGTGACCCGCCCCTTCCCTTCGGGAAGGGGAATGAAAACTTCCCCCTTAGTCCTTGGTCCTTCACCTGCCGTCGCCTCTCCATCATCCGAGAAACGATCTACACCGTTTTTATTACGGCTAGGGGACACCACATCTCTACCTTCGTGCCCTAGCCGTCCCAATAAAACAAAATCAGGCCAGGCACCAAGCAGGAAGCCGGCCTCCCCTACCATGCCCAACATCATACTATCCGGTGCAGATTTCTCCTTCAGCGATGCAGCTCTACTGGCCTACCTCAAGAACGAAGGAGTACCAGCAGTAAATTTATCCAGAATCCAAGTAGACTTCATCCCCACTGACAGAGTTCTAATCAAGTTAGCTACAGAACGGGCAGTACATGCGGCCATCAGATATGGAATATACATCAACGGCAAACCACACTTTGCAGAGCCATGCCCACCGCACATGGCAAATGATCTCGGACCGGACCCGGGAACCCAGCCACCCCAGTCACCACGAACGGCAACAAAGATACCCCCCACCATACCCCCCCACACCATACACCCCACCACACCAACCGTCAACCCATCCTTTCACCACCCTAGTAACTACCATCACCACCACCCTTGCTACTACCCCCGCCCGAACCGCTCCCCATACCCCTATAACTACTACAACCATGGCCCATTCCACTCCCATCATGATGTCTCCCACCACATCAACCCTCCCCAGCCCTACCCGGCCACCGACAGAAGAAGAAGCCCTCAACAGCACAATGGAAACCGAACGACCGGTACCACCGCCACCAGCTCCCGAGTCCGAGTCCGGGCCTCACAGAACAACCCAGCCGCCATCAACACAAGAAAGCACCAGCAGCTGCGTCATCCCAGGCATCAACCCAGCCATCCCACCGGAGCTCATACTACAAGAAATCAGAAAAACAGGACTCCAACCAAAGAAAGCCACTAGAATCCAGAATGCAGCCGGGCCGACCTACATGGTGCGGCTCCAACTCCAGCTTCCCGAAGAGACCCAGCACCTCATCCAACACGGAATTCAGCTCTTCGGGAAGCAACACCGAGTTGAACCATCTCGCTCCCCACCCAAAACCCAAAATCGCCCAAACCCACCTCGCAACCAATCCCGTCCCCAACACCATCTCCCGAATCCACATCATAATACCAACCTCCTCCACCTTCTACTCACGTCCCTAGCAAACATAACAGCATTTTACCAACAAATCCTCCCCATCCTACTCACTAGTATGTAAGAAACCAATGTATAACCTATGTATTGTAAACCAGTATTGTAATCTCATGTAACCATTGTAAGCAAAATCTTAATAAAAAGCACAAGGGCAGATGCTGCACACTTAGCCAAGAGGCCAAACACCCCCACTTCACTAAAACCTAAAGCTCCCCCCTTTTTATCTTCAAACCATTCCAAATCCCCGAACCCCGCCAAATCTCCTGGCCAGAGAGAAGGCGTTACCTTCTAGGTGGCCCACCCCTCCCCTTCGGGGAGGGGAATGAAAACATCCCCCTTGGTCCTTCGTCCTTCACCTGCATATACCCCAGCGTCAGTGGGTAGGGTCTGACACATCCCACTCTGGCGAGTCTAGTGTCAGACCTAAGAAGAAACGCTGGTTAATAGAGCAAACGCCTGAAAAGCCATACATCTAATTTTTTATCCGATTTTTAAACAAAGTCTGCCATTACCTTGAAGTGGTGGACTTCCCGAAGATGGGCGAGGCAGCTCTTCCCCCTGCCGCCGCTACGAACATACACTAAACCCCTTGACTGGAGTGATCACAAAGACCATATGGACCACCAGACCCCGGCTTTTATAGCGGAGAAGAAGGTTCCAGATTTCTCTGGGCCGAAACCCTGACACACCCCCAATTATCATTGGACAATCAAATAAATATAACAACTATGATTGGTTACATAAACAAATGTACAAAATTTCTTATTGACTGAAATATTAAGTTGGCGGCAGGAGACAGAAGTGTCGATAACTTTTGAACACCTAAAACAAACTATAAAAAATTCAAATCGAAACAGACTTTCAACGTATTAGGTCGTGTTACGTACATGTAGTACGTGTTGAAGAGATGTTAAGTACAGAACAAAAATGGCCTAACATCGAAGGTCATCGGCCCCTAATGGAACGAGATGAACGGCATGATATAACCCACTGGTGTCCGGCTGGCCATTTTTGTTCTGTACTTAACATCTCTTCAACACGTACTACGTGTACGTAACACGACCTAATACGTTGAAAGTCTGTTTCGATTACAATGCGGTCGTGAAAATTCAATATTCATTATTAAAAAATTCAGTTTAGGAAACCTTGACACACAAAATTACTTTGAAAATTAATAGTTCATCCTCACCCCAGAGGGCGCACATAATTTGAGAGTAGCAACATCTGTCGAGAAATTTTCTAACTAGTTCCGAGATGAGTTTCACAGGTTCTGTTAGATTATAGGCGGCCTTCTAACATCCACTGGTTTTAAATGCACGAGGCGGGTATACCTCCAATACAGTGGCAATAGAATTACCTACTATTGATGATGGTGGTGGTGGTGGTGATCAGCGTCTTAAGATGATGATGGTGCTTGTATTTGTAAGGGCCTAACATCGAAGGTCATCGGTCCCTAATGGAACGAGATGAACGGCATGATATACGATAGTTAAAAATTTAAAGTGTATCCACTGACTAGAGTTTAAAAAATGGTGAAAAAATAAGCCTGAGATTGAAACAGTCAGTGGATTGAATTCGCAATGCCTTATTTTCTAATACAATAAAAGAAAATACAGGAGACAAAATAATAAGGCATTGCCTGTTAGTACAAACATATATACATAATTTGCGTTAGACGGTAAAATACTACATTAAAATACGCAACACAAACTAAAATGAAGTCAATGGGATAAAAGCGCAATTGACACAAATACACTAGGACAAAGGACATCATTATACACGATAAAACAGACCACTATCCCTCATAAAGCGGATGACGAGGTCTGCTGACTGCTCGTCATCGCGCAAGATAAGGGAGATTGTGCTCGAGAGGTTAAGACTACGGCGAAGATCTACCAGGTCCACACACTCCGTAAAGATGTGTACCACGGTAAGATGATCGCCGCAGGTACACACCGGAGGGGGTTCTCCGTTGAAAAGATGCGAGTGAGTCAGGATACCGTGGCCGATCCGAGGACGACATAATACCACGGCTTCCCTCCGCGAAGCCCGAAGGGAAGTCCTCCATACCTTCGTTGTTCCTTTTGTCGCTCTCAGTAGCGTCTTAAGTGGAAGTACAACTACATAACACGAAAAACAAGTACCATCTGATCAAACCCTGCCCTTAGCAGTATCACATAGCAGAGAAATCTAACAGAAAATCTGACATTTAAAAAATCGCATTAAATGAATGAGCGAAGGAAAATAAATCAATAAAGGCGGCTTTAGCAATATCAACCCGACAAACCCCACCATTCCCCTCGTGAACTTCAGTTCGTCAAGACCAGCATAAAAACATGTCCAGATGGATACGTAGAACAAAGCCGCTTCTCACTCACACACAAAATATAAAACAATGGACCGCAAGCCCCAGTGAGACTCCGAACACGGCGCTACAGAAATGTTGAGTTAATCCATCAAAGCAGAAGAACGGACGAAATGTCCCCTAGGGTGAGGGGAGATAAAGTAATGAATTACGCAAACGCGAGAATGAGAAAAACACACACATACACACGCACACGTTTATGAGCTGTTCTGAGCCTCCTAATTAGCCGTTAAATTCCTTCAAGTGAAGTTAGAATTAAGTGGACTGGTCATAAATGCTACGCCTTATTTAAGTTAATTGGGCTTATAGCGAGAATGTATTCATTCATTTTAACACAGAAAAATAACTGCCACTTATATTTCACCAACCTCTCAAGCTAATATTAGTAATAATATTATTGATTTTACTTCCCAGTAACTAGTTCGACACATTCCGGAGACGCCGAGGTTCCAGAATATTGTCCCGCAGGAGTTCATTTATATGCTAGTAAATCTAGCGACACGAAGCTGACGTATTTGAACAGCTTCACATACCACTGGACTGAGCCAGGATCGAACCTGGAAACCTGGTGTAAGAAAGCCAGCACCTCCGCCGTCAGACCCGCTCATCCCTGCCTAATAATTTTAAATATCAGACCTACCAAAACAATGGTACTTAACGGCTGGCTTATGGGTAGCCCATGCATTCTACTATTAGATCCAGAAGAAAAGATTAAGATGATCACGATGATGATGCCTGTTGCTTAAAGGGGCTCGAATGTATGCCATCGGAATAACCAGGATAAAAACGTGATGATAAGAATGATGATGATTATGATGCTTGTTGTTTAAAATGGCCTAACATCTAAGGTCATCGGCCCCTAATGGTACGAGATGGATGACATGATTTGATAATTAAAATTTCAAAATGTATCCACTGACTACAGTTTTAAAAATGGTGATGAAAATGTTTATGCAATTAAAACAATCAGTTAATCTAATTCGCAATGTCCTATTATCTAATTAAATTGTAGAAAACAGAGGTGATAATGGAATAAGATATTGCCTGGAATCGGCACATACTTCTTGTTGGTCGAAGCTTGGGTGATTTCCCCCCCCCCCCCCCCCCCCGCAAGATTTTACTCTTTGCGACTTTGCTCTCAGAAGCAACAGTCGCCTTGGGCGCAGCGATCTGCACGGGTAACGATGTCCTGGATGACCAACCTGAGAGACTCTAAGCTTTCATGGTGTAGTCCAGTGTACTGGCAGGTTTATTCGTGGAATTTAACTTACGGCGCGCTTCCAGGTAGGAAAGACCATCCAGGGTCTTGATCTCCTGGATCTTCTTCTCAATCAAGATATGTCGGGACAGTTCCGATCTCGAGGAGAATGAAGACCCAGAGCAGTTAGTGCACTCGTACGGAGTTGTGCACTCCTCCGCGCTGTGAGTTACTCTTCCGCATGTACCACACACAGCCGGATTCGAACAACGAGATATCATATGTCCGAGGCTCTGGCATTGATAGCATCGCATAGGAGGCTGGATGCACGACCTCACATCGCAACGATAAGCTGTTACCTTGTTTCTCTCGTAACACTGATGACTTGAAAGAGACAATGAAGGCACCATTGGCAACGTCTTCACCGTTGACTTTGCGCTCAACGCGCCGGACGTGTGTCACGCCACGGTTCTTCATGTCTTCCATCAACTCTTCGTCAGTGTTCAAAATAAGGTCGCGGTGGAAGATGACGCCACGAACCAGATGCAAGGATATGTGCTCCTCCACTTTGACAGGGATTTCGCCAAATTGGTCGCACTTAAGAACCTGATCGCCTTGCAGTGCTGTACGAGTCTTCAGAAGCAAACTACCATTGCGCATTTTCGTGAGATCCTCAAATTCGCCGTAGACGCCTTCAGTGTGCCTACTAAAAAGATGAAAATAATGATGATGATGATGATGATGATGATCCCTGTAGTTTAAAGAGGCCTAACATCTAAGGTCATCGGCCCCTAATGGTACGAAATGGACGACATGAGATGATAATTAGAATGTTAAAATGTATCCACTCATTAGAGTTAAAAATAAATGGTGATGAAAAATGGCTATGAGATTAAAACAGTCAGTGGATCTAATTCGCAAATGCCTTATTTTCTGATAAAAGTGTACCCCCAGGCATACCTCAAACCCATGCATTTAAATGAAGAGCGTTGAAAAACGGTATCTAACACATAAAATTCGCAATATCTATTTCAAGAAATTCGGACTTTTCTCCATAGATATCACTATTAAGAAAACTGATGTCATGCCCTCTGGTTTAAGAAGATGATGCTTGTTGTTTAAACGTGCCTCACATCGAAGGTCATCGGCCCCTAATGAAACGAGATGGACGACACATGATATGAGTGCATGACATCAGTTTTTTGATAGAGACATCTATGGAGAAAAGTCGAAATTTCTTGAATACAGCGATACACCAAAACAAAGCAACGAAATCTAGTCAGTTTAGGTAAGGTAAGGGTTATTCTGCCCGAAGGCAGGTCCGAACCTCCGCAGAGGTATGCCTGAGCCGGAGTTTGCGTGCGGTAGGGTGGCCAGTTCCTTTCCGCTCCTCCATTCCCTTACCCCCACCAACAGCGCGTGGCAACCCATCCAACTCCTGACCACGCCCAATGTTGCTTAACTTCGGAGATCTCACGGGATCCGGTGTTTCAACACGGCTACGGCCGTTGGCAGTCAGTTTAGGAAACTTTAAAATAACATAGTACTTCATCATTTAGTAGTGACATCTATTGATCAATGTCCCAACTTCCTGAACTAGCTGTTTCAAGGTTTGTATTATAGATAACGTTCTTCAAGGCGCTTCTTTTAAATGCGCAGAGTTGAGGTGTACCTCCCGGTACAGTTTTGTTAAAATGCAACATCTGAAAAGAAATATAACCTTAACTTCTAAAGTCTTAAATCAGTTTTTTGACTGCTGTAGATAGACCCATTCAAGCCAGTACCTTCTTTCACCTCTCTGTTCCACGCAAACACGGTAACTAATAGTATAGAAAATAGAGGTGATAATGATCTTTTTTGCTATTGGCTTTACGTCGCACCAACACAGATATGTCTTATGGCGACGATGGGACAGGAAAGGGCTAGTACTGGGAAGGAAGCGGCCGTGGACTTAATTAAGGTACAGCCCCAGCATTTGCCTGATGTGAAAATGGGAAACCACGGAAAATCATCTTCAGGGCTGCCGACAGTGGGGCTCGAACACACCATCTCCCGAATACTGGATACTGGCCGCACTTAAGCGACTGCAACTATCGAGCTCGGTAGGTGATAATGAAATAAGGCATTGCCTGGAAGTAAAATTGGTGTATAATTCATGTCAGAAGTTAAAATAACACATTGAAATACGCAAACACGAACTAAAATAGTGTCAAAGGGATAAAAGCGCAGTTAACACAAATACACTAAGACAAAGCACAGTATTACACGCGATAAAAATGGCCACTATCCCTCATGGAACGGACGACGAGGTCTGTTGACTGCTCGTCATCTCGCAGGATGAGGGAAATGGTACTCGGTAGTGTTAGCCTACGGCGCAGATCGACCGGGTCCACGCACTCCGTATGGATGTGTACCACGGTAAGATGATGATGTACATAAAGTGATACTACTCATAGATAACGTTGTCAATACTGAACACGGTGGAAAGGAACAGTGCAATACACATCATGATCTCTTTCACAAGCTACACTCAGACCCACAATGTTCCGCACAGAACGGTATTGCTCCTAAATAACGTAGACCCTCGCATGGTGGTACTAGTCGCAAGTAACGTCGACCCGTGGTGTTCCGAAAATAATGGTACGTATTACAAATATTATCATGGTCCTATTGTCATCATCCCTTGGTCACCCCTTTTAGTCGTCTCTTACAACAGGCAGGGGATACCGTGGGTGTATTCTTCGTCTGCTTCCTCAACCACATGGTATCTGTATAAAATATGTGCCCTATAAATCGTAAGAGCTTCTTAGCGCATTTCATTTTTAACTGCCTTACGTTTGGATCCCTCTATAATTTGCTATCGAAAAGGAGCCCAAGAATTCGGTGTCAACTATGGGAAGAGCGAAATTCCCTAAATAAAGCTCCGGATGGGAGTGAAGAGTGCGTTTCCGGCAAAAGTGCACAACAGAGGTCTTTGCAGTTAAAAACCGAAAGCCATATTCTAAGGTCCACTGTTGCACTCTCCTAATTGCTTGCTGTTATTGCCGCTTGGCGACGGCCATATTTCTCGAGCTATAATGCGGCGAAAAGTTGTCCAAAGTAGTGGACTGTGATTTTTCTTTTCAGAAACAGAACTTGCATTTACCAGGATTCAAATCCAGGTCGCGTTAGTGAGAATCAAACAAGAAAGCCTCTGAGCTAACACGTTCACCTGACATATTTGAAATAAACTTGATCACAAGGCATGAACAAATTTTCCCATTTTTTGAACCATGGTCCCAAAAGCCCCAGTTTTTAAACTACTTTCACATGTGAATATTTTTAATAACTGAAATGTTCGAAAATTACGTGCAGTATTTGGTATTAATTTATTCATAATGGCATTTAGGATTCGATCGGGAAGAAATAATAAAGCACAATAAAACTGCGCTGCAGTGGTGTTCATTTTCCGGTGATTAAACTAAATCATGGATAAGTGTGATTAAAAGACTAATAATTCACTAATTTATTCAGTAGCAATTTCAATTTTTTTCAGTAATTCATTGGAATTAAAACAGTTATAAATGTGTTATTCAAGCACCAATTCGCTGTCATAATTTACTTGTGAAACGGGGACACAGTTGCTCCCAAATCACGTTTCGTGTGTCCTGATTGAGTACATATTTTACCACATTCTGCTAATGGAGACATAAATATATTTCGTTACGAACTTATTTCATGTATAATATAAAATTGATTACTATTTTGCTTTAAAAAATCCTGGAAGTGTTGTTATTAAGCCAATTGTTACCTCATTCTGTTATTTAAATCCCTGCTGCCCATATTCCCCACCCGCTAGTCCGGCCAATAATAATAGATAATGTGAAAAAGGTTATAGTGATAAAACTGGCGTTACATGAGGCCTTATTACAGATGAAATGCGTCAGGGGTGTCCGTGTAGGAGCTGAGAGTCATCATTAATGCAATGCACATGGGGGATGTTCGGGCCACCCCTGCAATATTAATGACATGTAGCTGAGGTTGAGAGTGCATTTATATCCGACGAATAGCGAGAGCTTGGCCATGCTCCACACCATTGGTGTGTGAACATTTTTATACACCCTGAAACAAACAAAACTGAATAGGAATTATTAGGTGCTCTTAAACGTCAAAGATGCCTGCCGGGGAAGATTTACTCGGTTCACCCACAAGGTGATGGTGATTACTCTGTTGATGATGATGATGATGATGATTATGATGATGGTGCTTCTTTAAAGAGGCATAATATCGAAGTCCTCGGCCCCTAATGGTACGAGGTGGACGACATATGATAAGTAAAATTGTAAAAATGTGTCCAGTGACAACAATTGAAAATATGATGATGAAATATTATTATGAATTTAAAATAATCAGTGGATCTAATTCGCAATGCCTTATTTCCCGCAAAATGATAGATTTTAGATAGATGGTAGACATTGACTTAAAATGCAATATTATATCATGCAAATTAACATATTGACAAGCACATTAATATATACTGTACCGGGAAAAATGTCTGTCCTTGGGGCGCTGACACTAGCTTGAAGAGCACGGACTATTGCTAAGGGTGTGGCATGAAAACATTGGAGTTGGTACAGAGAGGGGTATTAGTTCATTGAACCTAGATTTTTTTTTGAGAATCTGATTTTATTCTTCATTGAAAACAAATTCATATCACCTTTCATACAAGTTGGGTTGAAGCGTTGCAGCAGGCTGGAATCTCCGGACTCCGGGATGGTTGCTGGGCACGGCCTGGACAGGAACCACGCTCGTTCTGGATGTGAAGTTCTCGACGTTTTAGAATTTCTAGAAGTTCTAGAATTTCTCGAAGTTCTCGAGGATCTGGGAGTTCTCGGATCTCTAGGTGCACACGTTGCGGGGTTCGATCTCACACGACAATATTGGTGGAAGGTGAGACGTCATTCACACACAAGTCCCTCGTATGGCATTCAATTTACTTGTAGCACTGTTAAATAAATTGACCTTTAAATATTGCGTTCACTCATTGCAAATGGAATATGTCAAATGTTAATGAAAATGACACTAGAATCTTGATCCAAACACCTCGCTGAATCACAAATGTTCATAAATTATCACTTGAAAATAAGACTATTGAACTGAATATCTGACCACGTATTAGATGTTAGCCGAATTAATACTTGAGAAAATAATGTGTAATTTATAACGTCAAGTTCATGACATGAGTTTGTTAACATTGGCATGGCAGACTAGAATGTTCTATTAGGTCAATAATCATTGTCATCACAGTTCCTAACTCACTGATTTCGTCATTTTATGATTAGAACACAATATTGAACACAAGATGCACAGTTCATGCAAGTTCAGGACACATCAGTACGTTCGAATAAATTAAGCAAATTAAATGGTGCTCGGAAATGTCTTATTCCGTCGATAAACAAAATTACGTGTACCTGAAGACTGTTAAGCAATGTCGTTAAGTGAGCATTGAAGTAAAACTGCACTTGGAAAGAGTCTAACACTGTCCATGAAAAATGGTTACGGAGTATAACTTATAAGTTCAATTATGACACTGAAAAGTTCTATGTTTCCTCGGAACTTCACGAGAGGAAAACACAAACTCAGATATAGCATGGGTACTCTAAGCTTCCACAGTCTGTTACGATGACACAAGTTTAAACACAAGTCCAGATGCGGCACTCAAAAAATATTTCATGTTCCCACAATTTGTTATGAAACATAAGTTCGAACGTAATACTCTGAAATACTCTAAATTTCCACAGTTCGTCACGAAATACAAGTTCAATGTGGCACTTGGAAAATTGTAACATTCATAAGAAAATTTCGATGTACCCACAGCTTGTCGCAAAACATAAGTTCAAATGAGACACTCGGAAGATTTCTATGTTCCCAAAGTCTGTTTACGAAATAAAAGTTCAAATGTAGCACTTGACAACACTCACGAGAGGAATTCTAAGTTCCTTCAGTTAGTCACTGAAACACAAGTCCTAACATGGCACTTGAAGAAAATAATGAAGATCCAACTCTGCTGGAACCGAACAGTCGACATGCGAAGACTCATCCGACCATAGGTTCGGTCCGCACTTGTAGAACTCCACCCGTCACCCGAGTTGCAGAGACGGTGGAGTAACACATACTGAATCTGTAGTCCGGATCGCCATCCTTTATACCAGATTGTGACGAAGCATCTAGAACGTATTATCCACCTCTGTAACTCCCAAAGTACACGGTGGATTTTCTCGAGAAGTTGACAGATTGCATCTGTTACGATGGCCTCCACGCTGGCGATGTCAAAACAAACACATTTTCACGCTAAATAGACTTTTACACATGTGTCGGGACATTACCATATATGGTCACACTTGGTTTATGGAGCTCACTCGAAGCGGCTACGTCACGGCTGAGTACGTCAGCGAGTTCAGCCGGCTGCCTATCTTCCACCTCGCGCGAAGTTCAACACACATAATTCGAACTCCTTTCACGTAGCGGCGTTTCCGGTACAATACAAACTCAGAGTCAACACAATAAAACGTAGTAAACAATAATAATAGGACTAATATGAAACACTACGCTTATATACGATAAAACAAATCGTGCTAACATCTAGGTTATCGGCATCTAATGGTACGATATGTAATGACAATTTTAAATTTCAAAATCATCCACTGACTAAAATTTAAAAAAATGTCATGAAGAATGAATGGAGGGATATGAATTTAAAACAAACAGTGGATCCGACCCAAAAACTTACATAAATAATAGTATTACTGACCAAGGGACCACTTCTAATCGAGGAGGCTTGTTGGCTAAATGGGCCTAAATACGTGTGTCACGCCACGGTTCTTCATGTCGTCCATCAACTCGTCGTCGCGGACGCGGTGAAAGATGACTCCGCGAACCAGATTCAAGGATTTTTTGCTCCTCGACTTTGACGGGGATTTCGCCAAAATGGTCACACTTAAGCAACTGATCGGCTTGTAGTGCAGTGCGAGTCTCCAAAAGTAAACTACCGTTGCGCATTTTCCTAAGATCCTCAAGTTCGCCGTAGACGCCTTCAACGTGTCTACTAAAAAGGATCGATTTCACCAGCTTAAAATCATGCCCATCGGTTCTGGTAGCGACCAGAAACCTAGGGAAGCTGGATCACATTCCTTCACTCTGGCATGTTCCCAGGGACTTGAACGTCTCAGGGAAGCAAAAGTTAAAGACTTCGGAGGGGGACCACCTTGGGATGGGCGACTTCGTTTCGAAGCCATACCCGAAAGCTTCCTCCCCGAATGCCACCCACTCCGATCAGGGGTCTCTGCAGCCGAACCAAACTGCCAAGGCAATACCCACCTGGTCATAGCCCGGGGTCCGATGTTGGACGATGCCCGGTAGGGGATGACTGAGGCAATGAGCATTAGGACTCCCTTCCTCCAGTCACCCGCAATAGCATGTACCCATAGCGTATACAGAGCACTAAATATAGAGAAAAAATAAAAAAATCATTAATAATAATATGTCCTCCTGGCAGTCGGCTGTGCGGAGTTCTGTGTTGTCATGCGAATACTACTGCCCGGGTACATGGCGCTCCCACCCGCAAGACTGCTGGGTGGTCAATTGCGGGCTTTTGGGCGTAACCGCACACGAAAGAGGCCCATCTCCGAGCAGCACGCACATAAGAAATTTGGAATGGTCTACAACTGACCCTCAAAAACACAATTAAAAAAGAGGGGACCATGGCCACATGACCCTTGTAGTCGTCTTCTACGACAGGCAAGGATTACCTGTGAATGTATTCAACCCCTCTCATCCACAGGAGGTCCAACACATTGCACCAAAACGCAATTCATGTCCGCGGTTAGGTCACCCCCTTTAGTCTCCTCTTACGACAGGCAGGGGATACCGCGGGGTGTATTCTGCATGTGCGTCCCCCACCCGCAGGGGGTAGTGTGTTTGGTCCGCGAGAGGTATTTTATTTCCCTCAAGTCTGCCGGCAAGCCGGTTAGGACCTCCCTATCCGCCACCTGGGACGCGCCACGTGGGAGTATCACCTCTCCCCCTGCTACGCCAGCGTAGTAGGTTCGTGGAAAAACGGTTACAAAACCGTAGTCACCTCAAGATAAATTGAAAGGGAGCTCGAGAGGGTAAAGCACTTTCTATCCCCGATCTACGGTTAAAGTTTTTATGAAAATTTTACATCAGCCGAAAGAAGGTTTAGAAAACAGGAGGCTACATAGTTAGAAATTAGAACCTTCCCCTAGTGTAAGCCTACGGAGGTAGCTACAGAGAGATATGACTGGTGGCCATTACCTTGGCTGTTGAACTGCCTGGCGAAGAATGAAGCGCCTCGCCTCCTATCTTAACACACACATTCAGTAAGACGACGATCAATAAGACAAGGTAGATTGAAAAAGCCACTGTTTATACACCCGAGGGGACGGTTCGAGAGGGTTCTGGACAAAATCTGGACACACCCTCTTATTTTATTGGCAAACTCAAAAGGTACAAGAACCGTATAATTAGCTGAAAAATAATTACTGAAAATTCATGATTGGCCAGATTCAAAATCTGGCGGAATGAGAAAGAAGTGTTGCAAACCTTGAAATAAAAAAATTAATCAAAGTTAATTTTGTGCCGGGAGGTACACCTCAACGCCGCGCATTCAAAATTAACGCCTAAGGGAACTCCTCTATCAATCAAAAGTGAAACTAATAACACAACAAGTTGGAACTTTAATCAGAAGATGTCTCCACTGAAATATTAAGTAATTTTGTTACTGTGCAGTTTCCTAAACTGACTGAATTTTTCCTTGCTTTGTTTTGATACACATCAAGAACTTTGGACATTTTTCCACAGATGACACTACCAAAAACTATGATCATGCGCCCTGGTGCAGGTGTAAGAACTTAAAGAAGTTTTGTATTCCTAGGTTTTCCATAACTGATCTATGTTCATTTATTTTTGGGTTGGCAACCCTCCTTTTTCTTTCCGCCAGTTTTAAATCTGGCCAATCAAAAATTTCTGTAATTAATTTTCAACCTATCACAGGCTTCTTGTTTGTTTCTGAGTGTAACTATAAGATTAACCAATTAAATTAGAGGGTGTGGCTGGTTTAGTCTTGAATGATCTCGTACCTTCCCTGAGGGTTTATAAACTGCGGCTTTTCACGTTTCTTGCCACTTGATCGTCGTCTATCTGAGTGTGTGTGTTTAAGCAGGAGGCGGGCAGCCTCTTTCGTCGGCAGCAGAACATCTGTAAGGTAATGGCCACATAAATTGCATCTTTCTTGTGGTAGCTACCTCCGCAGCTTAATCCGAGGGGAAAGATCCGAATCTTTAGTTATGTAACCTACTTTTCTAAAATGTAACTTTCTTCCGGCTAATGTAAAACTTCATAAAATCTTTAACTGTATACCGGGGATAGAGAGTGAAGTACCCTCTCGAGCTCCCCTTCAACTTGGTTTGAGGTGACTACGTTTTGTAACTGTTTTCCTTCATTTCCGTAATACCTTAATTGAAACCTTATTCGTGTCACCTCAGTAGCTAGGGATTAGCCCCTGTATCTCTGGGCCAAGAGCCCCGTTAGGATTGTATTCTTTATTATCTAGTAGTGCAAGTGTACGCCTCCATTCATTTTGTGTTTGGGCCAGTTATCTAACCTGCTCCTTTCGATGAAGGCCCAGTAAGTTGGGTTATGAATACCCCTGTAAAAGCAATGTCAATTGTAAACTGTGCCTAGAGAGACCCGAGAGTGTAAGGGTTGTGTGTAACGTTGCTTTGAGTGGGCAGTAAGAATCTGAGAGCCTGTTAGCTCTTTCAAGTTTTGTAATAGCAACGAGTGCCTCTGGAAGGCTTGATATACTATTTAGGGAGCAAATGCTCTTGAATTAAGGGGAATTCTCCCCTTGGATAAATGATTCCTTAGTTTGAATCAAGGTTTTGTAAACTGGATCCGGTATCTCTGACATTGTAAACTAGGGGCTTGAAGCCCAAAATTGTTAAATTTCTGAATTTTGGATTTTTCTAATCTTGTTTCAATATTGCTTTTGTACCTTATATGTGTTATGTTCACTCAATGAAAAATTGTTAAATTTGAAGTTCTAAAAGAAAAATACAACCTTTTATCATTTTTATTCAATTCTTGATATTGTAGATAGACCCATTCACCCCGGCACCTTCTTTTAACCTCCTTCTGCTCCACGGGTAACCCCGTAACAAATTTAGTTGAGAAAACATAATAAAAAACTTATTTAAATCAGTAATGCTTTTACCTTGCACCAGAGTGCATTACCTCAGTTTTTGTAATGATATTTATGGAGAAAAGTTCAAACTTCTTGACGTAAACCAAAACCAAACAAATAAATCCAGTCAGTTTAGGCAACTTCAAAATAACACGTTACTCAATAATTCACTGGTGACATCTTCTGGTCAATGTCCCAACTTCCTGCCGTAGATGTTTCACTTTCTGTTAGAGAGACAGCGTTCCTTAGAGCGCTTTTTTAAAAGTATGGGGTTGAGGTGTACCTCCCGGTACAATTATTATTATTAGTATAGATTAGTGGGCTATTGCCATTCATTTTCAAATGCAATCGTATGCAGTGTGTATGTGCATGTGCTTATTGGATCATCCAAAATTACAAACGAAAGGGAGTTTTATTCGGAAGGAGACTATATACCGCTATCAACGTTAACGGAAGTGGGAGTGTAAAATAGAGGTTTGAACGCTCGACAGGTAGATGACATTTTCATCAGGTTATATTATTGATGGGAAGGGACCGCTTGACAGTCACCACATTGCGTTGTATTCTCTGCAGTTTTTACTCTTGCGAAATTTCAGCTTTTAGTCTAATTTGGGTCAACGTACGTCTATAACAGCGAGCCTTTTCTATTATTAACTTCATGAAAAATAAATATCTGCATTAACTGACAGCCATTTCAGAAAGAGGAGTTCCAGTTACGAATAAAGTCACATCACTTCTGAATTACTCATTACCGTCTACTTGGATTCCTCTAACGTTGATTTAGTGCTACGTTATTTATGATTCAGAAAGTAAGAAACTCGTATCAAATTAGTACATTCTCATAAAAAGGACAATTACATCTGAGGGTGACGAGAGAGGGTTTCGATCGATTTCTTAACAACAACAAAAAGTGTTTCATGTAACACGCAAGCTTTCCTCAGAAATCCGTCGATGAGAGAGATGTTTATGCCCCGATTTACAGACTGGTTTACTTCAATACCATCAGGAGCTCATAAGGTGTACGACTACGTAATAACGAGGCACCAGTTCCATGTCGTAAATTATTATTGTACCGGGAGGTCCACCTCTACGCCGCGCGTTCAAAATGAGCGCCTAAAAAGAACTCCTCTATCTACCAAACGTGAAACCAATAATACAACAAGTTAGAACTTTACTCTGAAGATGTTACCACTAAAATTTGACGTAATTTTGTTATTGTGAAGTTTCCTGTACTGTGTGAATTTCTGCTTGTTTTGTTTGCTACTCATCAAGAAGTTTGGACTTTCTTCAACAGATGTCACTACAAAGAACCTATGATCATGCACCCTGGTGCAAAGCGGAAGAACTTTTGATTTGAAGAAGTTTTGTATTCATAAGTATTTTTTAGTAACTGATGTTCATTTATTATTGGGTTGGTAATATTTATCTTTTCTTTCCGCCAATTTTGAATCTAGCCAATCCCAAATTTCTGTAATTAATTTTCAACCTATCACTGCCATCTTCTTCGATTTTGTGTGTAACTTTTAAATCCACCAATAAAAATGAGAAGGTGTGGCTAGTTTAATCTTGAATGGTCTCTAACTTTCGCCAAGGGTTTATATACTGCGGATTTTCTCGCCTCTTGGCCACTGGATCGTCATCTAAGTAAGTGTGTGTGTGTGTGTGTGTGTGTGTGTGCGTCAAGTAGGGGGCGGGAGGCGCCTCTTTCATCAGGCAGAGTACACCGACTAGGTAATGGCCATATAACATATTTATTTCTTGCTGGCTCCGCAGTTTAACCCGAGGGAAAGGTCCGAAACTTTAACTATGTAACCAACTTCTCTAAAATGTAAATGTAAATCTCCTGTGTAACCAAATTTCTATTTATAAATAGTGCCTTGTAAGGCCAGTGATTATTAGATTTTCTGGTTGTGTTGCCTTGACTAGGCTTGGAATACTGAGAGCACCTTAGCTGTTTCTTCTAGTGTTAGGAAAGTGCCTCTGGGAGGCCCGGTATTGTAATTTAAGGAACAAGTGCTCCTTGTAAAAGGGGATTTCTGCCCTTGTGTAAATTTGTGAGCTTTGTAAATTTGAGCTAGGAGCTCAAGAAATATAAAGCTAGGGGCTTAAAGCCCAAGAGAGTTAAAGTTCTGAAATCTTGGATTTTCCTATGTCGTGTTTCTAAATTGCTACGTCATTGTTATCTCACTAAGTGAAAAGTTGTTAAATTTGTTGTTTTTCAAAAATATAACCTTCAGTTAAGTTTTTAAATTCTCATCTTGAAAATGTAGTTAGATCCATTCATCCCGGCACCTTCTTTCACCTCTGCGTTCAACGGGTAACCCCGTAACAATTATTACTATTATTATTGTACCGGCTGGTATACCTATACACCGCACATTTGAATTTTCCGCCTTAAAGAACTCCTCTACAGGAGAAACTCTGAACTTTAACAACTGTATCAACTTATAAGTTTTCTCAGAAGATGTCACTACCGGAAATTTTGTGATTACGAAGTTGTCAGTACTGTGTGGATTTCAACGTATTTTGTTTTCTATTGATCAAGAAGTGTGGAAATTCTCTCATAGATGTCCCTACTGTAAAACTGGGATCATGCACCCTGGTGCGAAGTGAATGAACTTTCTTGAAGAAATTTTGTATTCAGAAGTTTTTGTCTTTACTAAATTTTGTTCTTTCATTTGTGGGTTGGCAATATTAATCCTCCTTTACGCCAGTTTTGAACTTAGCCAATCAGTAATTTCTGCAATTAATTTCCAACCAATCCTAGGTTTCTTCTTCTATTTGGATGTGTAACTTTTAGCCAGCCAATAAAGTTGAGTGGGTGTGTCTTAATTATTCATAAAAGGTCTCGAATCTTCCCTGAGTGTATAAAAACTGCTGATTTTCACGGCTCCTGGCCACTCGAACAACATCTAGCCTAGTGTATGGAAGTGTAGCAGGAGGCGGGAAGCGCCTCTTTCATCCGGCAGCACCTCTTCTACAAGGTAATGGCCGCTTAACATCTTTATTTCTCGCTAGCTCAGCAGTCTAAACCGCGGGGAAGGTCCGAAACCTTTAATATGTAACCTATATCTTGAAACATGTAAACTTTTTTCAGTCTTTGTAAAACTTCATTTATCTTTAACTGTAATTCGGGGATAGAGAGTGCTTTACCCTCTCGAACTCCCTTTCATTTGATCGGAGGTGACTACGTTTTCGTAACCGATTTTCTACTCTTCCTTAATGTGTTAAAATTTTTCTTATACGAGTCACCTCTCTAGTTTGGGACTAGCCCCTGTGTCATCGGCCTAGTGCCTCTTAGGTTTTAAAATGTGTATTTTTGCGTTCTTTTTGCGTTTAGGGCCATTTAGGTTAACCTGTTAATTTTCTATTTAGGCCCAGTAGGCTGGGTACTAGATACCCCTGTTTCATTGTAAGTTGTGCCTTGATGGCAATCATGTGTAAAAGTCTGGTATTGCCTTTAATAGGCTTGAAAAATTGAGAGCGGGTCAGCTCTTTCTTGTGTTTGAAAAGTGCCTCTGGGAGGCTTGAGGTTAAAAGTTGGGAGCAAGTGCTCCTTGAATGAAGGGGTTTTCTGCCCTATGAATAAATGTTGGACTAGTAGCTCAAGGATTGTGTAATTGGGGCTCGGAGCCAGAACTTGTAAAGACCCCGAAACTTGTGCTTTCGTTTGTAAAGTTATCATTGTACCTGTGTTTTTTATTGTTATTTCACCAAGTGAAAATATGTTATATCTTGTTGTCTATTGAAATTATAACCTTTATTGAAATTTTAATTCATCTTTCGGCCTCGTAGTTAGACCCATTCCAGCCCGCACCTTCTTTCACCTCTGCCTTCCACGGGTAACTCCGTAACGATTATTATTATTGTTCCTGGGTTTCCGTGTAGCAGAAAGAGGTGAAAGAAGGTGCTGGTGTTGAATGGGTCTAAATACGATATCAAAAATTAATTTAAAACTTTAAATAAACGTTATATTTCTTTTAGAATGTGAAACTTAAAAAACAATGTTTTCAGGTACTGGTAATCAGGTACAAAATAGCAATCGAGATACCAAAATTGGAAAACCCAACAAGATTAGACAATTTAAAAGATTTGGGCTTCAAGCCCCGGATTTCAAGCTTTACAATATCTCCAATTAGAGTTTACATAGACAAGGAGAAATCTGCCCAAAACAAGAGCGCGTTGCTCTAACAAATTTACAGCCTTCCAGAAGCACTCCACAATATTACAGTTGAACTTAGAAACACAGAAAAGAGCTTACATTCCTTACAGCCTACTCAAGGCAACATTACATCAAAATCTTATAAATTTCTGGCCTCCCTAGCCCTAACTTATACCTTACAAGTTAGTACACAGGGGCAACTAATACCCAAATTACTGGGGCTTCGTGGAAAATAACAACAGGTTAAATAACTGGCCCGAACACAAAATGATTGGAGGCGTACACTTGCACTCTTAGATAATGAAGTATAAATCCTAACTGGGCTTTTATACAGGGGCTAATCCCAAGCTACTGAGGTGACTCGAAAGAAGGTTAATTTAATGCATTGCGTTCCAGAGTTTATCGTGGGTCGCAGAGGTGAAAGAAGGTGCCGGGGTGAACGGGTCTAACTACAACGTCAAAATTAATTCAAACTTAAACTGAAGGTTATATTTTCAAAATTCAAAATTTTACAATTTACAGGTACAAGTAGCCAACATTAAACAAGTCTAGGAACGATAAAATTGGTGGTATAAGCAGATCGTGGGCTTCAAGCCCTCACTTACCTTTTCCTGAGCTCCTAGCTCAAATTTACAAAGGAGCACAAATTTACTCAAGGGCAGACATCCCTCAACACATGGAGCACTTGAACCCAAAATTTACAATCTCAGGCCTCCCAGAGGAACTTTTACAACACTTGAAAAAGAGCTAACGTGCTCTCCGTTTTCCAAGCCTACTCAAGGCAACATAGCATGAAACTCTACTTATCTCTGGCCTTACCAGGCACTATTTACAAATAGAAATCTTATTACACAGAGGTATCTAGTACCCAACCTACAGGGCCTTAGTGAAAAACAACAGGTTAAATAAACGGCCCAAGTACAATTTGAATGGAGTCGAAGACTGAGCTCCAAAAAATAATTTTAAAACCAATAGGGCGCTTGGCCGACAAAACAGGGGCTCCCAAACAACTGAGGTAGCACGCATTGAGATAACTTTAATACATTGCAGAAACAAAACGTGGCACCTCAAACCAAGATGAAGGCGAGCTCGAGAGGGTACATCACTCTCTATCCCCGATTTACAGTTAAAGTTTTTATGAAGTTATTACATTAGTCGGCAGAAAGTTACATTTTTTAGAAAAAAGGTTACATAGTTAATATTTCGGACCTTTCCCTCGGGTTAAACTGCGTAGCTAGCAAGAAAGAAAAATGTTATGTGGCCATTACCTTATAGAAGTTCTAGCAGCTGACAAAGAGGCCTCCCGCCTCCTACTTTGACACACACATTCGGTAAGAAGACGATCAATTGGCCAAGAGACGTGGAAATCCGCAGTTTACAAACCCTCGGGGAAGGTTCGATACCATTCAAGATTAAGCTAGCCACACCCTCTCATTTTTATTGGTTAACGTAAAAGTTGCACTCAAAATCGAAGAAGAAGAAGAAGAAGGCTGTGATAGGTTGAAAATTAATTACAGAAATTTGGGATTGGCTAGATTCAGAACTGGCGGAAAGAAAAGATAAATATTGCCAACCCAAAAATAAATGAACATCAATACAAAACTTCTTTAAATCAAAAGTTCTGTCACTTCGCACCAGGGAGAATGATTATAGTTTTTAGTAGTGACATCTGTGGAAGAATGTCCAAACTTCTTGATGAACGGCAAACAAAGCAAGTAGAAATACAGTCAGTTCAGGAAACTTCACAACAAAAAATTATATTATATTTTAGTGGTGACATCTTCTGAGTAAATTTTTAAGTTGTTCTAGTTTCAATTTCACTGTTTCACCAATAGAGGAGTTCTTTTAGGCACTAGATTTAAATTCGCGGTGTTGGGGTGTACCTCCCGGTACACACTGCAGGAAAGAAAAAAGTTACGAAATCGTAGTCACCTTAATCCAAGTAGAAGGGGAACTCGAGAGGGTAACGCACTCTCTATCCCCGATTTACAGTTAAACACTTTATGAAATTTTACATTAGCTGAAAGAAAGTTTACATTTTAGAAAACAGGAAGTTACATAATTAGAAATTTAAAGCTTCCCTCGCGTAGGTCAGTGGATGTAGCTACAAAAAAATAAGACTGGTGGATATTACCTTGACTGATAGACTGCTTGGCGAAGAATGAGGCACCCTACCTCCTGTCTTAACACAGACACTCTCTCAGAAATACGGCGATCCAAAGACAAGGAGGTAGCCAGAAAAGCCGCAGCTTATACACGCGAGGGGACGGTTCTAGAGTGTCCTGGAAAACCGGACACACCCTCTCAATTTTATTGTCAGACTAAAAAGTTACACCCGAAAAACCCAACAAAAAGCCTGTGATAGGCTGATAAATAATTATAGAAACATAGTGATTGGTCACATTCAAAACGGGAGAAATGGGAGAGAAGTGTTGCAAACCTAGAAATATATATTTAAAGAAATGAAAGTTAATTTACTTGAGAAAACCTATGAACACACAATTTCATTCAATAACAAATTCTTTTACCTTGCACCAGAGTGCATGACCTCAGTTTTTGTAATGGCATCTATGGAGAAATGTCCAAACTTCTTGATGTACACCAAAACAAAATGAAATAAATCCAATCAGTTTAGGAAACTTAGAAATGACGAACTTCTCAATTATTCAGTAGTGACATCTTCTGATTAATGTCCCAACTTCATGCAGTAGCAGTTTCACGTTTTGTTGGATATATAGAGTTCATTAAGGCGCTTCTCTTGAATGAGCGGAGTTGAGGTGTACCTCCCGGTACAATTTTTATTAATATTGTACCGGGCGGTACACCTCTACTCTGTTTATTTAAAAGTTGCGCCAGTTGAAACTCCTCTTCTGGAGGAAGGTTGAACTTTATCTATTCTATTAATTCTCTACTTTCTCAGAAGATGTCACCACGTGGAAAATTTTGAGTTTTTGAACTGTGTCACTTTTGATGTGTTTTTGTTTCGCTTGAAGTAAGAAGTGTGAACTTTCTCTTCTAGAGGACACTACTGAAGAATTACAATAGTGCAACCTAGTGCGAAATCAAAGAACTAGTTTGTTGGAGAAATTTTTATTTCAAAAGTTTGTTTCTTGTTAAATTTCTTTCTGTTATTGTTTAAGTTGGCTGTATACCCCTCTTTTTCCCCTTAGTTTGGATCTAGCCAATCCCGAATTTCTTTAATTAATTTTCCACCAATAATGTGTTTCTTTTTCCTCTATGTAGGGGTTTCTTTTCCCGAACCAATAAAGATTTTGTGGGAGGGTGTTTTATTTCCCCTAACGCCTAGAATCTTCCGCGAGAGGATATAAACTGCTGATTTTGGGGTCTCCGGGCCACTTCTGTTCCATCTTTCAGTGTATTAAGTACATTGCAGGAGGCGGGAAGCGCCTCTTTCCTCGGCAGCGATCTACTACCAGGTAATGGCCTATTAATATCTTCTTTTCTTGCTAGGTCGGCAGTTTAACTCTCGCGGCGGGTTCGAAGCGTTTTCCATCATGTAACCTTTTCCTAAAATGTAACTACTCTTTTCTTCTTTTCTTGTAAAGTTACATATTGGGATAGAGAGTGTTAACCCTCTCGAGCTCCCACTCACATTCGTTTTGAGGTGAACTTATTTTCTCAAACTTTTCTTCGTTTATGTAATGTAAAGTGTTCTTCTCTAAGTCACCTCTGTAGTATGGGATTAGCCCTTGTGTTAGTGGCCCAGAGCCAGATTAGGTTTTAAAAGCAAAGTGTATTAGGAGTGCAAGTTCGCCTCCTCTCAAGTTGTATTTTAGAGGTCATGTATTAATCTTTTCTCACCTAATAGACCTCAGTAGGTTGGGTATTTTACCCCTGTGTATATGTCCTTTGAGGACGACTTGAAAGTTGAGTTTGGTGTGGCCTGGGAGAGGCTTAACTTTAAGAGCGAGTGGCTCTTTTCTAAAACTGAGAGTTGTATGCCTCGAGGAGGCTTTGCTGTGTAATTTGGAGCAAGGGCTCCAGGGTTTGAGTGGGGTCTTCTGCCCCTTTTGTTGAAATTGGTATATCGTAAAGTTGAGCTAGTTGCTCAAGAATTGTGTTTTCAGGGCTCGAAGCCCAAATTCTTTAATCCCTGTAATTGTACATTTCAAGTTGTATTTCGGCTACTAAGTACCTGTTCTATTTGTTGTTACCTAATTTTGAAAAGAAAATATAACCTTGTTAAATTTTAAAATTTAATTTCTCTTTAGTAGCTTGAGACCTATTCACCACCCAGCACCTTCTTTCATGCTTAACTACCACAAAAACTCGGTAACAAGTGGTAGCAGAGCGTTGAATGGGTCTCAATTTAGCCCCTTTTGACGGCTAAACATTGCTTTGATTCGAACTCTAACAATTTTCTCAGTTGCTGGAATTTTTTGAGTTTTTCAAAATTGTTCTGTCATCATGCCCGGCCCTCGCGATGTTCTCCTCCTTAACTACTTGCGCAAAGAGGAGTTGATATATGAGTTAACTATCAGAAACGTTCAATCTGGAGGCACGGTTGCAATAGACACTAACAAGCTTAGAGAGTCCCTTGATTTGCCCATTTCCATCCCCAATTTGGGAGAGAAAGAAATTGACGACCCTCTTTCCACGATTGTCGAGAATATTACTGGGCTAGCATCGGTAGTCAGCTTTTTTGATGAAAACGATCCATCTCCTAATCAAATTAAGCGTGTGCAAGGCAGGCTGTATCACTTTGCAAATAGAGTTAATGATCTATTGTCTCTAAAGGTGAATGACGTTCAGAGGAAGCAAGCTAATACGCTCCTTGAAACTATTTCTGAATTGTCTAATAAGGTCACTCAATTGCTAACCGGCGAAGCTCCTCCCAAAACTGATCAACCCGCCACGGTGAATGTAGGTAACGAGGAAGAGCCTCCTCAGGGAGAAGTCAATAGGATAACCGTTGCTGCTCAAACTATCTCTGCCCCATCGAACAACGAATCTGAACGCCGTGCGTCATTGAGTAACATCCGCTCTGAATTAACTTCCTTGCCCTTGAAACCTTTAACGACTATGACACCTGGGTTCAGCAGCTTGCCTCATCCATTGGCAATGTTGCTTAGAGGTATCTCTAAGTTTTCCGTCAACACCACCAGTGACGTAATTTCATTTTTAAGATTTCTAGTGGAATTTCAGGATCATGCCCTTGTGTTTTCTCTTTCCCCATGTCAAATTTTGCAAATTATCTATCCTTATGCTATTGGTGTTCTATCTGACAAAATAGTTAGAGCCATTGCCGAGCAATCTTCTATTGAGGATTTCCACGCCCATTTGCTAGCTAACTTCATCCCGGCTAGGGCCAGGTCCTCCCTTATTCAGAAATACTATTATCGGGTACAGCGCTTGGATGAAAACCTGGCAGACTTCATCCAAGATATTAAGTTTTATACTAGGGTGTTTGCTCTCCACTTCCCTGAGGATCAGATCGTGCAAGCTATTGTTGAAGGGATTTCACCACCCTACAGGTCATATTTGTGTTTCGCGGCGTGCCCGCAAACCTTCTCTGAACTGGAAGCATTAGCCGTCTCTGCGGAAGGAGTTAGGTATGCCGATTCCTTGCGTGTGGCGAAAGAACCCCCGCCTTCCTTTAGTAACACTCGGCCTCCACCTCGCCGACCAGTCAATCCCCGTAAATGTTATGCTTGTGGGTCGCCTGACCATCTGCGGAATAAGTGTCCTCTGATCAAGTCAAGTGGGACAAGGAATGGAGTAGGGTCATCACAAGGCTGTTTTAAGTGTGGGGCCTTCTCACATATCGCCAAGAATTGCCCAAACTCAAATAGCACCCCCTCCTGCTCAACTTCTGGTGCAAATTCCAGCTATTCCAATAATAAAAAGTGACTAGTGGCGTCGGCTGAGCCGACTAATCCATCTTCCCGAGATTTAGCCCCTAGTAAACAGGTTGTAAATGCAGAGAACGACCAGCCTTCAAATTCATCTTTTGAATGCCCTAAAGAGTGTCTTAGGATTGCGGCGGATACCCCCGCACCTGTTCCTTTTCTTAAGATTGAGTTAAATAACGAGCCTATAACAGCTCTCTTAGATTCAGGCAGTGTTTGTTCCATTATTTCGGCTGATTGGTATTCTAAATTGAAATCTGTTTGTAAACTCCCTGACTATGTCTCTTCTCCTGTTCAATATGTTTCGGCTAATTCATCTCCATTAGAAATTCTAGGTTCCATACATGTCAAAATTCGGGTTTTTAAGTTTACATGGAAGATCAAATTGTTTGTGGCCAAGCGTTTGTCTTGCCCCATCATATTGGGAGCGGACTTCATTTCTCACACTGGTCTTGTGCTCGATCTCCAGTGTAGGTCGTGCATATTCAAATTTGCCTCTAACTGTAAAATCCCTCTATTAAAGTGTAATTCTGCATCATGTTCATCTATTTCGCCTACCCAGGATGAGATGTTGTTAGACCTTAGACATCTACCTGAGGAGCAGGCTGATAGTATTCGGAAACTGTGTCAGTCGTTTCCCGAGGTGTTCTCTGATACTCTTGGTGTTACTGACCTTATTGAATACAAAATTGAGGTCACGGATTCAATTCCTGTCCGTTTTCCACCGTATAGGCTATCTCCACCTAAAATGAAGGCTCTGAAAGAAATCATCGATCAGATGTTGAAGGATGGTATTATTAGGCCCTCTAAGTCAGCGTATTCTTCGCCTATTTTTCTAGTCCCGAAACCCCAAGGAGGCTTCAGGCCTGTCATTGATTACAGGGCTCTCAATCGGAAGGTGGTGTTGCAATCTGTGCCCCTTCCCGACCTTCATTCTTGCTTTTCATGGTTTCGTAAGGCCAAGTTCTTCACCATCTTGGACTTGAATCAGGCCTATAATCAAATTCCCCTTGCCGAAGAGTCTAAACATCTTACAGCGTTTGCCACGGACTGGAATTTATATGAATATAACCGCGTGCCTTTCGGGCTCCCCACGGGGGCAGCTGTGCTCACTAGGCTACTAGATAGGGTCTTTTCCGACATCAAATTTGAGTACTTATATCACTACTTGGATGATGTCGTCGTATTTTCCGAAACCTTTGAAGAACATCTAGATCATTTGCGAGAAGTTCTCAATCGCCTTCGTAAGGCTGGGTTAACTGTTAAGTTGTCCAAGGTTGCCTTTGCTAAGCCCTCTATGTCATTCCTAGGGCATATTGTGTCACCTGATGGTGTAGCAGTCGATCATTCTAGAACACAGGCCATCCGTGATTTTAAACCTCCTAAGGACATCAAAGGTATCGCTAGATTCATTGGTATGGTGAATTTCTTCAGGAAGTTTATTCCTAACTTCGCTAATAGAGCGGCGCCCTTAAACCTTCTTCGTAGGAAAGGCATCAAATTCGAGTGGGGACCTTCTCAACAAGCCGCTTTCGAAGATCTTAAATTAGCTCTCTGTAATGCCCCTGTACTTGCTATGCCTGATTTCTCGAAGAAATTCATCGTCCAAACGGACGCGTCGTCGTCAGCTGTAGCTGCAGTCCTTCTTCAAGAGACTGAACTAGGGAGGCGTCCCATCGCCTATGCATCTAGGACTCTATCGGTTCAAGAAGCCAAGTATTCCATCTATGAGCTCGAAGGGTTGGCAGTCTTATTCGCCTTAGAAAAGTTCCGTCTCTATCTGGAACATGTCAAATTCGACCTGGAGACAGATAATCAAGCCTTAAGCTGGGTCTTAGGTAGGCCGCGTCGTACTGGTCGTATAGCCCGTTGGGCCATCCGTATTTCTGCCTTCCAATTTGATGTACGACATATCAGAGGTACCGAAAATGTTGTTGCTGATGGACTCAGCCGTATGTTTCATAACGACGTCGAGACCCACGAACCGGTCGATAGTTCATCACCTTCCGAGTCCATACTATCTGGTGTTAATGCCATCTTAACAGGTGCTCCCATGCTTTTTAGGGATATTGAGAAATACCAACGTGAAGATCCGACGCTGGCTCCTATAATGGAAACCCTTTCTTCTGGGGAACATGTTGTCCCTTATGTTCTGAGGAATGGTGTTCTATGTTGCCCTTCGAGGCATGATAAGTTGATGAAAGTTGTTGTTCCAGCGGTTCTTGTACCTATGATCTTCAAATACTATCATGAGACCCCATTGGGGGGGCATCTTGGAATCTTTAAAACTCGTGAAAAGATTCGTGAAATGTTCATATGGAAAGGTATGGACGGTGAAATTCGAGAACTTGTAAAAGCTTGTAAATCTTGTTTGATCAGTAAACCCACCATGTCCACTAAAGTAGGCCTTTTGTCTTCTCATCAAGCGTCGCGCCCCATGGAACGCCTGTATATCGATTATGTGGGACCCTTCCCCCAGTCAAAGGGTAATGCCAACAAGTTCATCTTTGTGTGTGTAGATGGTTTTACAAGATTTTCCTGGTTATTTCCGACTAAGCTGGCTACCGCTCAGTCCACCATTACTTGCCTAAATTCTATTTTTGCTTCTTTTGGTCCGTGCCAATACATTGTATCTGATAATGCTAAAGCTTTTACATCAAATCTGTTTCGTAAATTCTGTTTTGACTTGTCCATCTCTCATGTAACTACATCTGCTTATTACCCTCAACCATCTCTGGCTGAACGGGTTAACCGTAATCTCAGGTCCGCACTTATTGCCTATCATCATGAAGATCATTCTAGGTGGGACACGTCCCTGCATTGGTTAGCTTTTGCTTTGAATTCGGCGGTTCATGAATCTCACAAATTTACTCCAGCTTCTTTGATGTTTAAGTTCGTTCCCAACACGCCGCTCTCTAACCTCTGGTCTCTGAATGACATTCTGCCCGAGACAATAGATCCGGATAACATTAAAGATCTTTGGAAGAAGGCTAAAGCCAATCTTAAAGTGTCTCATGAAAAGGTTAGGGAAAGGTATGATCGTGGACGGAGACCCACCACTTTGAAGGTAGGTGACCAGGTTATGGTCAAAAATTTTGTTCCCGCGGGCAAGCTTGCCCCCAGATTTCATGGGCCTTGTATCATTCTCGATTTTCTTACGCCGGTTACCTTATTGCTAAGTAATCCAGCCACCGAGAGGATATTTAGAGTTCACCTGTCCCAGGTGAAACCGGTGTAATTTCTGTGTTAACTTGCTCCATATTATTTTGAAAGGATATGAAGGTTATATTTTTTTTGAGTTTCACTTTTAAGGCATTCTGCCCCTTCTGTAATATTTTGGTTTTAGATGTAAGCCTTATGTAAAACCTGCCCCGACCCGTTAAACTGCCATCCTGTTCTTGCCACGGCCATTACCACGCTCCCGTCTCCTGCTCCACTCTACACAGTGGCTTAATGAATACCATGAATATCTGCACGCCGCTGGCCCCTCACTCTCTCTACAAGCCTGTACCCTCAAAGAAAATAATTGTCCAACACAATTCTGCCGCCTAGCTTTAATGTTTCAGCGCCCCCGCAGCCGCGCAGCGCCGCGCAGCGACTGGGGAGGGGGATGGGCCCCCTCCTCTCCAGCGAGGACGACATGTGCACGGCGAGCCGGAGCTCACCTCCCGGCCAAGGCTGATGTGCGGCGCACGACCTGCTACATGCCCGCAGCCTGTATCTGTTCACCGCGGGCGCGGCGTACTTCAACACCTCTGCTCCCCTCATAGTGCGGGCGAGCGGTATCTCAGGGTACTTGAGGGGTCCGAGCGGCCTCCGTTGGACGCAAGCTGCAACGGCCGGTCTGGCCATCCGACTCAATCTACATCAACTACATGGACAGTCACCATAAGCAATAATTACATTTGGGAATTTAACAACAATATTTGGTGGACATTGCAAAAACTTTTCTTCACCTTTTAAGCATTAAAGGTTTATCTTCAGAAATTCAACTTCTACAAACATAAAAACTTTACTGCACCGGCAACAACAAAATTTTGAAATTGCAACCAACCAAATTACTAAAATCTTATAAATGCTTCCCCAATTAATCTTAATATCAACATCAAAACTTGGACCTTATTTTGGAAACAAAGCTTATGTTCTTCTGTGTTACCCCTTGGAGGAACTTTTGGGGGGGGAGGTCTGTACCGGGCGGTACACCTCTACTCTGTTTATTTAAAAGTTGCGCCAGTTGAAACTCCTCTTCTGGAGGAAGGTTGAACTTTATCTATTCTATTAATTCTCTACTTTCTCAGAAGATGTTACCACGTGGAAAATTTTGAGTTTTTGAACTGTGTCACTTTTGATGTGTTTTTGTTTCGCTTGAAGTAAGAAGTGTGAACTTTCTCTTCTAGAGGACACTACTGAAGAATTACAATAGTGCAACCTAGTGCGAAATCAAAGAACTAGTTTGTTGGAGAAATCTTTATTTCAAAAGTTTGTTTCTTGTTAAATTTCTTTCTGTTATTGTTTAAGTTGGCTGTATACCCCTCTTTTTCCCCTTAGTTTGGATCTAGCCAATCCCGAATTTCTTTAATTAATTTTCCACCAATAATGTGTTTCTTTTTCCTCTATGTAGGGGTTTCTTTTCCCGAACCAATAAAGATTTTGTGGGAGGGTGTTTTATTTCCCCTAACGCCTAGAATCTTCCGCGAGATTTTGGGGTCTCCGGGCCACTTCTGTTCCATCTTTCAGTGTATTAAGTACATTGCAGGAGGCGGGAAGCGCCTCTTTCCTCGGCAGCGATCTACTACCAGGTAATGGCCTATTAATATCTTCTTTTCTTGCTAGGTCGGCAGTTTAACTCTCGCGGCGGGTTCGAAGCGTTTTCCATCATGTAACCTTTTCCTAAAATGTAACTACTCTTTTCTTCTTTTCTTGTAAAGTTACATATTGGGATAGAGAGTGTTAACCCTCTCGAGCTCCCACTCACATTCGTTTTGAGGTGAACTTATTTTCTCAAACTTTTCTTCGTTTATGTAATGTAAAGTGTTCTTCTCTAAGTCACCTCTGTAGTATGGGATTAGCCCTTGCGTTAGTGGCCCAGAGCCAGATTAGGTTTTAAAAGCAAAGTGTATTAGGAGTGCAAGTTCGCCTCCTCTCAAGTTGTATTTTAGAGGTCATGTATTAATCTTTTCTCACCTAATAGACCTCAGTAGGTTGGGTATTTTACCCCTGTGTATATGTCCTTTGAGGACGACTTGAAAGTTGAGTTTGGTGTGGCCTGGGAGAGGCTTAACTTTAAGAGCGAGTGGCTCTTTTCTAAAACTGAGAGTTGTATGCCTCGAGGAGGCTTTGCTGTGTAATTTGGAGCAAGGGCTCCAGGGTTTGAGTGGGGTCTTCTGCCCCTTTTGTTGAAATTGGTATATCGTAAAGTTGAGCTAGTTGCTCAAGAATTGTGTTTTCAGGGCTCGAAGCCCAAATTCTTTAATCCCTGTAATTGTACATTTCAAGTTGTATTTCGGCTACTAAGTACCTGTTCTATTTGTTGTTACCTAATTTTGAAAAGAAAATATAACCTTGTTAAATTTTAAAATTTAATTTCTCTTTAGTAGCTTGAGACCTATTCACCACCCAGCACCTTCTTTCATGCTTAACTACCACAAAAACTCGGTAACAAATATTATTATTGATCCGGGGTTACCCGTGGAACGTAGAGGTGAAAGAAGGTGCCGGGGTGAATGGGTCTAACTACAATGTCAAGAAAAAATTTAAAACTCAAACTGAAGGTTATATTTTCTTAAATAACAAAATATTCACAACAATGAAATGTCAGGTACACTGACGAATTCTAGACAAGACAAGAAATCCAAAATTTAGTGACTGTCTAAAAGAAACTGGGCGTCAAGCCGCTCACTTTACGATTCTTGAACTCCTAGCTCAAATTAACAGAAGCACAAATTTGTTCAAAGGGCAGAAATCCCCTAATACATGGAGCGCTTGCTCCCAACTCACAATATCAAGCCTCCCAGAGGCACCTTTACAACACTACAAAAGAGCTGACGTGCTCTCAGTTTTCCAAGCCTATTCAAGGCGAAATCAGAAAATTACAATCACTCGCCATCAAGGCACAACTTACAAAATTTGAAACAGGGGTATCTAGTACCCAACCTATTGGGCCGTTGTGGAAAAGAACAGGTTTAGTAAATGGCCCGAAACACAAATTGAAAGAGGCGTGTACTTGCACTCCGAGATATGAATTCTTAAAACCTAAAGGACACTATGCCGATGAAACAGGGGCTATTCTCAAACTATGGAGGTGACTCGAATAAGAATAAATTCATTAAACAGTTACAAAGCGTAGTCACCTCAAACCAATATGAAGGAGAGCTCGAGACAGAATATCACTCTCTATCCCCGATTTACAGTTAAAGATTTTATGAAGTTATTACATAAGCCGGCAGAAGTTACATTTTCAGAAAGTAGATTACATAGTTAAAGTTTCGGACCTCTCCCTCGGGTTAAACTGAAGAGCTAGCAAGAAATAAAGATGTTAAGTGGCCATTACCTTGTCGGTGTACTGCTGCCTGATGAAAGAGGCGCATCCCGCCTCCTGCTTGACACACACACTTAGTTAGATGACGATCAAATGGCCAAGAGACGAGAAAATCCGCAGTTTATAAACCTTCGGGGAACGTTCGAGACCTTTCACAAATAAACCAGCCACACCCTCTCAATTTATTGGTCAGTTTGAAAGGTTACACTCCAAATCGAAGAAGAAGGCAGTGATAGGTTGAAAATTAATTGCAGAAATTTGGGATTGGCTAGATTCAAAACTGGCGGAAAGAAAAGATAAACATTGCTAACCCAAAAATAAATGAACATCAATTAGTAAAAAAAACTTATGAATAAAAAACTTCTTCAAATCAAAAGTTCTTCCACTTCGCACCAGAGTGCATGATCAATGGATTTTTGTAGTGACATCTGTTGAAGAAAGTCCAAACTTCTTGATGAAGGGCAAACAAAACAAGTAGAAATTCACGCAGTACAGGAAACTTCACAATAACAAAATTATATCAGATTTTAGTGGTGACATCTTCAGAGTAAATTTATAAGTTGGTCCAGTTTCAATTTCACGTTTTCTCCAGCAGAGGAGTTCTTATAGGCGTCAGATTTAAATGCGCGGCGTTAAGGTCTACCTCCCGATACAATTATTATTATTATTATTATTATTATTATTATTATTATTATTATTATTATTATTATTATTATTATTATTATTATTCCGAGGTATCTGTGGAACAGCAGATGTGAAAGAAGGTGTTGGGGTGAATGGGTCTAACTACAAAATCAAAGTTGATTTAAAACTGTAACAAAGGTTATTTTTTCTCTTTTTTTTAAAGAAACAACAAGTAACAAGGTACCAGTAACAAAAATTTAAGTCTAGGAACGACAAGATTGGCGGTATAAACAGAACTTGGGCTTCAAGCCCTCGCCTTACATTTCCTGAGCTCTCAGCTCACACAACACATATTTACCAAAGGACAGAAATCCCCTTCATACATGGAGCACTTACTCCCAACTTTTAATATCAAGCCTCTCTAAGGCACGTTTACCACAAATAAAAGAGCTGACCCGCTCTCAGTTTTCTGAGCCTATTAAAGGCCATAATAGACTTGACCATTAACTGCCCCCAAGGCACACTTACAAGGAAACAGGGGTATCTTGTACCCAACCTACTGGGCCTTAGCAGAAAAGAACAGGTTAAGTAAATGGCCCAAAATACCAAGATGAATGGAGGCGTGTACTTGCACTCCTATATGAAACTTCTTAAAACCTAAGAGGCACTAGGCCGATGAAACAGGGGCTATTCCCAAACTATGGAGGTGACTAGCATAAGAAAAATTTTAAGGTATTACAGAAGGGAAGAAAACCAGTTACCAAACGTAGTCAACTCAAACCAATATGAAGGGGAGCTCGAGAGGGTGAAGCACTCTCTATCCCCGAATTGCAGTTACAGATTTAATGAAGTTTTTACATCAAACGGCAAAAAAATAACATGTCGGAAAGGTAGTTTACATGGTAAAGGGATTCGGACCTCTCCCGAGGGTTAAACTGCTGAGCTAGCAAGATATAAAGATGTTAAATGGCCATTACCTTATTGAAGAGCTGCTGCCTGATGAAAGAGGCGCTTCCCGCCTCCTGCTACATGTCCATACACTAGTTTAGAAGTTGATGAAGTCACCGAGTGACAAGAAAATCAGCAGTTTCACTGCCTTCTTAATGTCCAGGCCGTACTGTACCTCTGATGACGTCACGCTTTGGGGGGGACTTGAAGGCGATACGCATACGCTCCGCTTGAATAACACACTCGTTTAAATTACTTAAAGAACTGTTAACACCTTATAAAACCAAAACCTATCCTCAAATATTTGTTAATTCTGACATACAATGCATATCCTTCTCCGTAATGTTCTATTTCTCGCGTATATACGTTCGTTTGCGTGAGTACAGCCTAACACTTTGAGACATGTTCTTGCGATTTTATCCATTTTCTGGTCAACTGGAACATTCACATCATACACACTGACAGAAAACATGCAGCCAATTACCATTACTATTTATTACAAATATAAATTATTTCTGTACCCCACTGTTTCCACTCCATGAACACTGCAGCTTTCCTGGACCTCTTACAGGAAGTTACACCAGTATGGAGTAGGTCTGCTCTCTTTGAAGCACTTTGTTGAATACACAAGTCGGTGTGAATTTTGGAAAAGTTATTTAAAAATATATTCACCTAAATATATATACACTGTCCGGCCAGGTCTTCCAATTTCTTCCCGCAGTCACAAATGATTAGGGAATCTGCCAACTGCATTGACTCCAAAGCCAAGGATTTTGTGACACACTTAGGATTGTCTGAATTTAGAAATACCATCTTATAACTTATGTATCTGACACCAACACACAAAATACTTTGTACACCTCAATTCCAAGTTCTATTGACATGTCTGATGGATACTTTAAGCCCCCTCGATTTAGGAAATTCAGATATCTTACTTCTGGAGGTAATTCATAAATAAGATCTGAATCTGTCAGAAGATAAGATTTACATAAATCACACTGCTGTTTGATACTAATAATTTCTTTATTTTTTAATTATATTTTTTATTATTATTATTATTTTGCTATTTGCTTTTCGTCGTACCGACACAAATACGTCTTACGGTGACGATGGGACAGGACAGGTCTAGGACTGGGAAGGAAGCGGCTGTGGCCTTAATTAAGGTAGAGCCCCAGAATTTGCCTGGCGTGAAAATGGGAAACCACGGAAAACCATCTTCAGGGCTGCCGACAGTGGGGTTCGAACCCACTGCCTCCCGAATACTGGATACTGGCCGCAGTTAAGCGACTGCAGCTATCGAGCTTGCATTTTCAAATACACCGAATTTAGATTAGCCGTAGGTCTGATTACATAAAAATATAGGGCCTACCTAATGTTACCCATGTTTATGACATAAGAAAAGAAATTAACTCACCATCTGGACGGGACACTCTTATTTCTCTCAGGATGTGATTTTCAGGAAAGTGCTTGATACACACAACTGTGTTGTGATTAACTATTAAATTCCCCTGGGAATAGCCTTCTTCCATAACTTAACTCGTTCTTCATCAGAAGGAAACACTAATACCGGAGTGTACTCTCCTTGTTTATAATTGGCTTTGCAGCCAGCCACACAGCAACACTTAGGCATGGTGATTTCCCTCACTGATCATCTTAATTCAAGTACCATATATACAGTTCGTGGTTAATAATAAAACACAGAATGCACTAACTCAATTAATTTTACACTATAAATATAACTGTACACAAATAAACTACAAAATTAAAACACTGAAGAACGATCTTCTTAACCTATAGCTTCATATAAATACACGCTCACACTAAGTTTTCTTCACTAATTCACGACTTTCCACTTAATAATGCAGTCGATAACGACTCATTCTCGCATATATCTGAGTGAACACGCGGCCATCGTTAAAGATTTCAATAAAACTGCGAAAATCTATGTTTAACTCTACTAACTCATGTGCTATACTTCCCCCCTAACGATCAGCTGATTGCTTTCCCGCGCTCGTTACAGTACGGCCTGGACATCACGAAGGCAGTGGCAGTTTTTACACCCTCGGGGAAAATTCGAGACCTTTCATGAATAAATCAGCCACACCCAATCAATTTTATTGGTCAGTGTAGACAGTACACTCAAAATCGAAGAAGAAAGACATGATTGGTCAAAAATTAATTACAGAAATTCTGGATTGGCTCAATTCAAAACTGGCGGAAAGAAAAGGTTAATATTGCCAACCCACAAATGAATGAACGAAATTTAGTAAAGAGAAAAATTATGAATTCAAAATTTCTTCAAAAAAGTTCCTTCACTTCGCACCAGGGTGCATGATCATAGTTTTTTAGTAGAGACATCTATAAGAGAATGTCCACCCTTCTTGATCAAATGGAAAACAAAACAAGTTGAAATCCACACAGTATTGACAACTTCATAATCACAAAATTTACGGTAGTAACATCTTCTGAGAAACTTATGAGTTGATCTAGTTTTTAAAGTTCAGAGTTTCTCCTGTAGAGGAGGATTTACTGGCGCAAGATTTAAAACTGCGGCGTATGGGTGTACCTCCCGGTACAATTATTATTATTATTATTATTATTATTATTATTATTATTATTATTATTATTATTACTATTCCGCGGTATCCGAGGGACGCAAAGGTGAAAGAAGGTGCTGGGGTGAACGGGTCTAACTACAATGTCAAGAATTAAATTTAAAACTTAAACTGAAGGTTATATTGTCAGAACTTCAAAATTAACAATTTTTATGACAATATTACAGGTACAAGTAGCAATGATTAAACAAGATTGGGGAAAATCCAAGATTCAGAACTTTAACACTTTGGGCTTTAAACACTAATTTTACAAATTTACGAAAGGAAGAGGTATTATTTAATGAGGGGCAGATCCCCTAATTCAAGAGCGCTCCCTAAATCACAATATCTAGCCTCCCAGAGGCACACTTTACAGTTACAAAACTAGGAAAAGAGCTAACAGGCTCTCAGTTTTTTACTGCCTACTTAAGGCAACATCAACTTACAAATACTGCCCTCTCAAGGCACAACTTGCGATATGTAAACTGATTTATACAGGGTTATTTAATCCCAAACCTACGGGGACCTTCATAGAAAAGGAACAGGTTAAATAACTGGCCCAAACACAAAATGAATGGAGGCGTACCCTGCACTCCAAGATAATAAACACTAAAAACCTAAAGGGCTCTAGGCCGATGAAACAGGGGCTACTCCCAAACTACCGAGGTGACTCGTATAGAAAAACAGTTATAAAACGTAGTCACCTCAAACAAAGATGAAGGGGAGCTCGAGAGGGTACATCACTCTCTATCCCCGAATTACAGTTAAAGATTTTATGAAGTAATTACATTCGCCGGCAGCAGTTACATACTTAGAAAAGTAGGTTACATAGTTGATAATTCGTACCTTTCCCTCGGGTTAAACTGCGGAGCTAGCAAGAAAGAAAGAAATATGTTACGTGGCCATTACCTTGTAGAAGATCTAGCAGCTGACGAAGAGGCCGCCCGCCTCCTGCTTTGACGCACACACTTTGAAAGATGACCATCAATTGGCCAAGAGACGTAAAAATCCGCAGTTTAAAACCCCTAAGGGAAGGTTCGAGATCATTCATGAATAATCAAGACACACCCACAGAATTTTATTGATAGGTTTCAAAAGTGATACTCAGAATCGGAGAAGAAACTTGTGATAGGTGGAAAATTAATTACAGAAATTATTGATTGTTTTCTTTTTTTGCTAGGGGCTTTACGTCGCGCCGACACAGATAGGTCTTATGGCGACGATGGGATAGAAAAGGCCTAGGAGTTGGAAGGAAGCGGCCGTGGCCTTAATTAAGGTACAGCCCCAGCATTTGCCTGGTGTGAAAATGGGAAACCACGGAAAACCATTTTCAGGGCTTCCGATAGTGGGATTCGAACCTACTATCTCCCGGATGCAAGTTCACAGCCGCGCGCCTCTACGCGCACGGCCAACTCGCCCGGTATATTGATTGGTTAGATTTAAAACTGGCGGAAAGAAAAGATAAATATTGCCAACCCAAAAATAAATGAACATCAATCAGTAAAAAAACTTATGAATACAAAACTGATGATGAAGATGCTTGTTGTTTAAAGGGGCCTAACATCGAGGTCATCGGCCCCTAATGGTACGAAATGAAATAACAAAAGGTTCAAATTAATCCACTGACCTTAATAAATGAAAAATGTCATGAAGAATGAAAGGATGGACAAGAACCCGACAAAAAACAAACAAACAAACGAACAAACAGAAACAGTGGATCAAATTCAGAAAAGATCTTAAATAATAGGATTACTGACCAAGGGACCACTCATAAAGCACAATAATGCTTGATGTCTACAGGGGAGCAAAATCCACGACTAAGGCCCCACAGAATGGTACATGTCGCGAGTAAAGTAAAACCATGGTATCTGTCATGTTGGGGTACTAATCAAAAGTAGCGAAGACTCACGGTGTTCCACACAAGATGGTACTACTCTCAAGTATTGTACTTCGTATAGGGAACGCAGACCTATGGTGTTTCACACACAATGGCGCCACTCATAGCCAACGCAAACCGATGAGTTTGCTCACCTAGGGGTACTAGTCACGGGTGCCGGTCCCACGGGCACCGTGGTGTTCCTCACATAGGGAGTACTAATCACAGGCAACGCAGACCCACGCTGCCGCTCATATAGTGGTTCAACTCACAGGCTACGCCCAGACCCGCGGTGTTGCTCACATGGGTACGACGCACGGGTACTGGAAACCCACCCGGCCAGACTCTTTACTGCTACTAATCACAAATCTATTTCGTACCGAATTTTGTGGTACTACTCGCAAGTACAGGCAACCCATGGCATTCCCCGCATGATGGTACAAATCAACAGGAGTTTCGTGGTTCTAATTCAATCATCTCTTGGTCGCCCCTTTTAGTCGCCTCTCACGACAGGAAGGGGATACCGTGGGTGTATTATTCGTCTGCATCCCTCACCCACAGGGGGTAAAGAGAGAGAACAAAGAAGAAAGAAGGGATCCGCCACTTCGAAAAATAAAGTAACGGACGAAGAAAGGCACGGGCCATTTCGGGCGTGAAAATGAAAGACTCCCTTAGGCCTCGAACGCTCTAATACCGTCGGGGTCGGAAAAGAACAAGAGTTGACCAAGGGAGGTCGGATAGGATAGACGAAGCTGAGGAGCCTGGCACAAGTAAGTGGAAGCAATGCCAAGACGCAGCTAAGGGCCCCGTGGTCGCTAATCCACACTCCCAAGTTGAGAGCCCCTTCGGCCCCTTTTAGTAGCCTCTTACGACAGGCAGGGGATACCGCAGGTGTATTCTACATGTGCGTCCCCCACCCGCAAGGGGTGAATACAAAACTTCTTTAAATCAAAAGTTCTTTCACTTCGCACCAGGGTGCATGATCATAGTTTTTAGTAGTGACATCTGTGGAAGAATGTCCAAACTTCTTGATGAATGGCAAACAAAACAAGTAGAAATACAGTCAGTTCAGGAAAATTCACAATAACCAAATGACATCCAAATGACATCATGTTTTAGTGGTGACATCTTCTGAGTAAATTTATAAGTTGGTTTAGTTTCTGTTTCATTGTTTCACCAATAGAGGAGTTCATTTAGGTGCTAGAAGTATTGCGCGGCGTTGAGGTGTACCTCCCGGTACAATTATTATTATTATTATTATTATTATTATTATTATTATTATTATTATTATTACGGAGTTATTCGTGGACCGCAGAGGGGTGGAAGACTGTGGGATGAATAACTGGCTGGACATAGGACAAATCAATCTTTCAATGTAGCTAACGAAAACCATATGTAAACTATTTATTTTCTAAAATTAGGAAATTTTTATCACAAACACAACCGGAAATACCACAAACGCTCTACCAGGGAGCTGAGAAGCTCAAAGATTACAATTGAAAACTTCGTAAATTCAGAAAACTCTACAATATCAGAAGACCTTACAATTCCAGGAGCTCGTAAGGTCGTAAGCTCAGAAAACATTTATTGATGATGATGATGATGATGATGATGATGATGATGATAATTGTTGTTTAAAAGGGCCTAACATCGAGGTCATCGGCCCCTAATGGTACGAAATGAAATAACAAAAAGTGCAAATCAATCCACTGACCAAAATAAAATAAAAAATGTCATGAAGAATGAATGGATGGACATGAACACAACAAGAAAAACCAACCAAACAAACAAACAAAAAACAGTGGAGCAGACTCAGAAAAGATCATAAGTAATAGTATTACGGACCAAGGGACCATTTATAAAGCACAATGGTGCTTTATGTCTAAAGGGGTGCAAAATCCACGTCTAAGGCCCCACAGAATGGTACATGTCGCGAGTAAAGTAGAACCATAGTATCTGTCATGTTGGGGTACTAATCAAAAGTAGCGAAGGCTCACAGTGTTCCACACAAGATGGTACTAATCACAAGTATTGTACTTCGTACAGGTAACGCAGACCTATGATGTTTCTCACACAATGGCGCCACTCATAGCCAACGCAAACCGATGGGCTTCCTCACCTAGGTATATTAATCACGGGCGCCGGTATTCCCGTGGTGTTCCTCACATAGTGGATACTAATTACAGGCAACGCAGACCCACGGTGTCGCTCATATAGTGGTACTAATCACAAGCAAGTCCCAGACCCGTGGTGTTGCTCACATGGGTACGACTCACGGGTACTGGAAACCCACAGCCCACACCCACTGCTGCTACTAAACACAAACCTATTTCGTACCTAATATAGTGGTACTACTCGCAAGTAAAGGCGACCCATGGTGTTCCGCGCGTGATGGTACTAATCAAAAGTAGTTACATGGTTCTAAGACTATCATCCCTTCGTCGCCCCGTTCAGTCTCCTCTCAAGACAGGCAGGGAATACCGTGGATATATTTTCCTTCTGCGTCCCCCACCCACAGGGGGTACAGAAAGAGAAAAGGAAGTAGGGATCCGTCAGTTCGAAAAATGAAGTTTCGGACGAAGAAAGGCAAGGGGCACGAAGGGCGTGAAAATGAAAGACTCCCTAGGCCTCGAATGTTCTAATACCGTCGGGGTCGGAAAAGAACAAGAGTTGATCAAGGGAGGTCGGACAGGATAGACGAAATTGAGGAGCCTGGCACAAGTAAGTGGAAGCAATGCCAGCCAGCTAATGGCCCCGTGGTCGCCTACCCACACTCCCAAGTTGAGAACCCCTTGGGCCCCATTTAGTCGCCTCTTACGACAGGCAGGGGATACCGTGGGTGTATTCGTCATCTGCGTCCCCCACCCGCAGGGGGTTCTAAGAAAGTAGAACCACGGTATTGTCATGTTGCGGTACTAATCATAAGTAGCGTAGACTCGCCGTATTCCACACATTATGGTACTACTCACAGGTAATGAAATTCGCACATGTAATACAGACCTATGGTGTTTCGCACATTGCGGCGCCAGTTACAGGCAACGCAAACCTATGGAGTTCATCACAGAAGTGTACTAACCAAAGGGACTCGTACTCTCCCGTGGTGTTCCTAATAGAGTGGTTACAAATGATTGGCAAGCCAGAACCATGGTGTTGCCCACCCATGGTGTGGCTCATATAGTGCTACTAATCACAAACCTATGCTGTACCTAACATAGTGGTACTACGCGCAAATAAAAGAGACCCATACTGTTCCCCACGTGGTGGTACTAATTACAAGTAGTCTCATGGTTCTAATTCGATCATCCCTTGGTCCCCCCTTCCAGTCGCATCTTACGATAGGCAGGGGATACCGTGGATGTATTCTTCGTCTGAGTCCCCACCCACAGCGGGTAGACACCGAAAAAAGGAAAAAATGAAGGGAGCCGTCTCTTCGAAAAATGAAGTAACCGACGAAGAAAGTGAAGAGCCACGAAGTGCGTGGAAATGAAAGACTCCCTAGCCCTCGGAAATCTAACTGCGTCGGGGTCAGAAAAGAACAAGAGTTGACCAAGGGAGGTCGGACAGGATAGATGAAAGTGAGTAGCCTGGCACAAGTAAATGGAAGCAATGCCAGCACTCAGCTAAGGGCCCCGTTTTCGCCAAACCACGCTCGCAAGTTGAGAGCTCAAGGGGGCCCCTTTTAGTCGCCTCTTACGACAGGCATGGTATACCGTGGGTGTATTCTTCATCTGTGTCCCCCACGATTCAAGGATCTGTGCTTCTCCATTTTGATGGAAATTTTGCCAATGTCGTCGCACTTAAGCAACTGATCGGCTTGCAGTGCTCTCCGAATCTTCAAAAGCAGACTACCGTTGGACATTTTCTTGAGATCCACAAGTTCGCCGTAGACAACGTCAATATGCCTACTAAAAGGGATCGATTTTACCAGCTTAAAATCGTGCCCATCGGTTCTGGTAGCATCCAGAAACCGAGGGAAGCTGGACCCCATTCCTTCACGCTGTGCATGTTCCCAGGGAGTTGAACCTCTCAGGGAAGCAAAAGTTAAAGACTTCGCTGGAGGACCACCTCTGGCAGGTCGAAGACGTTTCGAAGTCATGCCCGATATCAACCTCCCCGAATGCCACCCACTCCAATCAGCGGTCTCTGTACCCGAACCAAGCTGCCAAGGCAATACCCACCTGGTCGTAGCCGATACTGCCCGGAGTCCGATGCTGAACGATGCCTAATACGGAATGGCTGAGGCAATGAGCACTAGGGCTCCCTTCCTCCAGTCACCCGCAATAGCACGTACCCCATAAGGTTTACAGAGCACTAAATATAGAAAAAAAATTAAAAAATAAGAATATGCTCTTCTGGCTCTCGGCTTTGCGGGGACCTGTGTTGTCAGGCGGATACTACTGCAAGTGTACATGGCGCTCCCACCCGCCGATTCGTGGGTGGTAACAAGCGGCCTTTCGGGCGTAATCGCACACCAAAGAGGCCCATCTCTGAGCAGCACACACATCAAAAATTTAGAATGGTCTACATCTAACTCTCAAAAAACAAAAACAAAAAATAAAGAGGGGACCATGGCCACATGACCCTCTAAGTCGCCTTCTACGACAGGCAGGGATTTCCGGTGAATGTATTCAGCCCCTCCCATCCACAGGAGGCCCAACACATGATATCAAGCCGCAATCCATGTCCGCGCCTAGGGCGTCCCTTTTAGCCGCCGCTTACGACAGGCAGGGGATACCGTGTGTGTATTCTTTGTCTGCGGCCCCTACCCATATGGGGTCTCTGGCACAAGAAAACGGAAGCGATGCCATGGTCGCCAACCCACGCTCGAAAGTAAAGAGCGTTAAGGGCCACTTTTAGTCACCCCCTGCGACAGGCAGGGGATACTGTGGATGCAATCGATTGCCCCCACCCACAGGAGATACTCAGATGGGATCCCGTGGCCAGCACGCCTCAAGTTGCTGGAGGGGATTTTGTAAGTGTAGGCCATCTTTTGTCAATCCACCTCCATAAACTCATGCATTAATTAGCTTAAATAGCCTACATCTGTGTTACCGTGCGTAACTCTCGTAATGTTAGTGTAGGATGGTAGATACCTCGACAATTCAGGTTAAATATAATTAACCGGGCGAGTTGGCCGTGCGTGTAGAGGCGCGCGGCTGTGAGCTTGCATCCGGGAGATAGTAGGTTCGAATCCCACTATCGGCAGCCCTGAAAATGGTTTTCCGTGGTTTCCCATTTTCACACCAGGCAAATGCTGGGGCTGTACCTTAATTAAGGCCACGGCCGCTTCCTTCCAACTCCTAGGCCTTTCCTATCCCATCGTCGCCATAAGACCTATCTGTGTCGGTGCGACGTAAAGCCCATAGAAAAAATAATAATAATAATAATAATAAATAAATATAATTAGCAGATACCTGGAGAGTATGAGAGAAAATTCGAGGAATGATCACACTTAGACCAAAGCTAAAATTCACCGTAGTGTGGTATTCAACCTCACAACTTCGTCTCCTGAACCCTACCAATAAATTACCCATACATTTGTCTCAGGTGATGACACCTAACAAACGGTAGTTCTGTTTGTGAGGCAGAGCAAGCCGGAATATAGCGACAGGAACTTGAGGGGTTTACCTCTCTAACTCTACTGTCAGATTTTGTCCGCGGACTGCTTCACTCGACGACACGCCCACTCGCGACTTTCCATTTCAACAATTCTGAAAATCGATGAGATTCTCTTATTGGTGGAAGAGACCACAGTAGAGGAGGCTTGATTGGCTAGCTACTGTGACGGGGCGGTGGCCTAAAGATGAGATGTGGCACTTGCTATTGATCCTTAGACGCTGGAGAAGGCACGACACTCAGCCTGCAGACCAGACGCAACCGCGGAGACCAACGTTCCACCAACACGCACTGCGCTCGTAGGTCTTCATCCACATGTATGTAAGTTGTCCTAAGCTTGAGCTTGAACATCTCTCGTATACATCATCCAGCTACAATGAAACATGTAGGAAATCAGAAAACAGGCAACTCAATTGCTAGACAGGGCCATCGACACAAACTGAGAATAATACCGGAGAAAAGGAGTCATCCACACAGAATGAAGAAAACTAGGGGAAAAAACAGCGCTAAAGCGGGATATTTCATTATATTCAGAGTTGGGAAGAAAATCAATAAAAGTAATTGTTCCAGAGTTTATCTGTGGAACGCAGAGGTGAAAGAAGGTGCGGGCTAGAATGCGTCTATCTACGAGAAAACCTACAACCTGTTTTCCAGTCATTGACCGGGTCAGGGATGTAATGAATGAATCAGATATAGGCTGTTAGTACGATGGGGTCGCCACTCCTAAAGTGATTTATTAATGACTGATAGATGCTATGAAATGATAATGGAGAGTGTTGCTGGAATGAAAGATGACAGGGAAAACCGGAGTACCCGGAGAAAAACCTGTAACGCCTCCGCTTTGTCCAGCACAAATCTCACATGTAGTGACCGGGATTTGAACCACGGTATCCAGCGCTGAGAGGCCTACGCACTGCCGTCTGAGCCACGGAGGCTCCTATCTACGAGAGTCAAAGATTAATTTAAAAATTTAAAATAAAGGTTGTATTTCTTTTCAGAAATTAGATGTTAACAAACAACAAGGTTTCAGGTACAGGTAGTTAAGTATAAATTAGATTAGAAGAAAAAAACAGGAAAAACCCAGAAAAGACTAGTTACAATTTGATCTTCAAACTCATAATTTACCAAGGTCCCAACATCACAAATGTTGCGTTTAGTGAGGTAGACACAATTTTCAAAAGAGCTCCAACAGTTAGAAGTTACGCCCTTCCAATGTTACACCAATATCTATTACATGACATTATACGCTCTACAAATTCGACCAAGGGGACAGCGCTCCCAACCCTTACAGCCTACTCGCCTACTCAAGGCAACCACTAACTATTACAAGACAGAAAATGTCTCTGCTCAATACAATTACACCTTTAGGCCGCTGTAAGCACAATATCATATGAATTTTAGTTGACACAGGGGTAACTAGTACGCATGATACCGGGCCTTCATGAAGAAGAACAGGTAACATTACTGGCCCAAACACAAAATGTATGGAGGCGTACACTTGCGTTCCTCGAAATCATAAATTAAAACCCTACTTTGGCTTGCGGCCTGGCGATGCAGAGGCTAACCCCACACTACTGAGGTGACTAGAAGGACAAGTTAATTATAATTTTCCATGAACCTACTACGCTGGCGTAGCAGCGGGAGAGGTGATACTCTCACGTGGCGCGTCCCAGATGGCGGATAGGGGGGTCCTAACCAGCTTGCCGGCGGACTTGAGGGAAATAAAATACCTCTCACGGACCAAACACACTACTCCCTGTGGGTAGCGGGCGCAGATGAAGAATACACCCACGGTAACCCCTGCCTGTCGTAAGAGGCGACTAAAAGGGACCCCAGGGGCTCTCGACTTGGGAGCGTGGGTTGGCGACCACGGGTCCCTTAGTTGAGCCCTGGTATTGCTTCCACTTACTTGTGCCAGGCTCCTCACTTTCATCTATTATGTCCGACCTCCCTTGGTCAACTATTGTTCTTTTCCGAGCCCGACGGTATTAGAGTATTCGAGGCCTAGGGAGTCTTCCATTTTCACGCCCTTCGTGGCCCTTGCCTATCTTTGCCCGTTACTTCATTTTTCGAAGTGACGGACCACTACATTTTTCTTCTTTCTTCTCTTTATCTACCCCTTGTGGGTGGGGAACGAAGACGAAAAGTACACCCACGGTATTCTCTGCCTGTCGTAAGAGGCGACTAAAAGGGGCGACCAAGGGATGATCAAATTAGAACCATGAAACTACGTATTTGCGATTAGTACCACCACGCCGGGAACACCATGGGTCGCCTTTACTTGCGCGTAGTAAAACTATATTAGGTACCAAATAGGTTTGTGATTAGTGGCACTATATGAGCGACACCATGGGATGAAGGAACCCATGGTTCTGGCTTGCGTATGATTAGTACCCACTATATGAGGAACACCAGGGGATGGTACGAGTCCCTGTGGTTAGTACACGTAGGTGATGAACACCGTAGGTTTGCGCTGCCCGTCAAGGGCGCCGCAATTTGCGAAACACATTAGGTCCGAAATACATGTGCGAATTTCATTACCGCGAGTCTACGCTACTCTTGGTTAGTACCGCTCCATGCGAAATACCATGGTTCTACTTTTCTAGCGATAAATACCATTATGAGGAGCGATGACCTGGATTTTGGACCCGTTTCTAGCATATTCTAATCAATTCAGCATCGTACTGTAGAAGCAGTCCCTTGGTCCGTACTACTATTGTTTTGTGCCAGCTTCTGTGCATGTGAGACAATATGGGTCGGGTCCACTGATCGTTTTAACTTCATATCAACCCATCCATTCATTCTTCGTCCTCACGCTTTGAATTCCAGTCAGTGGAGGATTTTGGACTTTTAATTTGTCATGTCATTTCGTCTGATTTCGTACCATTAGGGGCCGATGACCTCGATGTTAGGCCCCAGTAAACAACAAACTTCAATCAATCAATCAATCAATCAATCAATCAATCAATCAATCAATTATAATTTATGTTACGGAGTTAGAGGTAAAAGAAGGTGCGGGGTGTGAACAGGTCTCAGGCTACGAAATTAAAGTGAATTTAAAATTTAACAAGGTTATATTTTCTTAGCAAAAAACAAGAAATAACAATAATGGCAGGTACAGAGTAGCAAACCACTAATCGAGAATGTACAATTACAAGATTTGGGCTCCGAGAGCCAGACACACAATTCTGAGCAATTAGCCCAACTTTACGATATACAGAATTCAACAAAGGGGCAGAAGACCCCAATCAAGCCCAGGAGCACTTGCTCCAAATTACACAGTAAAGCCTCCTCGAGGCATACAACACTCAATTTTCGAAAAAGAGCCACTCGCTCTCAACTTTAAGCCTATCAAAGGCCACACCAAACTCCACCTTCAAGTTGTCCTCTAAGGACATATACACAGGGGTAACATACCCAACCTACTGAGGTCTATTAAGTGAGAAAAAGGTTAATTACCTGACCTCTAAAATAACAATTGAGAGGAGGCGATCTGCACTCCTAATACATTTGTTTAAAACCTACTTGGCACTAGGCCGTTGATGCAAGGGCTAATACCATACTAAAGAGGTGACTTTTAGAAGGAAACAATTTACGTTACATTAGAAGGGAAGAAACGGTTGTGAAAATAAGTTCACCTCAATGCAATATGAGTGGGAGATCGAGAGGGTTAAGCACTCTCTATCCCAATATGTAGTTTTGAAAGAGAATAGAGGCTAAGAGTCTTTACATTTTAGGGAAAGTTACATGGTAGAAACGCTTCGGACCCGCCCCGAGAGTTAAACTGCTGAGCTAGCAAGAAAAGAAGTTATTAAAAGGCCATTACCTTGGTGCTGAACTGCTCCCCGAAGAAAGAGGCGCTTCCCGCCCCCTGCTATGTACTTTACACACTGAAAGATGGTACTGAAGTGGCACCGAGACCCGAAAATCAGCAGTTTATATACTCTCGCGGAAAGTTCGAGGCGTTTTTGGAATGAGAACACCCTCCCACAAGGATTTTATTGGTTCACCAAGAAACCCCCTACACAATACGAAGAAGAAACATATTATTGGTGGAAAATTAATTCGAGAAATTCGGGATTGGCTAAAATCAAAACAAGGGGAAAGAAAGGGTTAATATTGCCAACTTAAACAATGACTGAAAGAAATTTAGCAAAGAACAAACTTTTGAAATTAAATTTTCTCAAAGAAAAACAGTTCTTTCACTTCGCACTAGGGTGCACCGTTGTAGTTCTTCAGTAGTGTCCTCTAGAAGAGAATGTTCACACTTCTTACTACAAGCAAAACAAAAATACATCGAAAACAACACAGTTCAGAAACTTCAAAATTTCCAAGTAGTGGCATCTTCAGGGTAACTTGAAAATTAACACATAAGACAAAGTTCAGACTTCTTCCAGTAGGGGAGTTTCAACTGGCGCAAAGTTTAAATAAGCGGCGTGGAGGTGTACCGCCCGGTACAATTTACAAGAAAAAACCGTTACAAAATCGCAGTCACCTCAAGATTAATTTAAGGGGAATTCAAGAGAGTGATGCACTCTCCATCCCCGATTTACAGTTGAAGTCCTTAGGACTTACATGAAATTTTACATGACAAAGAAGAAAGTTTACATAGTTAAATACTGGAAACTTCCCCTCGGGTCAGCTTGCGGGATAACTACTTAGATGGAAAAAGTGTTGGCCATTACCTTAGCTGCTGTTCTGCCTGCCGTAGATTGTGGCCCCCACTTCCTGTGTAACACGCACGCACAGTAAGACGACGATCAGAAAGAAAATTTAACCCGAAAACGCGATAGCTTTTATACCCGAGAGCAAGTTTCGAGAAGGATCCGGACTAAATCCGGACACACCCTCTCATTTTTATTGGCGGATAAAATAGGTACAAGAAACGTTTGATTAGCTGAAAAATAAATACATGAAATTTCTGATTGGTTAGAAAACAACGCTGGCGGGATGAGTAAGAAGTGTTGCAAATCTTGAAGTACCAAAATAAGAAAAGTCAATTCAGTTCAGAAAATATATAAACACAAAATTTCTTCAAATAACGAATTATTCCACTTCGCACCAGAGTGCATGACCTCAGGTTTTAAATAGAGACATCTATGGAGATAGGTCCAAATTTCTTGAAACCAGTGATACACCAAAACAAAACAACGATATTCCGTCAGTTTAGAAAACTTTAAAATAACATATTACTCCATCATTTAGTAGTGACATCTGTTGATCAATGTCCCAACTTCTTGCACTAGCAGTATCAAGTTTTGTATGATAACGTACTTAAACGCGTTTCTTTTAAATGTACGGAGTTGAGGTGTACCTCCCGGTACAGACCTCCCCCCGCCCCCCAAAGGTCCCTCCCCTGGGTCACACAGTAGAGAAACGAAACTTTTGTGTTGGAAGTTCAAACATGAAAATTTCTTTGCTGAAAGTTCATTTTTAGGATATTTGCTTTGAAATTAGTTTTGAAGTCAACTTATAGTCTAGGATATGCCGTTCAAGTTTGACGGCAAGACCCGCCGTCGCTGCCGATACCCGGGAGGGGTCCCCGGACACCCCATGTACCCTCAGATTCACCTCTCACGCTACTGATGGTAATGATGATGATGATGATGATGATTGTTGTTTAAAGGGGCCTAACATCGAAGGTCATCGGCCCCTAATGGTAAGAGATGGACGACATGAGAAAAGTAAATTAAAAGATTAAGATGTATCCACTGACTAGAGTTTACAATAAATGGTGATGAAAAATTATTATGAGATTAAAACAATCAGTGGGTCTAATTCGCAATGCCGTATTTTCTAACAAATGAACGAAAATAGACGTGATAATGGAATTAGGCATTTCCCGGACAGTCAGAAACCTATTCATAGAATTCATGTTATGAGTAAAAATACACATTAAAATACGCAAACACGAACTAAAATAGAGCCAAAGGGATAAAAGCGCAGTTAACACAAATACACTAACACAAGTAACATTATTACACGCGATAAAAAAGACCACTATCCCTCATTAAACGGATGACGAGGTCGGCTGACTGCTCGTCATCACGCAGGATGAGGGAGATGGTACTCGGGAGTGTTAGCCTAAGACACAGATCGACAAGGTCCACGCACACCGTAAGGATATGTACCACGGTAAGATGATCGCCGCAAGTACACACCGGAGGGGGATCTCTTTTCAATAGATGGGAGTACGTCATTATACCGTGGCCGATCCGTAGACGACAAAATACCACTGCTTCCCTCCGAGAAGCCCGAAAGATTGATGACTGATTGATGTTTTTTGTTTAAAGGGGCCTAACCTCGACGTCATCGACCCTAATAGTACGAAATGAGACGAAATGAAATGACAACTTAAAATTCCAAAATCCTCCACTGACCAGAATTCAAAGCATGAGGACGAATAATGCATGGATGGACGGATATGAATTTAAAACGATCAGTGGGAATTACCCACAGTGCCTCACAAGCACAAAAGCTGGAGCAAAACAATCGTATTACTGACCAAGGGACTGCTTCCCTAGCACGATGCTGAATCGATTATGCGTATTGTCGAAACGGGTCCAAAATCCTGGTCAACAGCCCCTCATAATGGTATTTATCGCTAGGAAAGTAGAACCAATCCTGATGATGATGCATATTGTTTGAAGGGGCCTAACATCGAAGGTCATAGGCCCCTAATGGAACGAGATGAACGACATGAGATATGATGTTCAAATTTTAAACGTATCCACTGACTAGAGTTTAAAAAAAGGTGATGAAGAGAAATGAGGGTGAGATTAAAACAATCAGTGGATCTAATACGCAATTCCTTATTTTCTAATAAAATAAGAGAAAATACAGGAAGCAAAGGAAAAGCCATTGTCTGCTCGTACAAATACATACACATAATTTACGTTAGACGTTAAAATAACATTAAAAAATTCGCAACACAAACTAAAATGAAGTCAATGGGATAAACGAGCAATGGATACAATAAACACTAGGACAAAGACATCATCACACACGATAAAACAGACTACTATCCCTCATAAAGCGAATGACGAGGTCTGCTGACTGCTCGTCATCTCGCAAGATAAGGGAGATTGTACTAGGAAGGTTAAGACTACGGCGCAGATCCACCAGGTCCACACACTCCGTAAAGCTGTGTACCACGGTAAGATGGTCGCCGCAGGTACACACCGGAGCGGGTTCTCCTCTCAAAAGATGCGAGTGAGTCAAGATACCGTGGCCGATCCGAAGACGACATAATATCACGGCTTCCCCGCGCGAAGCCCGAAGGGAAGTCCCCCATACCCTCGTTGTTCAGTTTATCGCTCTCAGCTTATTGGGAAGTGGAATAGCCTGCCACTTCATCTCCAAGTGGGACATAACCAGATGTGATGATGATGATGATGATGATGCTTGTTGTTTAAAGGGGCCTAACATCGAGGTCATCGGCACCTAATGGTACGAAATGAAATAACAAAAAATTAAAATCCATCCACTGACTAAAATAAAATTTAAAAATGACATGAAAAATGAATGGATGGACATGAACCCTACAAAAAAAACAGTGGATCAGACACAAAAAGAAGGTAGTTAATTAGAGTATTATTGACCAAGGGATCATTCATAAAGCACAATGATGCTTGATGTCTGAAGGGGTGCTAAATTCACGTCTAAGGCCCCACAGAATGGTAGAAAGAATAAAGTAGAACCATGGTATTTGTCATTTTGGGGTACTGATCAAAAGTAGCGAAGACTCACGGTGGTCCACACAAGATGGTACTACTCACAAGTATTGCAATTCGTACAAGGAACACAGACCTATGGTGTTTCTCACACAATGGCGCCAGTCATAGCCAACGCAAACCGGTAAGGTTCCTCACCTAGGTGTACTAGTCACGAGCGCCGGTATTCCCGTGGTGTTCCTCACATAGTGAGTACCAATCACAGGCAACTCTGACCCACGGTGCCGATCATATAGCAGTACAACTCACAGGCTACGCCCAGACCCGCGATGTTGCTCACATGGGTACAACGCACGGGTACTGGAATCCACCAGGCCAGGCTTTTACTGCAACAAATCACAAACCTATTTCGTACCAATTTAAGGATACTACTCGCAAGTACATGCAACCCATGGTGTTCCCCGCATGATGGCACGAATCAAGAGTAGTTTCATGGTTCTAATTCAATCATCCCTTGGTCGCCCCTTGTAGTCGCCTCTTACGACAGGCAGGCATAACCAGATGTCACAGCTGAGAGCGAATATCACTTGCTAGAACTTTGAAAGGCAACGGGGATGCGTAACTGCCTCCTTGGCAGCCTGATCTGCTAACTCATTACCCTCTATGCCCATGTGACTTGGGAGCCACAGAAAGGTGATTCTGGTGCCGGCATCCGAACACCCGGCCAGCACGTGCTGGATCCGCTGCACCAGAGGGTGCGGAGGGAAACAAGTATCAACAGACTGGAGCGAACTCAAGGAGTCAGTACACACAAGAAAGTGTCGGCGCTCATTGTACAGTGCGTACCGCAGAGCTTCACAGATAGCATAGAGTTCTGCTGTGTACACACGACAGGTTTCCCGGAGAGGAAAAAGGAACCTATCATTGTCGACAACGAACGCACAGCCCACATTCGTAACTGTCCTTGAACCATCCGTGTAGACGACGACTGAACCTGGATAGCGGCCAACAACGGACAGGAAGAGCCTCCCATAAATCGAAGGGTCCGTGTTTTCCTTCGGGCCAGTGTGCAGATCCAGGATGATTTCAGGTCGTCGTACGACCCACCGAGGTACCCCACTTGGTTGTCTGATAAGGCAAGGAACTGAACGTACATCAAGCAATCTGTAACTGCTATCCAAGCGTATTCCAACCGGCCGCGTTGCTCGAGGACAAGCAGCGTACAGCAAACGGTTGCCATTGTTGAACACGCAAGGATAGCTTGGGTGAAGTGGCATCTGTCCCAAATTTGCAGCATACGAAAAAAGCATTTGCTGACGCCTCAGGTGTAAAGGCGGCACACCAGACTCAGCAAGCAGGCTGGCAATTGGGCTTGTTCGAAAAGCTCCCGTCGCCAACCTAACCCCGCCGTGGTGGATGCTGTTCAGCTTCGCAACAACACTTGGCCTTGCTGAGCCATATGCTGCACTGCCGTAGTCTAACCTGGATAAAATATGTGACTTCTAAAATCGTAGGAGCACCGCGCGGTCAGCTCCCCGATTAGTGCTGCTAAGAAACTTCAAAAGATTAAGCCTCTTGGTGCATTGCACATTTAGCTCCCACACGTGTGGCTCCCGCGATAATTTACTGTCAAAAAGAACCCCAAGAAATCGGTAAGTGTCAACAACTGGAAGAACGACATTTCCTAAATAAAGCTCAGGATGTGGGTGAAGAGTACGTTGACGACAAAAGTGGACAACAGATGTCCTTGCGGCATAATACCGAAAGCCATGTTCTAAGGTCAACTGCTCCACCCTCCTAACAGCTTGCTGTAATTGCCATACTAAACGAGCTATAGTGCAGAGCAAAATCCTCCACATATAGCGACGGTACTACTGCTGGACCGGCAGCAGCGACAATACCGTTTATGGCAATCGCGAACAGAGTGACACTAAGGACCGATCCCTGTGGGACTCCATTTTCCTTCTCTAAGAAAACAGCTACCAAGTGCTGTTTGCGGAGAATCGCATCCTGGATAGAGCTCTCCAGGCGCACCAAGTGGTCAGTGGTAGATCGAGCGGCTCGAAAACTACATTGGCACTGGGACAAGAGTTCTTGTTTCTCCAGACACCACACGAGTCTGCGATTTATCATCCTCTCAAATAGCTTACACAGGCAGTCTGTAAGACAAATCGGTCTGTAACTTCCTGCATACTTAGGATCCTTGTCAGGCTTGAGGACAGGAATGACTAAGCCCTCTCGCCACTGAGACAGAAAATCACCCTCTATCCAGATTCGGTTAAACACACGAAGGATATATAGAAGACTATCTGTAACAACATCTGGTTATGGATGTTGTCCACGAACCTACTACGATGGCGTAGCAGGGGGAGAGGTGATACTCCCACGTGGCGCGTCCCAGGTGGCGGATAGGGGGGTCCTAACCGGCTTGCCGGCGGACTTGAGGGAAATAAAATACCTCTCGCGGACCAAACACACTACCCCCTGCGGGTGGGGGACGCACATGTAGACTACACCCGCGGTATCCCCTGCCTGTCGTAAGAGGCGACTAAAAGGGGCGACCAAGGGCTGACTGAATTAGAACCATGCAACTAATTTTGAATTGTACCATCACGCGGGGAACACCATAGGTTGCCTGTACTTGCGAGTAGTACCACTAAATTCGGTACGAAATAGGTTTGTGATTAGTAGGAGTTAAAAAAGCCTGGCCTGGTGGATTCCAGTACCCGTGCGTCGTACCCATGTGAGCAACACCGCGGGTCTGGGCGTAGCCTGTGAGTTGTGCCACTATATGAGCAGCACCGTGGGTCTGCGTTGCCTGTGATTAGTACCCACTATGTGAGGAACACCACGGGAATACCGGCGCCCGTGTTTAGTACACCTAGGTGGGGAACCTTCTCGGTTTGCGTTGGCTATGAGTTGCGCCATTGTGTGAGTTACACCATAGGTCTGCGTTACTTGTACGTATTGCAATACTTGTGAGTAGTACCATCTTTTGTGGAACACCGTGAGTCTTCGCTACTTCTGATTAATACCCCAACATGACACGTACCATGGTTCTATTTTACTCGCGACATGTACCATTCTGTGGGGCATTAGACGTGGATTTTGCACCCCTTTAGACACCAAGCATCATTTTGCTTTATAAGTGGTTCCTTGGTCGGTAATAATGTTATTTTCGATCTGTTTTGAGTCTGATCCACTGGTTTTTGTTAGTTTCTTTTTTTTGTTTTGTTGGGTTCCTGTCCATCCATCCATTCATTCTTCATGACGTTTTTTATTTTTATTTTGGTCAGTGGATGCCTTTAAAATTTTGGTTATTTCATTTCGTACCATTAGGGGCCGATGACCTTCGATGTTAGGCCCCTTAAAACAACAAGCATCATCATTATCATCATATGGATGTTGTCCGGTTCAGGAGATGTGTCCTAGCAAAGCGCTAAGTCGCTGCAAACTTCCCACTCCGTAAAGGGCGCGTTGTAGTCCTCTGATGCTTGGGTGGCAAAAATTAAGGTGATGACTTTCTGCCTCCCGCTTCAGAGTGAGGAAATCAGGATGGTAATTCCCGGAGGCGGATACATCCGTGAAATGACTAGCTAGATGGTTAGCAATCGTGAGAGGGTCAGTGGCGACACTGCCTGCAATGGAAATTCCCGGTACAGGAGATGATCCTTGGATACCCGAAATCCGTCGAAGCTTAGTCCACACCTGATATGATGGTGTATGTGACGTCATAGACGACACATATTTCTCCCATGAAGCCTTCTTACTTTGGCGAATAAGAACTCGCGCCTTAGCGCGGAGTTTCTTAAATGTTACCAAATTGGCCGCAGTAGGCTGTCTACGGTAATGTTTGTGAGCACGACGGCGTTCTTTGATAGCTGCTGCTATTTCTTCGTTCCGCCAAGGAACGAGTTTTCGGCGAGGAGTCCCCGAGAAGAAATGAATAGACTCCTCAGCAGCAGCAAGAATAACTTGGGTGACGTAAGTTATTTCCTCGCCGACTGTCCGCCTGATATCGTCGTTAAGGACAGCTAGTCATGTGTACTTTGGCCAATCAGCATGTTTAAAAATGCATCGAGGGGGAGCCTCGATGGATTTTTGGTTCGTCAAAGTAAGAATGGTGGAAAAATGGTCACTGTCACAAAGATCGTCGTGCGTGTTCCACCGAAACAGTGGAACCAACGTTCGGCTGCATAGACTTACGTCTATGCGAGAATATGTGTCGTAACGTACACTGAAGTGTGTTGGCTCGCTTGTGTTCAAAATACATAAACCCAGCTCTGTTACTAATGTTTCCAGCTCAATTCGCCGGGCGCAAGGCGCCTCAGAGCCCCAGATGGGGTGATGGGCGTTAAAATCGACCAACAAGAGGATGGGAGGTGGAAGCTGGTCTAGAAGATCAGTGACATCATTGATGTTAAGAGGCTGCCCTGGTGAAAAATAAATATATAACACTGTTGTTATGACAGGCAGCGGAAAGCGAACAGCTACAGCCTACAGCGGGGTTCTTATAGGAACCTCCTCGCTGTAGGTATCAGAACGGACAAAAATGCCAACGCCACCGGAAGCCCGGTGAGCATAAATTCGTTCTGTCGGATATCGGATATAGTCGAAAATTTTGCAATACCGTATGATGACCTAGTCGAAAATTTATTTCCTGAATACAGACTATACTCGCCGAATACTCGCTAATGAGCTGGCGCAGCTCAGCAAGATGCCTATCATAACCGTTACAATTCCAATGTAACAGTGCCATATTGTAAGTGTGGACTTCTGAGGAATAGGATAGGAGCAGCGTAATGCTACCTAACCTAACCTACACTCCCATCCCCATCCGAGGCCGGAGATTCATGCTCCATGTGCAGCGCCTCGTCACTAGACGAGGTGATGAAGGCCTTCAATTTCTCCGACAAAGTCCGGGGGCGGGGTTTCTGCCTACGAGGGCAGCGCGCAGGTTTCCCAGAAGAAAGCCCTGCTGGCGCAGAATCCGGCCCTCCTAGTGGAGGGCGTGAGGCCCCATTTGTAGGAGATATGGAAGAACGCCTGGTAAAGGTGCTCTTCTTCCCCGCCGTCGATTCTTGTTTAGAGGGGATTTCCCAGCCCTGGTCAACGATGCCGCCTCCGCCCGATTAGGCGCGGCTTTCGCCGACCTCGTAAGAGAAGGAGACGTTGTCTACCCCGTCTTCTTCCCCTTCTGTGCCGATGTAGATTTCTTAGCCGGCACAGGCTTATTGGTGGTCGAAGGCCGGGGTGGACTCTCCTTCGAGCTTGTTCTCTTTGCGGCGATGCTCGCAGGAGCAACCGCCGCCTTGGGCGCAGCGATCTTCTGGAAAGGTGTTCCAGTTGAAAATGAGGAACCTGGCAGGGACTGTGCTATCAAGCTGAAGTGCCTTGGCCGGTGCATTCAGAGAATTAAACTTACGGCGCGCTTCCTGGTAGGAAACACCATCCAGGGTCTGGATCTCCTGGATCTTCTTCTCACTCAGATAAGTCGGACAACTCCGATCTCAAGGAGAATAAAGACCAGAGCAGTTAGTGCACTCCTCCGCGCCGTGAGCTACTTTCCCACATGTACCACACACTGACTGATTCGAACAAAGAGATACCATGTGTCCGAATCTCTGGCATTGATAGCACCGCATAGGAGGCGTGATGTACGGCCTCACATCGCAACAATAGGTTGTTACCTTGACTTTCTCTGGCAACAATGACAATTTGAAGGAGACTATGAACGCACCCGTGGCAACGTCTTCACCGTTGACTTAGCGTGTGGTACGCCGGACGTGGGTCACGTCACGGTGCTTCATGTCTTCCATCAATTCATCGTCACTGTTCAGGACTAGATCACGGTGGAAAATAACTCCACGAACCAGACTCAAGGTTTTGTGCTCTTCCACTTTGACGGGGATGTCGCCAAAGTGGTCGCACTTGAGCAACTGATGATGATGATGCTTGTTGTTTTAAGTGGCCTAACATCGAAGGTCATCGGCCCCTAATGGAACGAGATGGACGACAGGATACATGACAGTTAAAAGCTGCTATACAAAGCAGTTAATGGTCTGTTTAGGTCTCCAGATTTAGCTTCCTTATTTCCCCTCCACGTCCCATCCCGTAATACCAGAATGAAGACCCTATTCCATACTCCTTACTCGCGGCTTTCTCTTACCCAAAGGTCCCTTTCGGTACGTATTCCAGCAATGTTTAGTACATTATCTATCAACAACAACCTAGATCTCTTCGTAACGTTTCCTTCCTTCTGTCATGATATTTATCATATAACTTAATTTTCCTTCTTGTTCTTTCCCGTTCTGCTCCTGCATTTACTGTAAATGTATTTTTCTTTGTTAATAACGTTGTTTATGTAAATATGTATTATATATGATTGTACAGTTTTTATTGTGTATATTCGTGTCCTTTGTAAGTATTTATATATCTTTCATTTTAGATTCATATCTGTTGTACATAGCTCAGATCGTTGTAATTCGGCGTTATGCTGTTGCTGATCCTGAATAAATAAATAAATAAATAAATAAATTTAAAAACGTATCCACTGACTAGAGTTTAATAAATGGTGATGGAAAATGAGTATGAGATTAAAACAATCAGTGGATCTGATTCGCAATGCCTTAGTTTGGAATAAAATAAGCTAAAATACAGGAGACAAAGGAATAAGGCATTGCTTGCTTACGTACTTTACATTAGACTTTAAAAGAACACATTAAAATGCGCAACACAAACTAAAATGAAGTCAATGGAATAAAAGCGCTATTGACACAAAAATCACTAGGACAAAGGACATCATCACACACTAGAAAACAAAACACTATCCCTCATAAAGCGGATGACGAGGTCTGCTGACTACTCGTCAACTCGCAAGATAAGGGAGATTGTACTCGGAAGGTTAAGACTACGGCGCAGATCGACCAGGTCCACACACTCCGTAAGGATGTGTACCACGGTAAGGTGTTCGCCGCAGGTACACATCGGAGGCGGTTCCTCGTTCAAAAGGTGCGAGTGAGCCAGGATACCATGGCCAATCCGAAGACGACATAATACCGCGGCTTCCCTCCGCGAAGTCCGAAAGGAAGTCCTCCAAACCTTCGTTGTTCCTTTTATCGCTCGCAGCTTATTGGGAAGTGGAACGGCCTGCCACTCCATCTCCCAACAGGACATAACCAGATGTCTCAGCTGAGAGCGAATATCACTTGCTGGAACCTTGAAAGGCAACGGGGGCAGTGTAACTGCCTCCTTGGCAGCCTGATCTGCTAATTCATTTCCCTCTATGCCCATGTGGCTTAGGAGCCATAGAAACGTGATTCTGGTGCCGGCATCCGAACACCCGGCCAGCGGGTCCTGGATCCGCTACACCAGAGGGTGCCGAGGGAAACAAGTATCAATAGACTGGAGCGAACTCAAGGAGTCAGTACACACGAGAAAGAGTCGGCGTTCATTGTATAGTGCGTACAGCACAGCTTCGCGGATAGCATAGAGTTCTGCTGTGTACACACTACAGGTTTCCGGGAGAGCAAAAAGGAACCTATCATTGTCGACAACGAACGCACAGCCCACCTTCGTATCTGTCCTCGAACCATCCGTGTAGACGACTACGGAACCTGGATAGCGGCCAACAACGGACAGGAAGAGCCTCCCATAAATCGAAGGGTCCGGGTTTTCTTTCGGACCAGTGTGCAGATCCAGGATTATTTCAGGTCGTCGTACTACCCACGGAGGTACCCCACTTGGTTGACTGACAAGGAAAGGAACCGAAGGTACGTCGAACAATCTTTAACTGCTATCCAAGCGTATTCCAACAGGCTGCGTTGCTCGAGAACAAGCAGCGTACAGCAAACGGTTGGCATTGTTGAACACGCAAGGATAGCTTGGGTGAAGTGGCATCTGTCACAAATTTGCAGCATACGAAAGAAGCATTTGCTGGCGCCTCAGATGTAAAGGCGGCACACCCGACTCAGCGAGCAGGCTGGCAATGGGGCTTGTACGGAAAGCTCCCGTAGCCAACCTAACCCCGCTGTGGTGGATGCTGATCAGCTTCCCAAGCACGCTTGGCCTTGCTGAGCCATATGCTGCACTGCGGTAGTCTAACCTGGATAAAATGTGTGCCCTGTAAAATGGGAGGAGCACCACGCGGTCAGCTCCCCAATTAGTGCTGCTAAGGAACTTCAAGAGGTTAATCCTCTTGGTGCATTGCACTTTGAGCTCCCGCACGTGTGGCTCCCACGATAATTTACTGTCGAAAAGGAGCCCAAGAAATCGGTAAGTGTCAACAGATGGGGGCATGACTTCTCCTTCGCAGGGGAAGTCCGAGAGCGCTCGGCACATACGCACTTCTTCCCCTTCTTCTTTTCGAGTTTAGACGGGCTGGGAGATGGTTTCCCAGCCCTGGTCGACGATGCCGCCTCCGCAGGCTGGGGCACGACATTCGTCGACCTCCTAGGGGGGGAGACTTAGTCTTCCCCCCTTGCTGTGCAGGCTGGGAACTACCAGCCTTCACAGACTTCTGGTTGGTCGAAGGTGGGGTGGCCCCCCCCCCTCGAGCTTTGACTCTTTGCGACGTTGCTGAGAGCAGCAACAGTCGCCTTGGGCCAAGCGGTCTGGACAGGTGTCGAGGTTGTAAATGACGAACCTGGAAGACTCTGAGCTATCAAGCTATAGTCAAGTGTACGGGCAGGTGTATTCGTAGAATTAAACTTACGGCGCGCTTCTTGGTAGGAAAGACCATACAGGGTCTTGATCTCCTGGATCTTCTTCTCACTCAGGTATGTCGGGCAATTCCGATCCCGAGGAGAATGAAAACCAGAGCAGTTAGTGCACTTGTATGGATTTGTGCACTCCTCCGCGCCGTGAGCTACTCGTCCACATGTACCACGTACAGCCTGATTCGAACAGCGAGATACCATATGTCCGAATCGCTGGCATTGATAGCATCGCATAGGAGGCGGGATGTACGTGCGCACATCGCAACGATAAGTTGTTACCTTGACTTTCTCTGGTAAAACTGACAACTTGAAAGAGACAATGAAGGCACCAGTGGCAACGTCTTCACCGTTGACCTTGCGCGTAATGCGCTGGACGTGTGTCACGCCACGGTTCTCAATGTCTTCCATCAACTCGTCGTCAGTGTTCAAAATAAGGTCGCGGTGAATGATGACTCCGCGAACCAGGTTCAAGGACTTATGCTCCTCCACTTTGACGGGGATGTCGCCAAAGTGCTCGCACTTAAGCAACTGATCAGCTTGCAGTGCTGTACGATTCTTTAGAAGCAAGCTACCGTTGCGCATTTTCTTAAGTTCCTCCAGTTCGCCATAGACACCTTCGATGTGCCTACTAAAAAGGATCGACTTCACCAGCTTAAAATCGTGCCGATCGGTTCTGGTAGCGACCAGAAACCTAGGGAAGCTGGATCCCATTCCTTCGCGCTGCGCATGTTCCCAGGGAGTTGAACCTCTCAGGGAAGCAAAAGTTAAAGACTTAGGTGGGGACCACCTTGAGAGAGCCGACTTCGTTTGGAAGCCATGCCCGATAGCATCCTCCCCGAATGCCACCCACTCCGGTCTCTGTAGGCGAACCAAGCGGCCAAGGCAATACCCACCTGGTCATAGCAGGTACTGCCCGGTGTCCGATGTTGAACGATGCCTAATACGGGATGACTGAGGCAATGAGCACTAAGACTCTCTTCCTCCAGTCACCCGCAATAGCATGTACCCCATAGCGTGTACAGAGCACTAAATATAGAGAAAAAAATTAAAAATAATTAATAATAATATGTCCTTCTGGCATTCGGCTGTGCGGGGACCTGTGTTGTCAGGCGGATACCACTGCCAAGGTACATGGCGCTCCCACCACGCAATGGTCCTGGGTGGACAGTTGCGGGCTTTTGGGCGTAATCGCACACGTAAGAGGCCCATCTCCGGGCAGCACGCACATCAAAATTTTGAAATGGTCTACATCTGACCCTCGGAAAAATAATAATAAAATAAAGAGGGGACCATGGCCACATGACCCGTTAAGTCGCCTTCTACGACAGGCAGGGATTACCTGTGAATGTACTCGACCCCTCCCATCCACAGGAGGTCCAAAACATTATACCAAACCGCAATCCATATCCGCGCCTAGGTCGCCCCTTTTAGTCGACTCATACGACAGGCAGGGGGCACCGCGGGTGTATTCTACATGTGCGTCCCCCACCCGCAGGGGGTAGTGTGTTTGGTCCGCGAGAGGTATTTTATTTCCCTCAAGTCCGCCGGCAAGCCGGTTAGGACCCCCCCTATCCGCCACCTGGGACGCGCCACGTGGGAGTATCACCTCTCCCCCTGCTACGCCTTCGTAGCAGGTTCGTGGCACTTGAGCAACTGATCGGCCTGGAGCGCAGTGCTCGTCTTCAGAAGCCAACCACCATTGCGCATTTTCTTTAGATCCTCAAGTTCACCATATACACCTTCGATGTACCGACTGAAAAGGATCGATTTAACCAGCTTGAAATCCTGGCCATCGGTTCTGGTAGCAACCAGGAACCTAGGGAAGCTGGAACCCAGACTAATTCGCTGCGCTTGTTACCAAGGGGTTGCCCCCTTTAGGGTATCAAAAGTTAAAGACTTGGGTAGCGAACTACTCGGGGTGGCAGGCGGAAGTTGTTACGACACCATGCCCGAAATCATCCTCCCCGAATGCCACCCACTCCGATCAGGGGTCTCTGTAGCCGAACCAAGCAGCCAAGGCAATACCCACCTGGTCGTAGCAGGTACTGCCCGGGGTCCGATGTTGGACGATACCTAATACGGGATGACTGAGGCAATGAGCACTAGGACTCCCTTCCTCCAGTCACCCGCAATATCATGTACCCCATAGCGTGTACAGAGCAATAAATACAGGAAAAAATAAATAAAAATAATTAATGAAAATATGTCCTTCTGGCATTCGGCTGTGGGGGGACCTGTGTTGTCACGCGGATACTACTGCCCGGGTTTATGACACTCCCACCCGCCGTTTCCTGGGTGGTTGCTGGCACGGGCTTTCGAGCGTAGTCGCACACGTAGGAGCTCATTCGCCGAGCATCAAGCACATCAAAAATTTAGAATGGTCTACATCTAACTCTCAAAAAACAAAAACAAAAAATAAAGAGGGGACCATGGCCACATGACCCTCTAAGTCGCCTTCTACGACAGGCAGGGATTACCTATCAATGTATTCAACCCCTCCCATCCACAGGAGGTCCAACACATTTTACCAACCCGCAATCCATGCCCTCACCTAAGTCGCCCCTTTCTGTCGCCTCTCACGACAGGCAGGGGATACCATGGGTGTATTCTTCATATGCGTCCCCTACCCACAGGGGGTGAACCAATCCTGAATCGAGGATGCTTCATGTCTAAAGGGGTCCAAAATCCAGGTCAAAGGCCCCTCAGAATGGTATATATCGCTAGTAAAGTAGAACCATGCTATATGTCATGTTGGGGTACTAATCAAAAGGAGCGAAGACTCACGGTGTTCCACACATAATGATACTACTCACAAGTATTGTGCGTCGTACAGGTAACGCTGACCTATAGTGTTCCTCACATAATGGCGCCACACATAGGCAATATCAAACCGATAGTGTTCCTCACCTAGGTGTACTAAGCAAGGGCGAGGGTAATCCCGTGGTGTTCCTCACATAGTGGGTACTAATCACAGGCAACGCCCAGACCCGTTGTGTTGCTCACAAGGGTACGACTCACGGGTACTGGAAACCCACAGTGACACACACTCTGCTGTTACTAATCACAAACCTATTTCGTACCTAATACAGTGGTACTACTCGCAAGTAGAGCCAACCCATGGTGTTCCCCGTGTGATGGTACTAATCACCACGAACCTGCTACGCTGGCGTAGCAGTGGGAGACGTGATACTCCCACGTGGCGCGTCCCAGGTGGCGGATAGGGGGTCGTAACCGGACTTGAGGGAAATAAAGTACCTCTCGCGGACCAAACACACAACCCCCTGTGGGTGGGGGACGCCGACGAAGAATACACCCACGGCTAAAAGGGGCAACCAACGGATGATCCAATTAGAACCATGAAACTACTTGAGATTAGTACCACCACGCGGAGAGCATCATGGGTCGCTTTTACTTGCGCGTAGTACCACTATATTAGGTACCAAATAGTTTTGTGATTAGTAGCACACAGGAGCACCGTGCGGTCGGCTTTTGCAGTACCTGTGATTAGTACCACCATATGAACAGGACCATGGGATGATAGCTACCATGGTTCTGCCTTGCCTGTGATTAGTAACCACTATATGAGGAAAACCATGGGATAGTGGAAGGCCCCTGTGGTTAGTACTCTTATGTGATGAACATCATAGGTTTGCGTTGCCTGTAAATGGCGCCGCAAAGTGAGAAAACCATAGGTCTGTATTATATGTCGAATTCCATAACCTCTGAGTAGTACAATAATGTGTGGAATACCGCAAGTCTCTGCTACTTTTGATTAGTACCGCAACAGGACAAATACCATGGTTCTACTTTCCTAGCGATCAGTACCATTATGAGGGGCCGATAACTTAGATTTTGGACCCCCTTTAGACTGCAAGCATCATCGATTCAATGTTATGCTATAGCAGCAGTCCCTTGGTCAGTATTACTATTCCTTTACGTCAGTTTGTGTGAATGTAAGGCATTGCGGGCCGCATCCACTGATTGTTTTAAATTCATGTCCATCCATTCATTCTTGCATCCGGGAGATAGTAGGTTCGAATCCCACTATCGGCAGCCCTGAAAATGGTTTTCCGTGGTTTCCCATTTTCACACCAGGCAAATGCTGGGGCTGTACGTTAATTAAGGCCACGGCCGCTTCCTTCCAACTCCTAGGCCTTTCCTATTCCATCGTCGCCATAAAAGCTATCTGTGTCGATGCGACGTAAAGCCCCTAGCAAAAAATTCTTCGTTCTCACGCTTATAATTCTGGTCAGTGGAGAATTTTAGACTTTAAATTTGTCATTCCATTTCGTCTCATTTCATACCAATAGGGGCCGATGACCTCGATGTTAGGCCCCTTTAAACAACAAGCATCATCATCATCGGTACTAATCAAAATTAGTTTCATGGTTCTAATTCAATCATCCCTTGGTCGCCCCTTTTAGTCGCCTCTTACGACAGGCAGGGGCTACCGTGGGTGTATTCTTCGTCTGCGTCCCCCACCCGCAGGGGTAGACAAAGGGGAAAAAAGTAGTGATCCGTAACTTCGAAAAATGAAGTAATGGACAAAGAAAGGCAAGGGCCACGAAGGACGTGAAAATGAAAAGCTCCCTAGTCCTCGAATGCTCTAATACCGTCGGGGTCGGAAAAGAACAAGAGTTGACCAAGGGAGGTCGGACAGGATAGATGAAAGTGAGAAGCCTGGCATAAGAAATTGGAAGCAATGCCAGGACTCAGCTATGGGTCCCGTGGTCGCCAACCCACGCTCACAAGTCAAGAGCCCTTGGGGCCCCTTTTAGCCGCCTCTTATGGCAGGCAGGGCATACCGTGGTTGTATTCTTCGTCTGCGTCTCCCACCCACAGGGGGAGATCCTTTTTCTATACATGTATTAGTGTAAATATTGAATGGTGCCTTTGGAAGGCCGTAACGTCATAGTGTTTGGAGAGTGGTTTCCTAAGTAATTTTGTGAAGCAAATGGTGCTCTTGATACATTGTGTATTTTGAATACTCTGTCTCCTTGTGCAGCAAAATAAAATGGGAGGTTCGTCTCCTTTACTGTTTTTTGAAAGGAGCCGCAGTGCTCATCGGGTATGTATAATTACGGAGCTTCAAGCTCAAAGCTGGTTTTTTTTCTTCGATTTTACTTAGCTTGGAAGTAAAATTTGGTACCTGAGTTTTGTAGTCTTGTTTCTGAAAAAAGAACATATACATACATACATACATACATACATACATACATACATACATTATCATTATGGACTGTTATGCCTTTCAGCGTTCAGTCTGCAAGCCTCTGTGAATTTACTAAACGTCGCCACAATTTTCGATTTGCAACTAGTGTTGTGGCCTCATTTAGTTCTATACCTCTTATCGTTAAATCGTTAGAAACCGAGGCTAACCATCGTCGTCTTGGTCTACCTCTACTTCTCTTACCTTCCATAGCAGAGTCCATTATTCTCCTAGGTAACCTATCCTCCTCCATTCGCCTCACATGACCCCACCACCGAAACCGGTTTATGCGTACAGCTTCATCCATCGAGTTCATTCCTAAATTAGCCTTTATCTCCTAATTCCTAGTACCCTCCTGCCATTGTTCCCACCTCTTTGTACCATCAATCATTCTTGCTACTTTCATGTCTGTTACTTCTAACTTATGAATAAGATATCCTGAGTTCACCCAGCTTTCTCTCCCGTAAAGCAAAATTGGTCTGAAAACAGACCGATGTAAAGATAGTTTCGTCTGGGAGCTGACTTCCTTCTTACAGAATACTGTTGATCGCAACTGCGAGCTCACTGCATTAGCGTTACGACACCTTGATTCAATCTCACTTACTATTTTACCATCCTGGGAGAACACACAACCTAAATACTTGAAATTTTCGACCTGTTCTAGCTTTGTATCACCAATCTGACATTCAGTTCTGTTGAATTTCTTACCTACTGACATCAATTTAGTCTTCGAGAGGCTAATTTTCATACCATACTCATTGCACCTATTTTCAAGTTCCAAGATATTAGACTGCAGGCTTTCGGCACAGTCTGCCATTAAGACCAAGTCGTCAGCATAGGCCAAACTGCTTACTACATTTCCACCTAACTGAATCCCTCCCTGCCATTTTATACCTTTCAGCAGATGATCCATGTAAACTACAAACAGCAAAGGTGAAAGATTACAGCCTTGTCTAACTCCACTAAGTACCCTGAACCAAGAACTCATTCTACCATCAATTCTCACTGAAGCCCAATTGTCAACATAAATGTATTTGATTGATTTTAATAATCTACCTTTAATTCCATAGTAGCCCAGTATGGCGAACATCTTTTTCCTCGGTACCCTGTCATATGCTTTCTCTAGATCTACGAAACATAAACACAACTGCCTAATCCTCTCGTAGCATATTTCAATTATCTGGCGCATACTGAAAATCTGATCCTGACAGCCTCTCTATGGTCTGAAACCACACTGGTTTTCATCCAACTTCCTCTCAACGACTGATCGCACCCTCCCTTCCAAGATGCCAGTGAATACTTTGCCTGGTATACTAATCACTGAGATACCTCGATAGTTGTTGCAATCCTTCCTGTTCCCTTGCTTATAGATAGGTGCAATTATTGCTTTTGCCCAATCTGAAGGTACCTTACCAACACTCCATGCTAATTTTACTACTCTATGAAGCCATTTCATCCCTGCCTTCCCACTATACTTCACCATTTCAGATCTAATTTCATCTATTCCTGCTGCCTTATGACAATGGAGTTTATTTACCATCCTTTCCACTTCCTCAAGCATAATTTCACCAACATCATTTTCCTCCTCCCCATGAGCTTAGCTGTTCACAACACCACCACGATGATTTCCTTTCACATTGAGAAGATGTTCAAAATATTCCCTCCACCTCTCCAGTGATTCCCTGGGATCTATTATGAGTTCACCTGAATTACTCAGAACACTGTTCATTTACTTTTTTCCTCCCTTCCTAAGATTCTTTATAACTGTCCAGAAAGGTTTCTCTGCTGCTTGACCTAGCCTTTCCAGGTTATTACCAAAATCTTCCCACGACTTCTTATTGGATTCAACAACTATTTGTTTCGCTCTGTTTCTTTCATTTACATACAAATTCCTGTCTGCCTCGGCCCTTGTTTGGAGCCATTTCTGATAAGACTACTTTTTACGTTTACAAGCTGCTCTCACTTCATCATTCCACCAAGATGTTCGCCTTTTCCCATCTTTACACACAGTTGTTCCTAGGCATTCCCTTGCTATTTCTACTGCAACATCCCTGTATGCCACCTATTCACTTTCTATATCCTGAACCTGCTTACTGTCTACTGTTCGAAACTTCTCACTAATCTTATCCATGTACTTCTGTCTAATTTCCTCGTCCTGAAGATTTTCTACCCTTATTCGTTTGCAGACAGATTTCACTTTCTCTACCCTAGGCCTAGAGATACTTAGTTCACTACAGATCAGATAGTGGTCTGTATCATCGAAAAATCCCCGGAAAACTCGTACATTCCTAACAGATTTCCTGAATTCGAAGTCTGTTAAGATATAGTCTATTATGGATCTGGTACCCCTAGCCTCCCATGTGTAGCGGTGAATAGCCTTATGCTTGAAGAATGTATTCATAACAGCTAAACCCATACTAGCACAGAAGACCAGCAAACGCTTCCCATTCCCATTAGCTGAAAAAAGAAGATAGCTGAAAAAGAAATATAACCATAATTTTAAAGTTTACATCAATTTCCTGATTGTCTTAGATAGACCCATTCCTCCCCGCACCTTCTTTCACCTCTGTCCGCAACCCCCGTAACACCCATTATAAGAGTAAGAACACCTGGCCAACCGTCCTCTCAACACTAAACAGGGTAAGACAACTGGATGATGGCTGATCTTTCGAAGAATGAAATCCACGAACCTGCTACGCAGGCGTAGCAGGGGGAGAGGTGATACTCCCACGTGCCGCGTCCCAGGTGGCGGATAGGGGTGTCCTAACCGGCTTGCCGGCGGACTTGAGGGAAATAAAATACCTCTCGCGGACCAAACACACACCCCCTGTGGGTGGGGGACGCACATGTAGAATACACCCGCGGTATCCCTTACCTGTCGTAAGAGGCGACTAAAAGGGGCGACCAAGGGCTGACTGAATTAGAACCATGAAACTAATTTTGAATCGTACCATCACGCGGGGAACACCATGGGTTGCCTGTACTTGCGAGTAGTACCACTATGTTAGGTATGAAATAAGTTTGTGATTAGTAGCAGCTGGAGGGGGTCTCCTGTGGGTTTCCAGTACCCGTGCGTCGTACCCATGTGAGCAACACCGCGGGTCTGGGCGTTGCCTGTGAGTTGTACCACTATATGAGCGACACCGTGGGTCTGCGTTGCCTGTGATTGGTACCCACTCTGTGAGGAACACCACGGGATGTGTGGTTAGTACACCTAGGTGAGGAACCTTATCGGTCTGCGTTGGCTATGAGTGGCGCCATTGTGTGAGAAACACCATAGGTCTGCGTTCCCTGTACGAAGTGCAAACCTTGTGAGTAGTACCTTCTTGTGTGGAACACCGTGAGTCTTCGCTACTTTTAATTAGTACCCCGACATGACAAATACCATGGTCCTACTTTACTCGCGACATGTACCATTCTGTGGGGCCTTAGACGTGGATTTTGCACCCCTTTAGACATCAAGCATCCTTGTGCTTTACAAGTGGTCCCTTGGTCAGTAATACTATTATTTTCGATCTTTTTTTAGGCTCATCCACTGGTTGGTTGGTTGGTTGGTTGGTTGGTTGGTTGGTTGGTTGGTTGGTTGGTTGGTTGGTTGGTTGGTTGGTTGGTTGGTTGGTTGGTTGGTTGGTTGGTTGGTTGGTTGGTTGGTTGGTTGGTTGGTTGGTTGGTTGGTTGGTTGGTTGGTTGGTTGGTTGGTTGGTTGGTTGGTTGGTTGGTTGGTTGGTTGGTTGGTTGGTTGGTTGGTTGGTTGGTTGGTTGGTTGGTTGGTTGGTTGGTTGGTTGGTTGGTTGGTTGGTTGGTTGGTTGGTTGGTTGGTTGGTTGGTTGGTTGGTTGGTTGGTTGGTTGGTTGGTTGGTTGGTTGGTTGGTTGGTTGGTTGGTTGGTTGGTTGGTTGGTTGGTTGGTTGGTTGGTTGGTTGGTTGGTTGGTTGGTTGGTTGGTTGGTTGGTTGGTTGGTTGGTTGGTTGGTTGGTTGGTTGGTTGGTTGGTTGGTTGGTTGGTTGGTTGGTTGGTTGGTTGGTTGGTTGGTTGGTTGGTTGGTTGGTTGGTTGGTTGGTTGGTTGGTTGGTTGGTTGGTTGGTTGGTTGGTTGGTTGGTTGGTTGGTTGGTTGGTTGGTTGGTTGGTTGGTTGGTTGGTTGGTTGGTTGGTTGGTTGGTTGGTTGGTTGGTTGGTTGGTTGGTTGGTTGGTTGGTTGGTTGGTTGGTTGGTTGGTTGGTTGGTTGGTTGGTTGGTTGGTTGGTTGGTTGGTTGGTTGGTTGGTTGGTTGGTTGGTTGGTTGGTTGGTTGGTTGGTTGGTTGGTTGGTTGGTTGGTTGGTTGGTTGGTTGGTTGGTTGGTTGGTTGGTTGGTTGGTTGGTTGGTTGGTTGGTTGGTTGGTTGGTTGGTTGGTTGGTTGGTTGGTTGGTTGGTTGGTTGGTTGGTTGGTTGGTTGGTTGGTTGGTTGGTTGGTTGGTTGGTTGGTTGGTTGGTTGGTTGGTTGGTTGGTTGGTTGGTTGGTTGGTTGGTTGGTTGGTTGGTTGGTTGGTTGGTTGGTTGGTTGGTTGGTTGGTTGGTTGGTTGGTTGGTTGGTTGGTTGGTTGGTTGGTTGGTTGGTTGGTTGGTTGGTTGGTTGGTTGGTTGGTTGGTTGGTTGGTTGGTTGGTTGGTTGGTTGGTTGGTTGGTTGGTTGGTTGGTTGGTTGGTTGGTTGGTTGGTTGGTTGGTTGGTTGGTTGGTTGGTTCATGTCCATCAAATCATTCTTCATGACAATTTTTATTTTATTTTGGTCAGTGGATGTATTTGACCTTTTTGTTATTTCATTTCGTACCATTAGGGGCCGATGACCTCGATGTTATGCCCCTTTAAACAACAAACATCATCATCATCTAAGAATGAAATCTCACACTCTGCAGAATGAAGGGAATGGCCACGAAGGGCACGAGAATGGAGACTCTCTAGGCCTCGACAAACCGAATCAGAATAGAACAATAGTTGACCGAAAGAAGTCAGTGAGAAGCGTGGTACAAGTAAGTGGAAGCAACGTCAGATTCAGCTAGGTGGCCAATGCTCACCAACCATACACTCCAAATTTGAGAGCCGTCAACCCTTTTACCCACCGTGGATGTATTCTACCATCCCCACTGACAGGGAAATGAGATCAGAATCCCAGCAGATCCAAGATTGAATTTTTTTCCGAAAGAATCATGGGACATCAGAAAATGTATCCGGCTTTAAGCTCCTGTTTAAATGAATGTGCCAGGATAGCTCCATTAACCCTATCCTTTAAGCCGAGAAACAATGAATCCACTTATCTTGATCCTAAAAACAAAACTGACGAACACCGAGAAAACTGCTCAATCACAACTCTGAGAAGAAAGATGAGTGGAAATAAAAGCTTACATTTTAAAACAATTTCTCTGTGAAATATGTGTCAGCATTAATGTAGTATCGTGACGGGAAGAGTCGGCAAGGGCTTACTGCATGTCCCCCTCGCACCGTATGGGATGATTTACTAGCTGGATGGCTCTAATGCTTCCCTTGGGGCATGATAGCCATTTCTCTAATTGGGACCGAGGCGAGCGGAGCAGCTTGGTCTGCGGCCGCAGGTACAGCGCAGTGCAACTCCCATTACATTTATACATTCTTGCTCTTTCATTCTTCTGCTACAGACAGATGTGCGTTTTAAAACATGTACAGAAAGTCTAAATTATTTTACAACCAATACTGATACTCCTTCCTAGAACAGAATTAGAAAGAGGATGATTTATAGGAATGAACCAGGATATTTTCACAAAAAAAAAAAAAAAAGCCTGACAACATGCTAAACATTTACTAACTGAGAAAAAAGTAGCATTTTATTGAGGTCGGCACTTGATAAAGATTTGGCAATATTTTACTGCCGGATGACCTTCCTGACGCCAACTATATTCACTAGTGCATGCTAGGTTGGGTGATCCCCCCTTCGAGCTTGTACTCTTCGCGATTTTGCTCTCAGGAGCAACATCCACCTTCGGCGCAGCGATTTTCACGCGTAAAGATGTCGTGAATGACTAACCTAGGGGACTCATGCTGTGATGATGATGATGATGATGATGTTGCCTGTTGTTTAAAGCGGCCTAACATCGAGGACATCGGCCCCTAATGGTACGAAATGAAATGACAACAAAAAGTTCAAAATCATCCACTGACCAAAATTTTAAAAAACGTCATGAATGAATAGATGGACATGACACCCCCTCCCCCAGCAAAAAACAAGCAAACAAAAGAATCAGTGGATCCGACTCAAAAAAGATCATAAATAATAGTATTACTGACCAAGGGACCACTTATGAAGCACAATCCTCAATCGAGGATGCTTGATGTCTAAAGGGGTCCAAAATCCAGGTCTAAGGCCCCTCAAAATGGTACATGTCGCGAGCAAAGTAGAACCATGGTATTTGTCATGTTGGGGTACTCACGGTGTTCCACACAAGATGGTACTACTCACAAGTACTGTACTTCGTACAGGTAACGCAGACCTATGGTGTTTCTTACAAAATGGCGCCACTCATAGCCAACGCAAACCGATGAGGTCCTCACCTAGGTGTACTAGTCACGGGTGCCGGTATTCCCGTGGTGTTCCTCACATAGTGGGTACTAATCAGACCCACGGTGCCGCGCATATAGTGGTACAACTCACAGGCAACGCCCAGACCCGCGGTGATGCTCATATGGGTACGACGCACGGGTACTGGAAACCCACAGGAGAACCTACTCTTTGCTGCTACTAATCACAAACCTCTTACCTAATATAGTGGTACTACTCGCAAGTACAGGCAACGCATGGTGTTCCCCGCGTGATGGTACGAATCAAAAGTAGTTTCATAGTTCTAATTCAATTGTCCTTGGTCGCCCGTCTTAGTCGCCCCTCACGACAGGCAGGGGATACCGTGGGTGTATTATTCGTCTGCGTCCCCCAACCACAGGGGGTGAAGGGAGAGAAAAAAGAAGAAGGAAGGAGGGATGCGTCACTTCGAAAGATGAAGTAACGGACGAAGAAAGGCAAGGGCCCCGAAGGGCGTGAAAATGAAAGAACCCCCTAGGCCTCGAGTGCTCTAATACCGAGGGGGTCGGAAAAGAACTAGAGTTGACCAAGGGAGGTCGGACAGGATAGACGAAAGTGAGGAGCCTGGCACAAGTAAGTGGAAGCAATGCCAAGACTCAGCTAAGGGCTCCGTGGTCGTCAATCCACATTCCCAAGTTGAGAGCTCTTTGGGCCCCTTTTAGTCGCCCCTTACGAAAGGCAGGGCATACCGCGGGTGTATACTATATGTGGGTCCCCCACCCGCAAGGGGTCTATCATGCTGTACTCTAGAGTATTGGCAGGTAGATTTGTACAATCAAACTTACGGCGTGCTTCCTGGTAGGTAAGACAATCCTGGGTCTTGATCTCCTGGATCTTCTTCTCACTCAGATATGTCGGACTGTTCCGATCTCGAGAAAAATGGAGACGAGCGTAGTCAGTACATCAGTACGGAGTTGTGCATTCCTCCGCGCCGTTAACTACGCTTCCACATGTAACACGCCCAGAACGTTTCGAAAAAAGAGATACCATATATCTGAATCTCTGGCATTGATAGCATACCATAGGAGGCGGGATGTACGGCCTCACATCGTAACGATAAGTTACCTTGATTTTGTCTGGCAACACCGACAACTTGAAAGAGACAATGAAGGCACCGGTAGCAACGTCTTCAACGTTGACTTTGCGCATGATGCGCCGGACGTGTGTCACACCACGGTTCTTCATGTCTTCATTCAACTCTTCGTCAGTGTTCAAAACAAGGTCGCGGTGGAAGATACTCCGCGAACCAGATTCAAGGATTTGTGCTCCTCCACTTTGACAGAGATTTCTACAATGTCGTCGCACTGAAGCAACTGATCAGCTTGCAGTGCTATGCGAGTCTTCAAGAGCGAACTACCGTTGTTCATTTTCTTGAGATCCTCAAGTTCGCCGTAGAAACATTCAATGTGTCTACTAAAAAGTATCGATTCTATCAGCTGAAAATCGTGCCCATCGGTTCTGGTAGTAACCAGAAACCTAGGGAAGCTGGATCCCATTCCTTCACGCCGCGCATGTTCCCAGGGGATTGAAACCCTCAGGGAAACAAAAGTTAAAGTCTTCGGTGGACGACCACCTTCGGCAGATCGAAGACGTTTCGAAATCATGCCCGAAATCTTCCTCTCCGAATGCCACCCATTCCGATCAGGGGACTCTGTAGCCCAACCAAGCAGCCAAGGCAATACACACCTGGTCGTAGCCGGAATTGCCCGGGGTCCGATGTTGGACGATGCCTAATACGGAATGACTAATGACCAAGCACCCGCAATAACATGTTCCCCATAGCGTGTACAGAATAATAGAATAAAAATGAAAAACAATATGTTTTCCTGGCATTCGGCTGTGCGGGAACCTGTGGTGTCAGGCGGATACTACTGCACGGGTACATGACGCTCCCCACCCGCGGGCTTCCTGGGAGGTCGCAAGCGGCCTTTGGGGCGTATCGCACATGTAAGGGGCCCGTGTCTGAGCAGCACGTCCATCAAAAATTTTGAATCGGTCTACAAGTAACACTCAAAAAAATAAAGAGGGCACCGATGTTCACTTGGCCCTTTTAGTCGCCTTCTACGACAGACAAGGATTACCTGTGAATGTATTCATGATGGTGATGATGCTTGTTGTTTAGTCATCGGTCCCTAATGGTACGAAATGAGACGAAATTCTATGACAATCTTAAAGTAAAAAACGCGATGATGAAGAATTAATGAATGAATGAATGAATGAATTGTATTTAAAACAATCAGTGGATCCGACCCGCGATGCCTCACCTGACCAGGAACAATATTAGGGACCAAGGGACTGTTTCCAAAGCACAGTGAGGATGGTTGCCCAGTTGTACTTCCTCTTAAAACAATAATCACCACCACCACCACCACCACCACCACCAAAGCACAATCCTGATGATGCTTGTTGTCTAAAGGAGTTCAATATCCATGTCAACGGTCCCTCATCGTGGCACTTATCGCTAGTAAAGGAGAACCATGGTATTTCTCAGGTTGCTGTACTAATCAAAGGTAGCGTAAACTCACGGTGTTCCAAACATTATGGTACTTACTTACTTACTTACTTACTTACTTACTCCTTGACGCTACGGTCCTTGCAGAACCTTGGTCTCCGCAACAATCTGCTTCCAAAGCTCTCTGTCGATTGCCTTGGTCCTCCATCTCCGGACTCCCATGGTACGTAGATCAGCCTCCACCTCTTCTATCCATCGCTTTCTTGGTCTACCTCTACATCGTCTTCCACCTGGATGCCCCTCCAGCACTCCAGCACATTATGGTACTACTCACAAGTATTGTACGTCGTACAGGTAACGCAGACCTCTGGTGCTTCTCACATAATGGCGAATCTCATAGGCAACGCAAACCCATAGTGTTCCTCACCTAGGTGTAAAAATCACGGGTGCCGGCATCTCCGTGGTGTTCCACAGATAGTGGGTGCTAATCATAGGCAACGAAGACCCACGGTGTCGCTCATATTGTATTACTAACCACAGGCAACGCCCAGGCCCGTGGTGTTCTGCATGTAGTGGTACTAATCACAGGTACTGGAAATCCACAGTGAACCCCACTCTACTGCTACGAATCACAAAACTATTGAGTACCTAACACAGTGGTACTACTTGCAAGTAAAGGCGACTCATGGTGTTCCCCGCATGATGGTACTAATCACAAGTAGTTTCATGGTTCTGATGCAATCATCCCTTGATCGCCTCTTTTAGTCGCCTCTTACGACAGGCAGGGGATACCGTGGGTGTGTTCTTCATCTGCTTCCGCCACCCACAGGGGGTCATTATGGTACTACTCCCAGGTATTGTACGTCGCACAAGTAACGCAGACCTATGTGTTTCTCACATAATGGCGCCACTGATGATGATGATGATGATGCTTTTTGTTTAAAGGGACCCAACATCGAGGTCATCGGCCCCTAATGGTACGAAATGGGGCGAAATGGGACGAAATGAAATGACAAATTAAAAGTCTAAAATCCTCCACTGACCAGAATTCGAGACGTGAGGGCGAAGAATGAATGGATGGATATGAATTTAAAACAATCAGTGGATCCGACCCGCAATGTCTCGCATTCACAGAAACTGACGTGAAACAATAGTTTTGCTGACCAAGGGACTGCGTGTATAGCATAATACTGAATCGATGATGCTTTTAGTCTAAAGGGGACCAAAATCGAAGTAATCGGCTTCTCGTAATGGTACTTATCGTTAGAAAAGTAGAACCATGGTATTTGTCATATTGCGGTACTAATAAAAAGTAGTGTAGACTCGCGGCATTCCACACATTATGGTACTACTCACAGGTAATGAAATTCGCACAGGGAATAGAGACCTATGGTGTTTCGCAAACTGCGGCGCTATTTACAGGCAACGCAAACCTTTGACAATCCTCACTGAAGTGGCTAACCACAGGAACCCGCACTATCCCGGTATGTTCCTCACATGGTGGGTACTAAGCATAGGCAAGGCAGACCCATGATGTCGCTCTTCCTATGGTGTTGCTCATAGAGGGGGACGAATCACAGGTACTGTAGAAGCCGCACCGTACTCTATTGCTACTAATCACAAACCTATTTGGTACCGAACATAATGGTACTATGCGCAAGTAAAAGTGACCTATGGTGTTTCCCCGCGTGGTGATACTAATCACAAGTAGTCTCATGGTTCTAATTTGATCTTCCCCACCGAGCTCGATAGCTGCAGTCGCTTAAGTGCAGCCAGTATCCAGTATTCGGGAGATAGTAGGTTCGAACCCCACTGTCGGCAGCCCTGAAAATCGTTTTCCGTTGTTTCCCATTTTCACACCAGGCAAATGCTGGGGCTGTACCTTAATTAAGGCCACGGCCGCTTCCTTCCCACTCCCAGCCCTTCCCTGTCCCATCGTCGCTATAAGACTTATCTGTGTCGGCGCGACGTAAAGCAACTAGCAAAAAATGATCTTCCGTTGGTCGCCCCTTTTTGGTCGCCTCTTACGACAGGCAGAGGAGACCGTGGGTGAATTCTTCGTCTGCGTCCCCCACCCACAGGGGGTTGTGTGTTTGGTCCGAGAGAGGTATTTTATTTCTCTCAAGTCCGCCGGCAAGCTGGTTAGGACCCCCCTATCCGCCACGTGGGAGTATCACCTCTCCCCCTGCTACGCCAGCGTAGTAGGTGCGTGGATTGGCGCTACTCATAGGCAACGCAAACCCATGGTTTTCCTCACCTACGTGTACTAATCACAGACAACCAGGCCCGGAACTAGGGCGGGGCAGGGGGAGCACGTGCCCCGGGCGGCAGATTTCAGGGGATGGCAAAATTTGAAAAGTTTATGAAAAAATAATAAGTTCCTTAATTAAAAAATAATAATAATACCACAATTAATATTTGTTTATTTTATTTTATTTTGTAGCCCAATTCATCAACTTTATTTCACTGACACTGTATACCAAGTCATTTTCTTCAATATAAGACACGACACAAGAATTAACGTATTTCATGGGTCTGGAGTGAGTCTTATACTGTTATGCCTACTACTGATATCAATAATTAGTAGCCTGAGCGCTCGGCAGCGTGGTCGGGCTCGAAAACAGTCTGACCTTGACGCGATGCGCGAGCATCTCATCTACCTCACCCCTTTTCTCCCCATTCTCCCCTCTGCTTCCAATAAACAGTAAACTAAACAGACACCTGCAGTCATCATTGTCGTTATCGACGGCTACACGTGTAGCCTGCGCACACTGTCTGCGTGTGTTGAATGGAACCGACAGTTATTTTATTTTATTTGCATTTAGTATTTAGTTATTAGTGTTCGGAGTGTTGGTTAGTTATCAGTGTTACCATTTATCAGCGTTTGGAAAACGGAGCTGTTTAGTACACTTTGTGCTGCGTTTTATCAGTTTCCAAATTATGGATGGCAGAAAACGACTCAGTGGAGCCGAGTATAGAAAACTTGCCAAAGAAAAAAGGAAGAAAGAAAGCGATGTGCTGTCACAAACACCAAAATTAGAAGCATTTTTTAGAAAACCTAATGTTAATGAAGATGAAGTATCAAAAGAAAAATCAGGTAAATATTAATTTTTACTTCAATAATTAAATTATAGCACATTAGGGAAGAGATGAATTAATTGTGTCTTATCGGACTTTAGGACAATTTTTTAATACTTCATTTTGTAATATACCATATTACTGATTGAATTTTAATTTCGGCTTTTAATATTTTAGATGACGTTAAAGCTGGAGATGAAGGCATGCAACATGTCGAACTTTGCAAGAAACTCAGTCCTACTGGTGAAGCGAATGAAGATCAATTATTATCTCGTCCAGACCCTACAACTGGTCTTCAAGAAACCTCCGTGGTTTCCTTTGATTTTAGGGATCCTGGTTCATGTCCACAGAGTTTTTCAGATTCTGGAAGGTTTTACATAACAAAAATGAGCTTTGAAAATATGATTAAGCCAAATTTAAGTAATAGCAGCAGAGAAGGACGTAACTTAACCAAATATTGGTTATATAAAGTTCTCATAAATGGAGAAAAAGTAAAGAGATCACGTTTAGGCTATAGTAAAAGTAAGAAAGCTCTATATTGTGTTCCCTGCAGGCTGTTTTCGCACATGGCATCAAATCAATTGCCTTCCTTTGCTAAAGAAAAAGGACTTACTAATTGGAGAAAACTCAGTGAAAAACTGCCTGAACATGAAAATTCATCCAACCACAAACTTTGCTTTTGTTTGTGAAAAGCTTTAGAATCTTGTTTAGGAAAGGGAAGTATTGATGCAGGACTCCAAAACTAAATCCATCAAGAAGAGTCTCACTGGAAGGCGGTATTGCGCTGCATTATCGATGCAATTCTATTCCTAGCAAAGCAAGGGATTCCATTCCGAGGAACTAAAGAAGACTGTGATTTCAGCGACCCCTCCAGTGTAAAGTTCTTGAACACAGTAGAACTTGTATCGCATTACAATGTCACTCTTCTACAACATATTGAACGGCATAAGAAAAGGCAAATCTCGTATTTGTAACATAAAATACGAGATGAGTTCCTTGAAATTATTGCCAATAACATAAGGCAAAAGATAATACAAGACATTTTGGATGCGAAATATTATTCCTTAATATTTGACTGCACTCCGGATATCAGCCACAATGAGCAAATGACTCAAGTAGTTCGTTACGTCAAAACAAATATATCGGAGATAGAAGTAAATTTTATTGATTTTTTCCCAGTTAGTGACAAAACAGGTGAAGGTCCCAGCCAAGAAATCCTAAAAAAGATTAGATAAAGATGGACTAAACTTAGAGAACTGTTGAGGCCAATCCTACGACAATGGAGCAAATATGGATGGGAAGTATAAAGGAGTTCAGTCCAGACTACTTCAGGAGAACGAGCTAACATATTTTGTCCCATGTGCTGCTCACTCCCTCAATTTAGTTGGTGCTAATGCGGTCAGTGCTACTATTGAGGCTCAGAATTTTTTTCGGAACTTTGAACAGTATGTATTCTTTCTTTGCGGCTTCAACTTCACGCTGGGAAGTTCTCCGAAAATATGTGTCACTGACATTGAAACCTGAAAGCAATAGGCTACAAGATGGTCAGCAAGATTAGATACGGTCGAAGTTGTGTATAAACATACGGTAAAGTTGTGCAGGCTCTAGAGGATCTTAAAAACCATGATCTCTCAACACCTCAAACTAAGAGTGAGGCCAGCTCCCTTTTGAAAAACATTGGGAAAATTGGATTCATCGTTTTCACATGTTTTTGGCATGCTTTGTTCAAAAAGATCAATCATGTCAATGAGTTTTTGCAAAGAAAAGTTGTAACAGTCGATTTGGCTGCCCGGAATCTTCAAGGTCTGTTAACGCTCTTGAAGTCTTGCAGAGAGTTTGTTCCATCTGAGGCCATTACTGAGGGTAAATTCTTAACAAGCATGAGTGATTTACCATCTGAGTTCTCAGAAAAAAGAAAAAGAAAGAAGAAAAATATCTGACGAGGTGTGGCGATGAAGCTCCGACAAGTACTGAGAATGTGTACCAAGTAGCTATGTTAGAGGTTATTGAGCAGATGATTACGGAACTCAGTGACAGGTTTAAGGCTTGGACAACATAAACATTTTTTTTTTTTTACTTTACGTCGCACCGACACAGATAGGTCTTATGGCGACGATGGGATAGGAAAGGCCTAGGAGTTGGAAGGAAGCGGCCGTGGCCTTAATTAAGGTACAGCCCCAGCATTTGCCTGGTGTGAAAATGGGAAACCACGGGAAACCATTTTCAGGGCTGCCGATAGTGGGATTCGAACCTACTATCTCCCGGATGCAAGCTCACAGCCGCGCGCCTCTACGCGCACGGCCAACTCGCCCGGTACAACATAAACAGCAAGTTTGTGATTTTGAATGGAGTTAGAAATAAAGAAATTCGAACAAAAGGTCTAAAAATGAAAGCAGAAGAATAGGCAAATATCTACACTGCTGATCTCAACATTGAAGAATTTAAATTTGAAATAGAAAGTTTCTAGCACCCTGCTTTATCAGTTGACGAAAATTTAAAGGAAGCCACATCAAGAGAAATATTAAGTCTTATTTTTAAAAATAAACTAGAGGAAGGCTACCCTAATATTACTACTGCACTGAGAATGTTTCTCACGTTGCCAGTTACAGTATCATCTAGAGAACGAAGTTTCAGCAAACTCAAAATCATCAAAAACTACATGAGAAGTACAATGGGACAGGAGAGACTCTCTAATCGAAGTATAATATCAATTTAACACAAACGAGCATCCCTTATCAACTTTGACGACATCATCAGTACTTTTGCAGCTAAGAAGGCTCGAAGAATTCAATTTTGAGGTACAATACATAACAAATTTTTGCTTAGTTACAATTGATTTACACTGCAAACAAATTATTTGTATTAGTCATGTATAAGTGTATTAATATAAGTGTTTTTCAATATGAGTGTAATGTATGTATTAATATGTATATGTGTGTTAATATAAGTGATTTTCACCGAGGTCGATAGCTGCAGTCGCTTAAGTGCGGCCAGTATCCAGTAATCGGGAGATAGTGGGTTCGAGCCCCACTGTCGGCAGCCCTGAAGATGGTTTTCAGTGGTTTCCCATTTTCACGCCAGGCAAATGCCGGGGCTGTAGCCTACCTTAATTAAGGCCACGGCCGCTTCCTTCCCATTTCTAGGCCTTTCCTATCCCATCGTCGCCATAAGACCTATCTGTGTCGGTGCGACGTAAAACAAATAGCAAAAAATAAGTGATTTTCATAAATAAAACTTCTTAATAGTATACATATGGTGTGTAATTTCAACTGCCGCATCAAAAAAATAGCTTACGAAGGTATTATATGTTAGTGGTAGGGGGAGGGGAGGGAGGGGGATCGGGGGGATGCGGACGGCAAACCGATCTTCCCCCCCCCCCCCTGACAAATCTCCTAGTTCCGGCCCTGCAGACAACGAAGACCCACGTTGTCGCTCATACAGTGGTACTAATTGCAGGCAACGCCCAGACCTGTGGTGTTTCTCACTTGCTGGTAGTATTCACAGGTAACGTAAGCCCGTGGTGTTCCGTATATAGTGGTAATCACAGGTACCATAAACCCACAGTGAGCCGCTCTCTGCTCCTAGTAATCAAAAACCTATTGTGTACCTAACATAGTGATACTACTCGCAAGTAAAGGCATGACGGTAATAATCACAAGTAGTTTCATGCTTCTAATGTAATCATTCCTTTGTCGCCCCGGGCGGGTCTTAGAAAAGTCAGGGGATACCGTGGGTGTATTCTCCATCTGTGTCCCCCACCCACAGGTGGAAATTAATTAATTAATTAAACTCAGAATAAAGGATTTTTATCCACGTGCTCTCTTACATGAAATACGTAAACCTTCGGATTGTAACGGCCGGAGGCTGTTATTGTCTGGGGTACACACACTAGTAACAAAATGTAGCTACCCCAGAGCTCAATGTAACTACGTAACATAGCAAGCAAATATCGCTGTTCCCAAAGGATGGGGAAAATGAGTGTAAGCGAATGGAATCCACTCTCGTAATTCAGTAAATCCTAAAGGAATAAATATTTTTATTTTTGCTTTTTCATCACAGGTTTTAAAACAGCGTTGAAGAAACAAACGTGGAAAATAAGAGGCAATTGTGGAGCACGTTTTTCCTTGCTAGTGGTGTAACGTCGTAGTAACAAACATAGGTATCCGGCGACGCTTTGATGCAAAAATACAAAAATAATTGGGCCGTGATCTTAATAAAGGTAAAACCAAACCGTTGGTCTGAAGTGATAAACCTATTCAGGGTTCCCAGCGACATTGTTAGGGAAACCCACACCTGATGTTTAAATTAATGAAACTGTTACCATGTTTTTGTAGAACAGAGGGGTGTAATAAGGTGCGGGTATGAATGGATGGATAGAGAAAAGATCCAATAGTAAATTACAACATTAAAATCAGGAATTTTATATCTTTTTTTTTCTTTTCTTTTCAGATTTTAAACAGGCTCAGAAAATAACTGACCAGAACCAGCAACCGCAGCAACCTCCAGCGAACGTGGACTGGGAGGCACTCCTCCATAGTGTACAACGTATTGAACAACGTCTGTTTCGGAATCCCGATGACCCTTCTGAACATGGTGACGACGACGACGACCACCAGAGCCAGCATACCCAAGACGACGCCGCAAAGGATAGGTTCCTATCAACTGGCGTGCCTTAGCCCCTGCGACGACCTCCAAGTCTCTTCCGATACCTGAGAACTCCAAGGTACACCGCCTAGCCGAGGCATTGCGCCGGCTCGTGCCAACCAACCCGACGAGCCGGGAACAGCTTGAGGCCCAAAGCATCATCTAGGCCAGGGATGGCGAACCTTTTCCAACTAGTGTGCCATTTTAAGTCTGGTTTATGACTATCATCTGTTGACTGTGCCACTTGTTATTTTCTATTAGGGGATGTCTACAACCTAGAACCCCCCCCCCCCCCGGGGACTTCCTTTATAAATTCCCGATTATGTTTCATAATATGTCATTTATTTATTCATTTACAGATTCATTTATTTATTTATTATACATATATCTGGTAAATACATTTGACTGCATGTTCCGTGGGGCTGTGCCTCAATTATGGCCACGGCGGTTTCCTTCCCACTTGTACGCCAATCCCACTTTCGCCACAAGACCTATCTATGTCGGTGCGACGTAAAACAAATTGTAAAAAAATAGTTATTAGATACAAAATTCAAAAGTACTAATATTGCGAATGGACTTAACTTCCTCCATTAGTTTCATTATCATTCCATGTTGTAGTTTGTATGCTCAACAATTAAACTAATTTCTCCCTCATCACATTTCCATAACGAAATCTAAAATTAAAAAACAGGTATCCTTTTTTGTAAGGTCACATTCTGCTTTCATCAAAACATACTGCATACATGTGGGAGTTATCCAAATTAGCTTTCAACTGCTCCGAAACTTCTTCACTCATTTTTAATATTCTATCCTTGACAGCAGTTCAGCTGGCTGGCATTCCTTCAATGTGTCGGACGTCAATAAGAAACTTTGTTTCAATTAGTTTGTTTTGTGCAATGTTCGATATTTTGTTAAACGAACTCTCTTCTTTCTTCATTTGAAATGGAACAAATATTCGAATGATCAGTCTGGAAGTCGCGCTTTACATTAAATGTGAAGGATACAATTGTTTTCGAACACAGGCAACACATCTTTTTATCAATCCGAATTTCCTTGGCCAGAGTTCTTGAAAAATACGGTCACCACCTTTGTTAAGTTTCTGCTATTTTCGGCACCGAAAACATGTTTGCGATGCCCGTATACAAAACCACCAGAAAACGACACTATCTCACTTGACTTTCGGACCTATCAGTGTAGCAGTGTTGCCATATTGCACGTCCGAATGGAACTAGTATTTAGATTTTCGATATTTATTTCTTACACGTGAAACTTTATATGTATTGTCTGCAGTGCAAGACGTATATATCAAATATTATTATGTTCATGTGGTGTGCCACCGAAATCGTGTTCGCGTGTCACCTGGTGACACGCGTGGCATAGGTTCGCCATCCCTGATCTAGGCTATGTCTAAGTGGCCACTCTTGGACCTGGGTCAGCGTCAATACTTCTACACACGGGTTTCCCTCCTCTATGTGGCGCTGCCACGAGGATGGAACTACGCAATACAGCTCGATTCTGCCACCGGAGATAAGATCCTCTCGCTCCCTGCTGGCTTCCAGTTTCAACAGCCCACCCACGTGCCCGCGGTCAGCCGCGGCACGTCTCGTCTTGACAGGGGCAGGAGCTGCAGCGCTCGCGGAGCCCGTGGGGCAGCATCCAATGGTGCCACCTAGAAGCATCCGGACGTCAAAACTTGCCTTGATGTCGTCAGATCAACGCCAGTGTTCCTATCATCGCGGTTATGTGTTATGGACAGTGTTGTTTCTTGTTGGTCTGAGTGGCCTTTTAGTATTCATGTCTCAGGAAGGTCTTCTTCTTCTTCTTCTTCTTCTTCTTCTTCTTCTTCTTCTTCTTCTTCTTCTTCTTCTTCTTCTTCAACAACAACAACAATAACAAATAATCAGGTACAAAACTTCAGCTCGTGAGCTCGAGAAATAATGTTAGGAAAGTCTACAACAATCAGACAAAATGATTTAACAACCTGAGCTTGAAGCTCCCCAGTTACAATTTTAACAAGACCACTACTGCTTCCTTCAAGAAATCCACAAGGAAACTGAGCTCCAAAATTGATTACATTTACAAGGAGCGCCTTTGCTCCACACGGATCCTCTCTAGGAAACTATTCTCCGAAATTTAAAGATCCAGGCCTCTTAAAGGTGATGATGATAATGATGATTGTTGTTAAAAGGGGCCTAACATCGAGGTCATCGGCCCCTAATAGTTCGAAATGAAATGACAACAAAAAGTTTAAAAAATCCACTGACCAAAATAATAAAAAAATTAAAATTCAGGAAAAATGAATGGATGGACATGAACCCAAAAAAACAAAAACAAACAAGAAACAAACAACCAAAAAACAGTGGATCCGACTCAAAAAGGTCATAAATAACACTATTACTGACCAAGGGACCACTTATAAAGCACAGTCCTGAATCGATGGTGCTTGATGTCTAAAGGGGTCCTAAAACCAGATCTAATGCCCTTCAGAATGGTACATGTCGCGAGTAAAGCAGAACCATGGTATTTTTCATGTTGGGGTACTAATCAAAAGCAGCGAAGACTCACGGTGTTCCACACAAGATGGTACTACTCACAAGTATTGTACTTCATATAGATAAACCTATAGTGTTTCTCACACAATGGCGCCACTCATAGCCAACGCAAACCGATGAGGTTCCTCACCTAGGTGTACTAACCACAGGGACTCGCACTATCCCGTGGTGTTCCTCACATAGTGGGTACTAATCACAGGCAACGCCCAGACCCGCGGTGTTGCTCACATGGGTACGACGCACGGGTACTGGAAACCCACAGGAGAACCCCCTCTTGCCGCTACTAATCATAAACCTATTTCGCACCTAATGTAGTGGCACTACTCGCAAGTACATGCTACCCATGGTGTTCCCCGCATGATGGTACGAATCAAAAGTAGTTTCATGGTCCTAATTCAATCATCCCTTGGTCGCCCCTTTTAGTCGCCTCTTTCGACAGGCAGTGGATACTGCGGGTGTATTCTACATGTGCGTCCCCCACCCGCAGGTGGTAGTGTGTTTGGTCCGCGAGAGGTATTTTATTTCCCTCGAGTCCGCCGGCAATCCGGTTAGGACCCCCCTATCCGCCAGCTGGGACGCGCCACGTGGGAGTATCACCTCTCCCCCTGCTACGCCAGCGTAGTAGGTTCGTTGCCTCGTAAAGGCACAACCTACCAAAAACAGTGTTCACTGCCGTATCTGCCCAACAGACAAATTTACAAAGGTAATTGAATAAAAGTAGTCACCTTTGACAGGGGTAATGAGTCCCCATTCTACACGACATTGTGAGAAAAGAAAAAGGTTAAAGTTACGGGCAGAAAATCAAAATGTTACGAGGCAAATGCGCTCCTTTGGAATTCACCAAATGTGGGCTTCTGACCCGACGTTACACAGGCTAAGCCTATTCCACGGAGGTGACGAGATGGAGAGACAGTTTTTAAGTTACAAAATTACGAGCTAGATTTTAAAGATGACGAAATCATAATCGCATCAATACCAAGTTGAAGAGGAATAAATGAGGGTTCACACTCTTTACTCCTTAAGTTTTTTTAAAGCCTTAGACCAGGTTTAAAGATTTACAAAGTCACATTACGAAAATATTTTGAAACCTTTCGTTCGAACTAGATTTCTGAGATGATTACATGATTAAAAGATGTCTGCCATTACCTTGAGCTCGATGATGATGATGATGATGATGATAATGATGAGAATGCTTGTTATTTAGAGGGCCTAACATCTAGGTCATCGGCCCCTAATGGTACGAAACGGATAACAAATTAAAAGTACAAAATCATCCACTGACCAAAATAAAAAATGTCATGAAGAATGTATGGATTTGAATTTAAAACAATCAGTGGATCCAACCGAAAAACTATCATAAAGACAGTATTACTGACCAAGTGACCACTCCTAAAACACAATCCTCATTCGAGGATGCGTATTGTCTAAAGGGCTCCAAAATCCAGGTCAACAGCCCCTCATAATAGTACTTATCGCTAGTAAAGTAGAACCATGGTATTTGTCATGTTGGGATACTAATCAAAAGTCACGTAGACTCACGGTATTCCACACAAGATGGTACTACTCACAAGTATTGTACATCGCACAGGTAACGCATACCTACGGTGTTTCTCACACAATGGCACCACTCAAAGCCAACGCAAACCGATTATGTTCCTCACCTAGGTGTACTAATCACGGGTGCCGGTATTCCCGTGGTGTTCCTCACACAGTGGGTACTAATCACAGACAACGCAGACCCACGGCGTCCGTCATATAGTGGTACAACTCACTGTCAACGCCCAGACCCGTGGTGTTGCCCAAATGGGTACGACTCACGGGTACTGAAAACCCAAACTGAACCACTCTCTGCTGCTACTAATCACAAACCTATTGTCTACCTAATACATAGTATTGTGGTATAGTGGTACTACTCGCAAGTAAAGGCGACCCATGGTGATGGTACTAATCAAAAGTAGTTTCATGGTTCTAATACAATCATCCCTTGGTCGGCCCTTACGGTCGCCTCTCACGACAGGCAGGGGATACCGTGGGTGCATTTTTCGTCTGCATCCCCCAGGCACAGGGGACAGACAGAGAAAGAAGAAGAAGATAGGATCCGTCACTTCGAAAAATGAAGTAACGGACGAAGAAAGGCAAGGGCCACGAAGGGCGTGAAAATGAAAGACCCCTTAGGCCTCGAATGCTGTAATACCGTCGGGTTCGGAAAATAATAACGGTTGACCAAGGGAGGTCGGACAGGATAGATGAATGTGAGGAGCCTGGTACCAGTAATGGAAGCAATGCCAGGACTCAGCTAAGGGCCCCGTGGTCGCCACCCCACGCTCCCAAGTTGAGAGCCCCTTGGGCGCCATTTAGTCGCCTCTTACGACAGGCAGGGGATACCGTGTGTGTATTCTTCATCTACGCCCCCAACCCACAGGGGGTAGTCACAAAATTACGAGATAGATTTTAAAGATTACGAAATCATAATCAACTCAATACCAAGTTGAAGGGGAATAAATGAGGGTTCGCACTATTTATTCCTGAAGATTGTCAACGGTCTTAGACCTGGCTCAAAGATTTACAAAGTCACATTACGAAAATATTTTGAAACCTTCTCCTCGAACTAGCTTTCTGAGATGATTACATGATTAAAAGATGTCTGCCATTACCTTGAGCCGGAGTGGCGTCCGGAGATGGGCGAGGTTCGTCCCCTGTCACCTCCATGAACACACAGTACTGCTGGACTGGATCGATCGAAAAGAAACATGGACCAGAAAGTTCCAGTTTTTATGGCGGAGAGGAAGGTTCCAGAAATCTCTGGGCCGAAGCCCTGGACACACCCACAAGTATCATTGGATAATCCAATACATAACACATATTCCTGATTTGTGGATTAAACAAATGTACAATATTCCCTATTGGCCTTAATTTCAAGCCGGCGGGAAGAGATAGAAGTGCTGATAACTTTACAATACCAAAAACAATTTACAAACAGGTTAGGAAGACTTGACACACAAAATTACTTGAAAATTGATTGTTCATCCTCGCACCAGAGCGTGCACATAAATTGATAGTAGAGACATCTGTCGATAAATGTTCAGATGATGATGATGCTTGTTGTTTAAAGGGGCCTAACTTCTAAAGACATCGGCCACTAATGGTACGGAATGATGATGATGATGATTGTTGTTGTTTAAAGGAGTCTAACATTGAAGGTCATCAGCCCGTAATGAAACGAAATGGATGACATGATACGATAATTAAAATCTGAAAATGTATCCACTGATTGGAGTTAAAAATAATGGGGATGAAAAACAGTTATGAGATTAAAACAATCAGTGGATCTAATTCGCAAAGCCTAATTTTCTAATAAAATAAGAGAAAATACAGGTGACAAAGGAATAAGGCATTGCCAGGAATACAGATGTATATATATAATTATTCAAGTTAGAAATTAAAATAACTCATTAAAATACGCAACACCAACTAAAATGAAGTCAGTGGGATAAAAGCGCAGTGAACACAAATACACTACGACTAAGGAGATTACACACGATAAAAAAGACCACTGTCCCTCATAAAACGGATGACGAGATCTGCGGACTGCTCGTCATCACTCAGGATGAGGGAGATGGTACGCGGAAATTTTAGACTACGGCGCAGATCGACCAGGTCCACGCACTCCGTAAGGATGTGTACCACCGTAAGATGATCGCCCCAAGAACACACCGGAGGGGATTCTCCTTTCAATAAATGGGAGTGCGTCAGGATACCGTGGCCGATCCGAAGACGGCATAATACCACTGCTTCCCTCCGAGAAACCAGAAGGGAAGTCCTCCATACCTTCGTTGTACCTTTTATCGCTCTCAGCTTATTTGGAAGAAGAGTGGCCTGCCGCTCCATCTCCCAACGGGACATAACCAGATGTTTCAGCTGAGAGCGAATATCACTTGCTGGAACCTTGTAAGGCGACGGGGGTAGTGTTACTGCCTCCTTGGCAGCCTTATCTGCTAACTCGTTTCGCTCTACGCCCATGTGGCTAGGGAGCCACATAAACGTAATTCTGGTGCCGGCATCCGACCACCCGCCCAGCACGTCCTGGATCCGCTGCACCCGAGGGTGCCGAGGAAAACAGGTATCAATAGACTGTAGCGAGCTCAAGGAGTCTGAACACAGAAGAAAGTGTCGCTACTTATCGGACAGTGCGTACCGCAGAGCTTCACAGCTAGCATACAGCTCTGCTGTGTACACACTGCAGGTCTGCGCGGGAGCAAAAAGAAACGTATCAATGTCTACAACGAACGCACAGCCCACCTTTGCTTCTGTCCTTGAACCATCCGTGTAAACGACGACTGAACCTGGATACCGGCCAACAACGGAAAGAAAGAGCCTCCGATAAATCGAAGGGTCCGTGTTCCCGTACGAGCCAGTGTGCAGATCCAGTATTATATCAGGTCGTCGTACTACCCATGGAGGTACCCCACTTGGTTGTCTGACAAGGCAAGGAACCGAAGGAACGTGAAACAATATGTGACTGCTATCCAAGCGTATTCCAAACTGCCGCGTTGCTCGAGGACAAGCAGCGAACAGCAAACGGTTGCCATTGTTGAATACGCAAGGATATCTTGGATGAAGTGGCATCTGTCGCAAATTTGTAGCATAGGAGAGAAGCATTAGCTGGCGCCTCAGGTGTAAAGGCGGCACAACAGACTCAGCGAGCAGGAGGCTAGCAATGGGGCTTCTACGGAAAGCTCCCGTCGCCAACCTAACCCCGCTGTGGTGGATGCTGTTCAGCTTCACAAGGACGCTTGGTCTTGCTGAGCCATATGCTGCACTGCCGTAGTCTAGCCGGGATAAAATATGCGCCCTATAGAATCGTAACAGCACCGTGCATTCACACCCAATTTGTCCTGCTAAGAAACTTCATGATATTCAGCTTCTTAGTGCGATGCACTTTTAACTGCCGCACATGTGGCTCCCACGATAATTCGCTATCGAAAAGGAGCCCAAGAATCAACAACGGGAAGAACGACATTTCCTAAATAAATCTCAGGTTGTGGGTGAAGAGTACGGAGCCGACGAAAGTGGACAAGAGAGGACTTTGGGGTGGAAAACCGAAAGCCATGTTCTAAGGCCCACTGTTCCACTCTCCCAATAGCTTGCTGTAATTGTCTCTCTGCGACTGCCATATTACGAGAGTTATAGTGCAGAGAAAAATCGTCCACATATTGCGAGGGTATTACTGATGAACCAGCAGCAGCAACAATACCGTTTATGGCAATCGCGAACAGGGTGACACTAAGGACCGAACCCTGTGGAACCCTAATTTCCTGAACGTGGTATTGCGAATATGACCTCCCTACTCAGACACGAAATAGATGGAGGGACAAACAATTCGCAATATATACCGGCAAGTTACCTCGGAATCTCCGTTGATGCAGGACTGAAAGGGTGCCCTCTCGCCGTGTGGTGTCGTAGGCCTTTCCTAAGTCAAATAAAATAGCAACCAAATACTGTTTGCAGAGAAATGCATTCTGGATAGAGCTCTCGAGGCGCACCAAGTGCTCAGTGCTCGAGCGAGTGGCCCGAAAACACATTGGTACTCGGACAAGAGTCCTCGTTTCTCCAGACACCACACAACTCGGCTATTTGCCATCCTCTCAAATAGCTTACACAGGCAGTTTGTAAGACTTAGGACCTTTGTCAGTCATGAGGACAGGAATAACTATGCCCTCTCGCCACTGAGACGGAAAACAACCTTGTGTCCAGATTCGGTTGAACACACGAAGGAGATCTAGTAGACTATCTTCACTAAGGTGTTTCAACATCCGGTTATTGATATTGTCTGGTCCAGGAGCCGTGTCCTTGCAAAGCGCTAAGGCGCTGCGTAGTTCCCACTCCGTAAAGGGCACGTTGTAGTCCTCTGAAGCTTGAATGGCAAAACTATGGTTATGACGTTCACGATGGTAATTCCCGGACCCAGATACATCCGCGAAATGACTAGCTAGATGGTTAGCAATCGGGACTAGTTCAGTGACAACACTGCCTGCAATGGAAATTCCCGGTACAGAAGATGATCCTTGGATACCCAAAATACGTCGAAGTTTAGTCCACACTCGAGATGATGGAGTATGTGACGTCATAGACGACACATACCTCTCCCACGAAGCTTTCCTACTTTGGTGAATAAGAACTCGCCCCTTAGCGCGGAGTTTCTTATATGTTACCAAGTTGGCCACAGTAGGCTGCCTCCGGTAACGATTATGGGCTCGACGGCGTTCTTTGATAGGTATCAGAACGGACAAAAATGCCATCGCCACCGGACGCCCGGTGAGCATAATGTCGTTCTGACGACTACAGTCGAAAATATCTCAAGACTGTATGATGATCTAGTCGGAAATGCATTTCCTGAATACAAACTATACTCGCCGAATACTCGCTAATATGCTGGCGCAGCTCAGCAAGATGCCTATCATAACCGTTAAAATTCCACTGTAACAGTGCCATAGTGTAGGTGTGGACTTCTGATGTTTACGTTAGAAGCAGCATAATGCTACCTAAACCTACACTCACATCCCCATCGACGATGCATGCCTTGAATTTCTTCGACGTAGTCCGGGGGCGGGGTTTCTTCCTACGAGGGGAGAGCGTAGGTTTTCCGGGAGGAAGACCCGGTGGCGCAGATTCAGACCCCACGGGTGGAGGGCGTGAGGCCCCATTTGTAGGAGATGTGGAAGAACGCCTGGTACAGGCGCTCTTCGTCCCCGCCGTTGATTCTTGTTTAGACGGGCTGGGAGGGTGATTTCCCAGCCCTGGTCGACGATGCCGCCTCCGCCGGATTAGGCGCGGCTTTCGCCGGCCTTGTGAGGGAAGGAGACGTTGTCTTCTTTCCCTTCAGTCCCGCCTTCGAACTCGTTCTCTTTGCGGCGTTGCTCCCAGGAACAACTGCCACCTCGGGCGCAGCAATCTTCATGGAAGGTGTTTCAAGGGAAAATGACGAACCTGGGAGAGACTGTGCTATCATGCTCAAGTCTAATGTCTTGGCCGGGGCATTCAGTGAATTAAACTTACGGCGAGCTTCATGGTAGGAAAGACCATCCAATCTCCTGAATCCTCTTCTCACTCAGATAGGTCGGACAATTCCGATCTCGAGGAGAATGAAGACCAGAGCAGTTAGTGCACTTGTACGGAGCTGTGCACTCCTCCGCACCGTGAGCTACTCTTTCACATGTACCACACACAGACTGATTCGAACAACGAGATACCATGTGTCCGAATCTCTGGCATTGATAGCATTGCATAGGAGGCGGGATTTACGGCCTCACATCGGAACGATATGTTGTTACCTTGACTTTCTCTGGCAACACTGACAATTTGAAGGAGACTATGAACGCTCCCGTGGCAACGTACACTGTTGACTTTGCGTGTGATACGCCGGACGTGTGTCACGCCACGGTGCTTCATGTCTTTCATCAATTTCTCGTCAGTGTTCAAAACGAGATCACAGTGGAAAATAACTCCACGGAACAGATTCAAGGTTTTGTGCTCTTCCACTTTGACGGGGATTACGCCAAAGTGGTCGCACTTACGCAATCGATCTGCTTGGAGCGCAGTGCTTGTCTTTAGAAGCAAACCTTCATTGCACATTTTCTTAAGATCCTCAAGTTCACCGTATACACCTTCAATGTGTCGACTGAGTAGAATCGATTTGAGTATACTCTGAGTTAACTCGACTGCATTTTCTGAACACCTTGTAGAATTTTTTACTTTTTACTTTTATGAACGGATAGAGTGAACTCTGAGTTTACTCGGAGTTGGAGAGTAGTATTTTGTGAACGCAACCAATGGGGTCAAGTATTCTACCATTCTACGGCTGTTCCACATACCGTACGAATAGATGGGAAGAACTCCAACTGTTAACTATGTACCGTAAAGAAGAATGCAATATACGTGACGACATATAAATATCATACGTCTATGTCTAAATCGTGCATGTACTCCAAACTCCAGCACATCTTTTTAGAATCAAAATACGGGATAACAAATTGTGTCAATGCAAGGGAAGTGTAGGTGATATAAATCAGCGTATATTTTCAATGTCTGTTGTATGAACATGAACAAACCCGTTCGCAATTACCTATAAACGTATCTTGTTCAGTATGTAATTCTACCAAGGATCGAATTCTACTTTCTAGATTGTAAACGCGATTGCACAATATCTAGACAGGTGTAAAATTCTTATCTAATTGTCTATGTCTTCCCTTAGTTGTGACCGGGTCGGTTTGTCTGTAGAGTCTCCATATACTGTAGGTCAATGGACTGAAGACCTTTGTATCCCGGTGTTGCCTTTTAATAAATGTTTAAACCCCGTATAGTAGTTAGAACAATAAAAACTCACACTGATTCGTAACAGTCCTACTGTTGAGAAAAGTGTTTATAATGTAACGTTAACACAATTTAACACAAATGCTCCAATTTATTTACATAAAACAAGTTTACAATTCACTGCACTGACCAAGAGATACATTGTACGCCATGATCTACCCCACAACCAAAGATTACACAAACAGTGTTGTGTCCAACGAGCTAGAAAGAGGACTATAGAGTGGCTAACATGGCTGTTACAGTGCTCTGGGTGGTGCCAAGGCGAAATAGCGACTCCATAGTTTAAGCGCCATTCATATAATTTCTCCGCATACGGTGCGATACTTCTAATAGATTAGATCGAAGAAAATATGCTCTCTACGTGTGTGGCATGCAATTGCATAAATTGTAGAGAAAACATGAAGAATAAATATCATATTTTAGATAAGATTCTTTTTTTACTAAAGTACACAGTTTTGGGCGATTAGCAGAATTACGTTGCCTGTGTAGCACAATCCAGCACGTGTACATTAGGCCTACTTTTATTTTCTTGTATTTGGTATTTGAAGGTGCTCAGATAGGTTACCTTTGTGTCAGTAGATTTACCGGCCCGTAAGGGAACTCCACCGGGGCAAATCTCCGGCACTTCAGCTTCTCCGAAAACCGTACTAAGTAGTCGGTAGGACGAAAAACCAATACCACTATTTATTATTACATTGTATCCTACAGAGCACATTTCCCCAGCATTTTGAAAATAAATATAAAGTGAACAACGATGTTACAAGACGCCTGCTGTCCAACGCCACACCTACAATATTTAGAATTTCCTAGTCACCTCATCCCCTTTGCCAACGATACGGAGTAATATGAGGACTTTCAGTCCTACATCACCACTACTACTGAGCGAGTTGGCTACGTGGTTCGTGGTATATAGCTCTTAGCTTGCATTCGGGATATAGTGAGTTCTAATCCCACTGCCGACAGCACTGATAGCTGGTTTTCCGTGGTTCCCATTTTCACATCAGGCAAATACGGGGGCTGCTGTGCCTTAATGCCACTGACACTTCCTTCGCAGTCCTAGCCTTTTCCTATCCCATCGTAGCTATAAGGCGTGTCTGAGTGGGTGCTACATAAGGCAAATAAAAAATCGGCGTTACCATAATCTTCTTCCAAAGATAATCGAAGTGAATTATTCAGGAAAGTTAACTTATGTGATTTAAGATCATTATCACAAGAAGAACTGTTCTCTTTTTTAGCAATTATTTCAAATTGTTTATCCTACAAATTCTTGTTCTTATTTTATTGTTATTATTATTATTATTATTATTATTATTATTATTATTATTATTATTATTAAGGGATACTTTATTACACCATTGTTCACTTCAAACCTTGTACCCCACGGCTCTAGAATACTTATTTTTCGTAAATTATTATTAGTTTTACGCCCTACTAACTACTTTTTCGGATAAGCCGAGGTGCCGGAATGTTGTCCCGCAGGAGTTCTGAGGGATTTGAGCACCTAAATACTATCGTACTGAGCCAGGATCTAACCTACTAAGTTGTTTAGTGTCCGGCTTCTTGGCTGAATGATCAGCATGCTGGCCTTTGGTTCAGAGGGCACCAGATTCGACCGGGTTGAGCATTTTAACCGGGTAGTCGACAGTTAATTCTTCTGGATCCGGGACTGGATAACCTTCTTCATCTACACACAACAGAACATTCTACAAACCACTACAGAAGCACGCAATAGTAAATACATCACTCCACCTAGGGTTGGCGTCGTCAGGAAGGGCATCCGGTCGTAAAATTAGGCTAAATCCATACAAAATGCCAATTCCAGGTAAATGGAAAGATATCAGGATTTATTATTATTATTATTATTATTATTATTATTATTATTATTATTATTATTATTATTATTATTATTATTATTAAAGTTATATGAATTATTTCTCGATGTTGTTATATTGCTTTCCTCAAGGTTTTCTGTTCTATATTTTCATTCCCTGTAAGTGGGTCTAAATTTTTGGCAATGTCTTGTGATTTGTTTTGTAATTCGGACTAGTGGAAATGCGCTAATTTTCTTTCTTTATACAATATGTAAGTACGTAGCCTGTATCTTGTATTTTTTTAATGTCCTTTTAAACAGACATTGTTCATCTTTGAGTGCTTCCCTAATAAAGAAAACTGTGAAACGGTATTTATTCCCGCAGCCTCTGTACTTGCTTCATCACAAGCCCACTCGATTTGGTCGCTTACAATATGGCGGACGTGGCTTTCAAGTAGATTCAAATATGGCGGTCCAACAGCCACTCTATAGTCCTCTTTCTAGCTCGTTGGTTGTGTCACTTGTAATGTTCATAGATATGGCAGTAAGATATGACACGGCAGTCCATGGAATAAATGTGGTTCCGTAACATCATCCCACCTTGCAATTGTTATTTTTCAATTGCAAAATACTCCGTACCACAACTGAAACACAAACACATAACACAATAAATAAATGAACACAAAAGCAAGGTCACATCAAGAGTATTCACAAATCAAGTCTTGATGGCACTTTAATTCTCCGCCCCCCTTTTGACAATTTGAATTCTTCATGTGGAGGCTTTGTCTCAGGCGAAGTGATAGTCACAGTTTCAGGCTGCTTCCAATCCTCTGGAGTTGTGTGCACCTCCAATGGATAGAGACGCTGGAGTGGTCTGATCAGCTCTCCCTCAGATATCTTCAGTTTGGCTACTCTTGCTACTTCATCCTTCCCTGGATACACTTCCACGACGACCGCGAGGGGCCAGTTGATGCGTTTTGTGGAATCTGCTCCAATCAATACCACATCTCCCACCTTGATGCTGTTGGTCTTCCTCTGGCCGTGGTGAACTAGGAGCGCCAAATATTCATTTCTGAATCTTTGTCGTAGGTCCTCACGTAGTTTCTGGAGGTACCTACATCGTTTAACATAGTCAACCTTGTCAACTGCATCCAAATCTGGAGTCTCATTTGTAGCAATACCCTGCAGAAATGTTGCTGGTGTCAAAGGCTTTAGTTCAGACGAATGGTCTGCAATGTATGTAAGTGGTCTAGAGTTGATCGTCGCCTCGCAATCACACAACACAGTATATAACTCTTCATAGTACACAGAGGCTCGTCCCAAGATTCGACGCAGTAGTTCTTTCACTGTTCTGATTAGTCTCTCCCACCAGGCTGCTGTAGGTGGGATAAATTTCCAAGTAATCTTTCACAGACGAGTGGGTGACAATCTCATCCCAATCCAACGCTTTCAGGGCATTATTAAGTCCTATGAAATTGGTCCCGTTGTCTGAGTACAGCACAGAAATTCTTCCACGCCGGGCAATGAATCTTCTTAACGCCAGAATGAAAGCATCAGTTGTCAAAGACTGCACCAGCTCCAGATGTATCGCACGATACACCGCACAAGTAAATAATACAACCCACGCCTTTTCTCCAGACTTTAGGTACAGCGGTCCAGCATAATCCACCCCCGAGACCTCGAAAGCTGCTGTTGAGCCCACTCTATCCTTGGGCAAAGGAGCAAAAGCTGGTGCTGTAGGACTAGCCCTGTACCTTTTACATTTGACACATCTTGCAATAACTCTTTTTGCCACTTTCCTAACTCCAAGAATCCAGAATCTTTCCCTGAGTCTAGCTAACAGCGTCAGTAGCCCTGCATGCTGTGACCGATGATGTTCGTCCCAAACCAATCTGGTCACGATGGCATGGTTTGACGGCAACAAGATGGGTTTCGTGAATGCTTCACTTTCTTCCCAAAAGGTAAGTTTTGTTTCAACCCTCAGAACTCCCATTTCGTCCTTGAATACCCTGACTTTCTTCTCAAGTTCCTGCTCGTGATCTCGAAAGCATTCCTGCTGCACAACTCTCAACAAGGTGTTCTCGGCTTGCTGCATTTCTTTACCAGTGAGTTCACCTCTTCTTGCTTGTTTTGCCTTAGTAAGGTTGCGGAAAAATCTGATGATCCAACCAATCATTCTGACTATCTTGACATAACTTGAGAAATACAAGAGACGCGAGCAAAAGCAGGTGAACTACACGCCACACTCGATATAACTGTCTTCCGTTTCTCAATATTGACTTCGTCTTCAGGTGCGGCAATTTCATAAAAAGGCCACTGCTCTGGATTATCCTTTAGCCACCGTGGTCCTTCCCACCATTTGCTCTCAAAGAGTGCCTTTGGACTGCATCCCCTTGATGGAAGATCTGCTGCGTTCAGAGTCCCCGGTAGGTGGCGCCAATCATCAGTATTGATGTACTGTCGTATTTCATGACAACGGTTACCCACGAATGTACTCCAGTTGTCCGCCCGCTTTATCCAAGTCAAGGCTACTGACGAGTCGCTCCAAAAGAATGTTCTGCACCGTTGAAGTCCCAACGCCTCTTTCACTTGGGTAGAAATTCTGGTACCAATGACTTCTGCCAACAGTTCCAAACGTGGTATAGTGACATGTTTGACAGGAGCAATCCTCGCCTTAGCCTGGACCAACTGGACCGATACCTCTGCGTCTCTCCTTGCCCTTAAGAATACACAAGCTGCATAAGCAACTTTGCTCGCATCACAAAATACATGAAGACTGATATCTTCCGCTCCCCAGTCCACTTGTACCATTCTCCTTGGAAGGCGACATCTAGCTAACCATTGCATCTGCTCCACCCAGTTCTTGAATTTACTTGTAATGCTATCCGGAAGCTCTTCATCCCATCGAAATTTGTGTTTCCATGTTTCTTGCAGCATCAGCTTTGGTAGTAAGGTAGACTGACATGTGAAGCCAATTGGGTCGAAAACACACTGAGCCACAGACAACTCGACAAGTGGTCATCGCAATGGTTTTGACATCACAGAGAAGCTCATCTCTAGTGACATCCCATAAGAGACCCAGGACTGGAACAACTCCATCTTGCATCGCAGCTCTGTCTTCTTGATGAACGGGGCTGCGATCCATCCGCGAAGATCAAATTGTGCTGTAGACATCAGTGCAGTAGCTTCCCTCACAAATTGCTGCAGCTGTTCTTCATTGGCTACACTGGTAACACAGTTGTCCACGTAGAAAGAGTCTCTGAGTCGCTCTGCAGTACTATTCAGTTCCTCAGGCGCATGTCTCAAGTGATGTGATATAGTCGCACCCAGTAGAAATGGACTAGACGACACTCCAAAGACAACTCTGCAGTGCCTGAGGATTGCCACCTCTTTGTTACGACAGTCCTTCCACCAAAGAAATCTTAAAAAATCCTTGATTTGTAAAAATGCCTTTCTGATATCAGCTGTCACTCCAATAGCATGTTTTCTGAATTGTATCAACAGCTTGGGTATTAATTCCACCAAATTGGGCCCTTTTTCCAGACAGCTGTTAAGTGAGTTGCCTCTTTTATCTTGGGCTGAGGCATCGAACACAGGCCTAATTTTGGTGGTCATACTAGATTCCTTTATTACTGGCTGGTGAGGGAGGTAGTGACCATCATTCTTGCTGGCAGAGGGTATCATTTCCACTATGCCCTCCCGCAGCCATTCACGAAAGATTTCATCATACTCTTCCAACTTGCCAATGGTTTCTAGTCTTTTGCTTACACTCAACAATCTCTTCTCCGTTAGATCGTAGTTGTCCCTCAGCTGCGGGTGCCCCTCTTTCCAGGGAAGGCAAACCTCGTATCTTCCTTCTTGGTCAACTTTCACTGTCTTCTCGAAGAATTCAAGTGTCTCTGCTTCCAGAACTTCTTTGGTTTTGACATCTGCCGGGTCACTAATGCCTATGGCTTCCAGACGCCACAAATCAGCTACATTAAAACCTGCCATACAAAAGAGGTCAGTTACTGTATTGCAGTTGCTGAATATTCTACGCTGCCCCATCTCCGTCCAGCCCAGCTTAGTTTCGAGAGCAACCATCGTGTCATCTAAAACTAATCTGCAGCCTGTTAGCAGTTGCCCCATTACGTCTGCCCCAAGTCTTTACCTCAGGAACATTATAGCCTACATCTGGTAAGATTATGTTGTGGTTTCGAAGCACTGGGTAATACCGCTGTGTCTCAAGCCGGGATACAAAATCACAAATTTTCTGTTGGTCCAACATAGGAATGGTGCACTCAAATTTTTCATCTAAACTTCTAAGAGTAACTTCATAAATACCATGCACTTCTCGCCCTGTCTCTACTCCACCAAACAGATTATGTATTAACGTCTCTTCCCCTATCTTCTTCAGCCCAAGCTTGTGAACACTGTCCTTCTTGATGTATGATCTTTGAGATCCCGAGTCTAGTAACACTCTTGCCAACTTAACAACCTTGTCCACCGACACTTTAACTACCAAAGTTTGCAACAATGTCTGACCCTTTTGATGAGACAGTAAGTTCTCTGTTCTACCTGGTTCGTTTCCTTTCTCAACTGAACTTTTCTTGCTGCTATCGACTGGAATGATATCCTTTAAACCCTTGCACATAATAGTGTCATGCCCCTTGCAACAAATCAAGCACTTGAGTACAACTTTGCACTTTTTTGCACTATGGCCCACCTTGAGGCAATGAAAACATGCTCCTTTCTTTTTCAAAACTTCTTGGTTTTTCTCTGTAGTGAGACCTCTAGCTTTAAAACAGTCCTGAGACATGTGGTTCCCTTTATCGCACCAAATACATGCCCTATCACCCCTTTTCTCTTCACTCGAGAAAATTACTGCTGCTGTCGGTAGCTTTTCTTTGTTGTTTTGCGATGCACTCCCACAGCCACCTAGGAAATTAGAACAAGCCAGGAGACGTTCTTCACTTTCTACCTCTTGTCTCAAAAATCTCAAAAGTGTCTCGAGATAATTAGATTGGTCACCCTTCTTACATGCCTGCGACATACGAGATCGCTCCCATGCTTTCAAAATGTCATCTGGTAGTGCTGATTCTACAAGCGGGTATAGCATTGCCGCATATTTATCGCTAGTAACCCCTAGTGACTCTAGTGCCCTTAACTGGGTCTCCAGTTTATCAAAAAGACTCCGTAGACTTATATCATTTAGCATGCTACTCTTTTGAAGTACTAATTGCAAGAGTTCACGAACGTAAATCTCAATCAGAAGTTCATCTCTTGCAAACCTCGATTTTAATTGCTCTATAGCTTTCTGATAATTTGAAGCTGAGGGTGGGAAACTTTCCACGAGTTCTCTAGCTGACGTCCCGGGTACAGTAGCCTGGCAAAGGTATTGGAATTTATCCTCTTCCTCGATTTCGTCATCCTCATGTATCTTTCTGAACTGCCCCCAGAAGGCTATCCAGTTACGCACATCTCCATCGAACTGTTTAAGTTCTAATTTAGGCAATCTTAAATTTCTTTTACTCCTGAATTTACTAGAACTAGTACTAGCAATACTATTTGCCCCAATGTCACTGAGCGTGTCATCATGCAAAAAATTCTCATACCTGGTCTTTAAGGTTAACCACCTTTCGCGGTATCCCTCCATGATTTCGTATTCGGCAGCGATCTCTTCTTCTTCTTCTTCGTGCTCTCCGGCGTACCAAACATCACGAATTGTTTCATCGAGCACGAATAATCGTTCAGCTTTGTCCTCGAAGATCTTGAATCCTGCGGAGATCTCTTCTCTTGTGGGTTGTTCTGCATTTAACTTCTGTTCAAAGTCATTGCCAGCACGTGTAAACAATCGGCGCAATTGTGTTCGTTCACTTCTCAATTTCGTAATTTCTGCCATATTTACGCGGAAACTAGTCCTGTCACGGTCGCCAGATGTTGAGAAAAGTGTTTATAATGTAACGTTAACACAATTTAACACAAATGCTCCAATTTATTTACATAAAACAAGTTTACAATTTATTGCACTGACCAAGAGATACATTGTACGCCATGATCTACCCCACAACCAAAGATTACACAGTGTTGTGTCACTTGTAATGTTCATAGATATGCCAGTAAGATATGACACGGCAGCCCATGGAATAAATGTGGTTCCGTAACACCTACAGAACCTAACCTAACGAAGAAATACGACTGACTTCACTATGGTTCGAGAAGTTACTGTACGGTTCTCGATGCAAAGTGCTATCAAAGACTTTAGTGACTGGTCAGTTCGGCTAAAACCAATAAAAACCGGGCGAGTTGGCCGTGCGCGTTGAGGCGCGCGGCTGTGAGCTTGCATCCGGGAGATAGTAGGTTCGAATCCTACTATCGGCAGCCCTGAAGATGGTTTTCCGTGGTTTCCCATTTTCACACCAGGCAAATGCTGGGGCTGTACCTTAATTCAGGCCACGGCCGCTTCCTTCCAACTCCTAGGCCTTTCCTATCCCATCGTCGCCATAAGACCTATCTGTGTCGGAGCGACGTAAAGCCCCTAGCAAAAAAAAAACCAATAAAAAACAAAGAAGAGGAAGTATATATTTGTATGGCAATTTGCAGCAATAAACTTTTTTTTTTTTTTCTAGTGGCAGCAAGGATTATAAGGAATGGCAGTGCTGGTTCTGTTACTCGTTTGTTTCTTTGGACGATCGACAACGTGATTTTAACGTAACCCAAGTTTCATCTTGAAAAAAGTACCGGATGCCGGTAAGTAAATTAAAGCTTAATATCTTTAATGTAACTGTATGTCATTTGAAGAAAGAAATGTTACGGTATTCACTGTTTGTAACTGAACATTAACATGCAAAATGCGTCTTATAGGTTATTTAGAATGCAAGTTTTTATGTTGGGAAATGAGTGTCCCATTCGTATTGACGTTTCTTGTTATTTTTCTTCAGTCATTGGAAAAATGAGTGTGTTTATTTTTCGGCTAGCTCAGCGCTCTCATTTTGTGTTGAAAATTATGGGATCGAATTCTACTTTCTAACTTTGTCTGTCTAAATTTTGGATCGTTTTTGTAAGAGAAACGTGGCGATAATTTTCTTGGTCATTTCAAAGGAAGAGTAGAGGATCAGTAAAACTACTATGGGAATTATGATAAAAATTGATCGGGTTGTCGTTCCTGACTGTTGTTTAGGGGGGCCTAACATCTAGGTCATCGGTCCGGTTGTCGTTGTCGAAGAAACAATTAAGGCTATGAGTGGTACCTGACAGGTGTGATTGCAAATCCTCCTCCCCACCCCCTGAATGTTTGGTTGAGATGACAAATGCGAAATGTGGTTGTGTGCCAACATGTTGAGCCTTAGGCCTAACTAGTTTGTTGATGGGTTGCGATTCGATTGTGGGTTTGCATGTTTAGGAAACTAAGTAGGTATGTATCTCTTTAGGAAGATCCAAGTAGCCTACGTATGATCCACTGGACATGGTGGAAGCAGACACAATCCAATTAAGGGATTGCTGATAGGCCTACACACGTGTTGTTTTTTCAGTAATCAGTACATAGACTGGTTTGATGCAGCGTTCCATTCCACCCTATCCTGTGCTTACAGTTTCATTTCTACGTAATTGCTGCATCCTACAACTGCTCTACTCTGCTTGTCATATTCATACTTTGGTCTACCCCTACCATTCTTACCGCCTACACTTCCCTCAAAAACCAACTGCACAAGTCCTAGATGTATTAAGATGTGTCCTATCATTCTATTTCTTCTTCTGGTCAAATTTATCCAAATCAGTCTCCTCTCACCAATTTGATTCAGTATCTCTTCATTCTTGATTCGATCTGTCCATCTCACCTTCAGCATTCTTCTATAACAGCACATTTCAAAAGCTTCTATTGTCTTTCTTTCTGAGCTAGTTATCGCCCATTGTTTCACTTCACGCTCCAGATGAAAGTCTTCAAAAACATCTTTCTAATTCCTATATCAGTGTTCAAAGTGAGCAAATTAATTTTCTTAAGAAAGGCCTTCTTTGCTTGTTCTAGTCTGCATGTTAAGACTTCCTTACTTCTGTCATAGTTATTGTACTACGTAAGTAACAGTATTCATCTACTTTCTTTATGGCTTCATTTCCTAATGTAATATTTCCTGTATTACCTTACTTCGTTCAACTGCAGTCCATTACTTTTGTTTTGGACTTACTCATTTTCACCTTGTACTCCGTACCAAGATTCTGTCCATACCATTCAGCAATTTCTCCACATCTTCTGCAGTCTCAGATAAAATAACAATATCATCAGCAAATCTCAAGGTTTTGATTTCCTCTCTTTGGATTGTGATTCCCTTCCCAAATTCCTCTTTGATTTCTCTTAGGGCCTTCTGCCTGTTCTATATAAACATTGGAAAGGAGGGAGGACAAACTGCAACCTTGTCTTACTCTTTTCTGGATTGCTGCTACTGTTTCAAAGCCCTTGATTCTTATCACTGCAGACTAATTTTTATACAGATTGTAGATAATTCTTCGTTCTCGGTACCTGATCCCGATCATCTTCAGAATCTCAAATAGCTTGGTCCATTCAGCATTACCAAATGCCTTTTCAAGATTTACAAACGCCATGTATGTGGGCTTCCCTCCTTCTTAATTCGATCCTCTAAGATGAGGCGTAAAGTCAAGATTGCTTCTCGTGTTCCTACATTTCTTCTAAAGCCAAATTGATCTTCTCCCAACTCAATTTCAACTTCTTTCCATTCTTCTGTAAATAATACATGTTACAATTTTGCAAGCGCAAGATACTAAGAGATACTAAACTAATGGTGCGGTGGTTTTCACACTTTTCAGCACCGGCTTTCGTGGGAATAGGTATAACAACATTCTGCCAAAAATCAGATGGCACTTCTGTCTAATACAGGGCCTCTCAGAGTGCATGCACTGTGCACGGTGCAAAAGATGACTTTGCTTGGTTGACCAGAGTGCAGACACCCCACACCTCAATTTGGAGCAGTAGCACTGTCTCTCTCTTTCCCCATGCCTGTCTCGCTCACTCCGCCCGTCTCCCTCTTCCTCACTTGCTCCATAGCGCTCCGAGCCGAGCTTAGCCGAGTAGCCCTAAGACGAAGCGTTGGTCCGAGCCGAGTGGAACCGATGCACTGTGCACAGGAATTCTGCGCCTCAATTTGCACGTGTGAGATTTTGGGCATTTGAGAGGCCCTGGTCTAATACATCTTGCACACTAAATGGAATAACCTCACCGTGCTAGTTTCAGCTAAGGCAGTCAGTAATTCAGAGGGAATGTTATCAATTCCAGGTGCTTTGTTCCTGTTTAGGTCTCTCAAAGCTCTGTCATATTCTGACCTCAAAATTGGGTCTCCCATTTTATCAGCATCAACAGCCTCTTGTTCCAGAACCATATTATCTACGTCTTTACCTTAATACAACTGTTGGATATGTTCCTGCCATCTTTCCGCCTTGTCTTCCTTCCCTAGAAGTGGTTTTCCATCTGAGCTCTTAATATTCATACACCTAGTTTTCCTTACTCCAAAAGTCTCCTTGATTTTCCTGTATGCAGTATCTACCTTTCCAACATCCTTGTACTTCTTCAGCTATTCTTCCTTAGCTGTCCTGCACTTCCTATCCTCTTCATTCTGTAATCACCTTTATTCCTTTCTGCTCTCTTCATTTTTTTGCATTCTTGTACTTTTGTCGTTCATCAATCAGGTCTAGTATCTCGTGAGTTATCCATTGATTCTTAGTTGATCTTTTCTTTCTTCCTTACATTTCTTCAACAGCCTTACTGATCTCATTCTTCATGACTGTCCATTCTTCCTCTATTCTGTTTCCTTCAGCCTTTTCATTTAGTCCTTGTGGAACACATTCCTTGAAACACTCTTCTTTCAATTTGTTTAGATCCCATTTCCTTGCATTCCTTCCTTTCTTCAATTTCTTCAACTTCAGATGCCGTTTCATGATCAACAAATTGTGGCCAGAGCCCACGTCTGCTCCTGGGAAAGGTTTGCAATCCAGCACCTGGTTTCTGAATCTCTGCCTAATCATAATGAAGTCTGTTTGATACCTTCCAGTGTCTCTAGGTCTTGTCCACGTATACAGCCGTCGTTTATGGTGTTTGAACCAAATATTAGAAAGGACTAAATTATGATCGGTGCAGAATTCAACCAACCGACTTCCTCTTTCATTCCTTTGTCCCATTCCAAATTCTCTTACTATATAACCTTCCATGGGCACCCATATGACAGTTTGTAGTGGGAGGGGGGGGCCTAGATCTGGGGTTATGTAGTATTTTTAATATTTTGGAAGATGAATGGAGACTTGTATTCCGCGGTAGAACACCCACTGTATCCCCTGCCTATTGGAGGGGGGCGGTACTACCACTTCTACATAATACTGACTTTTAAATAATTTTCTTATAAGAAAAACTCCTGACTAGGCCTACATTACATTTTTTCCTTTCCCTGAGAGCTAGTGGGGGACCGCGGCGGCCCCCCCTTGCCGCCCTGGGCATGGGCGCTCTTGTTGCCTTCTCTTCCTTAGCCTACCTCTGCATTTCAGTTTCCCATCACAATTAGATTCTCACCACCTTTTACATCTTTTGATTTCTTCACCACTGTTGTGGTGGGCATTGGTTTGGTGTCTATCTTGACAACAATAATCCTATGCTGGTCTTAGTAACTTACCCGCTGCCCTATTTTCTTATTATTAAACCAACTCTTACCGGACGAGTCGGCCGCACGTTCAGGGGTACACGACTGTGAGCTTGCATCCGGGAGATAGTGGGTTCGAATCCCACTGTCGGCAGCCCTGAAGATGGTTTTCCATGGTTTCCCATTTTCACACGAGCCAAATACTGGGGTTGTACCTTAATTAAGGCCACGGCCGCTTCCTTTCAACTCCTAGGCCTTTCCTATCCCGTCATCGCCATAAGACCTGTCTGTGTCGGTGCGACGTAAAGCCACTAGCAAAAAATAACCTCTTTCATTTCCCGTGTTTAATTTTATGTTGATAATTCTGTAATCACCTGACCAAAAGTCCTGATGCTCCCGCCAATGTACACTGACTGACAGAGCAAATGCAACACCAAGAAGGAGTGGTCAGAACTTTATGCCAATTGCAGGGTAGACTGACGTCACTGAGGTATGCTCATGATGTGAAATGCGCCGCTGTGCTGCGCACGTAGCGAACGATAAATGGGACACGGCGTTGGCGAATGGCCCACTTCGTACCGTGATTTCTCAGCCGACAGTCATTGTAGAACGTGTTGTCATGTGCCACAGGACACGTGTATAGCTAAGAATGCCAGGCCGCTGTCAATGGAGGCATTTCCAGCAGACAGACGACTTTACGAGGGGTATGGTGATCGGGCTGAGAAGGGCAGGTTGGTCGCTTCGTCAAATCGCAGCCAATACCCATAGGGATGTGTCCACGGTGCAGCGCCTGTGGCGAAGATGGTTGGCGCAGGGACATGTGGCACGTGCGAGGGGTCCAGGCGCAGCCCGAATGACGTCAGCACGCGAGGATCGGCGCATCCGCCGCCAAGCGGTGGCAGCCCCGCACGCCACGTCAACCGCCATTCTTCAGCATGTGCAAGACACCCTGGCTCTTCCAATATCGACCAGAACAATTTCCCGTCGATTGGTTGAAGGAGGCCTGCACTCCCGGCGTCCGCTCAGAAGACTACCATTGACTCCACAGCATAGACGTGCACGCCTGGCATGGTGCCGGGCTAGAGCGACTTGGATGAGGGAATGGCGGAACGTCGTGTTCTCCGATGAGTCACGCTTCTGTTCTGTCAGTGATAGTCACCGCAGACGAGTGTGGCGTCGGCGTGGAGGAAGGTCAAATCCGGCAGTAACTGTGGAGCGCCCTACCACTAGACAACGCGGCATCATGGTTTGGGGCGTTATTGCGTATGATTCCACGTCACCTCTAGTGCGTATTCAAGGCACGTTAAATGCCCACCGCTACGTGCAGCATGTGCTGCGGCCGGTGGCACTCCCGTACCTTCAGGGGCTGCCCAATGCTCTGTTTCAGCAGGATAATGTCCGCCCACACACTGCTCGCATCTCCCAACAGGCTCTACGAGGTTTACAGATGCTTCCGTGGCCAGCGTACTCTCCGGATCTCTCACCAATCGAACACGTGTGGGATTTCATTGGACGCCGTTTGCAAACTCTGCCCCAGCCTCGTACGGACGACCAACTGTGGCAAATGGTTGACAGAGAATGGAGAACCATCCCTCAGGACACCATCCGCACTCTTATTGACTCTGTACCTCGACGTGTTTCTGCGTGCATCGCCGCTCGCGGTGGTCCTACATCCTACTGAGTCGATGCCGTGCGCATTGTGTAACCTGCATATCAGTTTGAAATAAACATCAATTATTCGTCCGTGCCGTCTCTGTTTTTTTCCCCAACTTTCATCCCTTTCGAACCACTCCTTCTTGGTGTTGCATTTGCTCTGTCAGTCAGTGTACTTCACTTATACCAACTACATTTAACTTTAGTCTATCCATTTCCCTTTTCAGATTCTCTAACCTTCCACAACGATTAAAACTTCTAACATTCCACGCTCCAACTCGCAGAATGTCAGTATCTGTCTTTCTGATGATTGCCCCTTCTCATGCAGTCCCCACCTAGAGATCCGAATGGGGGACTATTTTACCTCCGGAATATTTTCCCGGGAGGAAACCATCATCAGTACATCATTCATCCAGAGAGCTGCATGTCCTCGGGAGTTAGTTACGGCTGTAGTTTCCTGTTGCTTTCAGCCTTTTAGCAGTATCAACACAGCTAAGTCATGTCAAGTATTATTACAAGGCCATATCAGTTAATCATCTAGACTGCTGCCCTTGCAACTTCCAAAAGGCTGCTACCCCTCTTTCGTTGAACCCTTCATTTGTCTGGTCTCTCAACAGATATCCATCCTATATGGTTGCACCTGCAGCTCAGCTGTCTGCTTCATTGAGACATGCAAGCCTCCTCACCACAGCCACGTGGTCACATGGTTCGCAAGGGAGAGAGATATGAGAGAGTTATCTTCAGTCTTGAATCCCAACTCAGTCGGATAGCATTTGAGAATGCTTAAATGCAGAAGACCTGTGTCGAGATACACAGAACTGGTGAAGAAGGTACATATGGCTACAGTTTCTGAATTTTTTCTGTCCCATTGTTGGATAGCAAAAATCTGACAAGAGTCTGAACCACAAACTATAGGAGACCTCACTGATGAGTATCTGGATCACGGTACATGCCATGATTATGTGGATCACAGCATTGTCTGACATTCTCTGCATGATTTTTAAGTAGGCCAACACCCTTACTGCATCTAGGAATACACTATGAAGTCATTTAATTTTGTGTTATGTATCAACTCATGTATGGTGCATGATTCACACACACACACACACACACACACAGGTGTATAGATGCCCAGTTTCAACAGCTAATTCACCGAGTTCGATAGCTGCAGTCGCTTAAGTGCGGCCAGTATCCAGTATTCGGGAGATAGTAGGTTCGAACCCCACTATCGGCAGCCCTGAAAATGGTTTTCCGTGGTTTCCCATTTTCACACCAGGCAAATGCTGGGGCTGTACCTTAATTAAGGCCACGGCCGCTTCCTTCACACTCCTAGGCCTTCCCTGTCCCATCGTCGCCATAAGACCTATCTGTGTCGGTGCAACGTAAAGCAACTAGCAAAAAAAAACAAAAAAACAGCTAATTCTCTACAGTATTCAAGCTAAAACACATAGGGAAGATGTTTTCAACTATCAAAACAGTGATGTTTGGATCCAGGAGGGTGGTGTTGATGTTTCTTTCAGTGCATGGGGAATTTTTTCAATGGGGGAAGTAAAGTCCTTATGGTTTGGATTCTACATAAAATGGAGGTCCTGTGGCTAGGATCATGGTATCAACAATGATGTAAAAAACTATAAGCTAGTCTTTTAATGTCCCTTCATTAGCTACGGATTTTTAGAGATGCTAGTGTGTCAGAATTTGGAAAAGGCGTTCTTTAACATGCCATGTCCGATGTCTTTCAGTCTATTTTAAAATTTTCAATAGTATTTTAATCGGTACAGACAGTTGAATTCTTCTTCACTTGTTCCATTCAGAATGTCTCCTTTCTATGGCACTTTCACAGTTAGACATTTCTTCCATTCAACTAACAATTTCTTTTCATCTCAATTTTTCTCTAGTTTAGGTTTCAGCAGATCAACAGAGGTCTGTCCATCGGCTTCGAGAATTTCTGGGCCAATATTATCCATGCTTGCCACCTTCTCAATTTTTTTAATCTCTTTCAATGCCTCCTTTACTTCCATGCAAATTGAGGGTATAGCCTGCATTTATTCTTGGCTCACTATCTCTCTTCTCTGATAGTGTGGTCTTAAACCTGTTTACCCTCTTGTCTACTGTATATTCTGGTGGTTTTTGCTGTCTTGTTTTTCTCCCTGTTATCTTATCCTTAGTTTGTTTCCCATCATTTATTGCATCCCATTACATTCAGAGGTCCACGCTTTCCTAAATTGATTACAAAATCCAAGTACATTTTTGCTGACTTTGGAGTAGGTGTTCTTTATCCTCTTCCAAACTGACTCTGTATCTACTTCTGCTTGTGAGGAAGAAACTTCAAATCAGTTTCTTATTTCTAATTACAATTCTTTTCATTTGCCCTCTTTCTGCAATTTTTCCTATGTCAGATCTCTTGATTCACAGTTCAAACTTTGTCATTCGCCTTAATTTTCATTGTAAGCTCAACAACTCTGAGGTGGCATTTGCTACTAATATCTGCCCCTTATTATAGCAATTTTTTAAAATTTGGTTCTGTGTAATAAAATCAGAGGATGGTTTGCGTCTGAATATAGCACCACCCACTGCTAGATCATGGCTCTCACAAAAGACTGTGGTCCTACAGTGCCTAAAAATGTCCAAATTTACGTTAGAACCTGTATTTGCCTGTATTGCTATGATTCCTATTTTTTCCCTAAATCAATTAAAACTGTTTTTAATGTATTCCGGGAAACTGCAATATTTACAGACATGTTTTTAACATCTTGAACAGTACATTCTTGAAATACTTTTCAAACAAACTGTAAACCATACTCCCCGCAAGTCGTTAAAATCCTCCCATGGTAAACACATCCTTAGCCTGTGTCACAAAGAGAGGTAGTGTCCATTGACTTGCTGGAAACAAAACACTTCATTTCATTTTGTGAGAGCATTTCAATACGTCCATTTGTTCAGTGTGTACTGTACATTATGCTGAAAGTGGCATTTTCCAAGTCGTCTTTAATTTAGCAGTGGTTACAGGAATTTCCCCATTTCACATCAGATTGTAAAATAATATTCTGTGATGTTTGCAGCAAAGATGTGACGGAGAAATTTGTTTTATATTTGCCCCCTAAAAAGTTATCACCAATTTAGCAAAATGAAAATGGTATGTAATTGATAAATGCTTATTAAAATATGTAAAATTTAAGCTGCCTAAAAAGATATATTCTCACAACCTAGCTTTTCATATTTGAGTGCCTACTTTTGGCACCTAAAGTAAAAATGTTACCTAAAAATCCAAGGTCTAATGATAAGGCCAGAAAATATCCAGGATGATAAAATTGGACAGAAGTGATTAGTGAAAAGTTTGAAGCAGTAGACTGCCAGTAGGTTCCGGATATAAAAAGAGAATAGGTGGCATACTGCTGTAGTAGAAGCAGCAAGGGAATGCTTAGTAGCAACTGTATGTAAAGATTGGAAAAAGCAAATATGTTGGTGGGTAGCTTGTAAAAGTAAAGGGTAGGCATATCAAAAATGGCTTGAACCAGGAACTGATCTATGTAGGGAATTGTACGTAGATAAAGGAAGTAGAGTGAAATAAATTATTGTAGAGCCCAACAAGAAAACATGGGAAGATTATGATGGTAAGAGCGACTGAATGGGTGGCTATATACCTAGAAAATAGAACTCGAAATTTAGAGTAGACGAAGCTTTATCTGTCCCTGTAATAATTAAGAGGGGAATTCTTCAAGGACCTTTATTTTCTTGTATATGTCAATGAAAAAAAATGAAATGGCGTATGGCTTTTAGTGCCGGGAGTGTCAGAGGACAAGTTCGACGGCTCGCCAGATGCAGGTCTTCTGATTTGACTCCCGTAGGCAACCTGCGCGTCGTGATGAGGATGAAGAAGACACATACACCCAGCCCCCGTGTCAGCGAAATTAACCAATTATGGTTAAAATTCTCGACTCTGCCAGAAATCGAACCCGGGACCCCTGTGGCCAAAGGCCAGCACGCTAACCATTTAGCCATGAAGCCGGACTATATATATCAATGATATGTGTAAAGGAGTGGAATCAGAGATAAGGCTTTTTACAGATGATGTTATTCTGTACCGAGTAATTGTGAGCAACTGCAAAATGACTTTGATAATGTTGTGAGATGGACAGTAGGTAATGATATGATGATAAACAGGGTTAAAAGTCAGGTTGTGAGTTTCACAAATAGGTAAAGTCCTCCGTATTAATTACTGCGTTGATGGGGTGAAAGTTCCTTTTGGGGAACCTAACTTAGGTGATATAAGGAAAGCTCTTCATTGGGGTAATCACATAAATATGATTGTAAATAAAGGGTACAGATCTCTGCACATGGTCATGAGGGTATTTAGGGGTTGTAGTAAGGATATAAAGGAGAAGGCATATAAGTCTCTGGTAAGACCCCAGCCAGAGTATGGTTCCAGTGTATGGGACCCTCACCAGGATAACTTGATTCAAGAACTGGAAAAAATCCAAAGAAAAGCAGCTCAATTTGTTCTGGGTGATTTCTGGCAAAAGAGTAGCATTACAAAAATGTTGCATAGTTTGAGCTGGGAAGACTTGGGAGAAAGGAGACAAGCTGCTCGACTAAGTGGTATGTAAGTGGTATGTTCCGAGCTGTCAGTGGAGAGATGGTGTGGAGTGATATTAATAGACGAATAAGTTTGAGTGGTGTCTTTAAAAGTAGCAAAGATCACAATATGAAGATAAAGATGGAATTCAAGAGGGCAAATTGGAGCAAATATTTGTTTATAGGAAGGGGAGTTAGGGATTGAAATAACGTACAAAGGGAGATATTCAATAAAGTTCCAATTTCTTTGCAATCATTTAAGAAAAGGCTAGGAAAACAACAGATAGGGGATCTGCCACCTGGGCGACTGCCCTAAATGCAGATCAGTAGTGATTAATTGATAACCTGGAAAGGCTAGGGAGACTTTTCTTGACTGTAGTAAAGAATCTTCGAAAGGTAAGGGAAAATGGAAATTAATAGTGTTCTTTGTAAATCAGTTGAACTCATTGTATTTCCTTGTGAATCACTGAACAGCTAGAATGAATATTTTGAAAATTTCAGTGTAAAGACAAATCTTTCTGTTGAATTCCCAAACAGAAGTTCATGGGGAGGAAAATAATGAGTAGCCTACAGTAAAACTGCAATCAAGGAAGTTGAAAAGATGGTGAATAAACTGTCATAAAGCAGCTGGAATAGATGTAATTAGATTGAAAATGTTGAAATATAGTGGGAAGTCTGGGATGAAATGGCTTCATATAGTAATGGGATTACTGTGCAATTAATATTAGGTACCTCCTAATTGGATGAAACCAGTAATTGCACCTTTCTGTAAGCAAGGGAACATGTTACCTAGGAGAATACTGAACTTGGACATGGAGGGTAAGGAAAGCAGAGCTAGACCAAGATGATGTTTAGACTTGATTTTTAATTAGTTAAAAGTAGGTTTGTGGAAGTAAATAAGGGCGTAGACCTAGTTGTAAATACAGGATTGAGGTGGTAGACAGATAATTCGTAGAGGTTTGAAGACTGATTGCTGAAAGACATAGGCCTAATGGTCTATTATGAAGATGTGTGATGTAATTGTGTTAATGTAATTATTGACTATTAATAAGCTGTGGATTCTTGCACCTCCTTAAATATCAACCTTGGTTTGTTTGAAATAAAGTTGTTATCTGATGCCACTTGTTCCAGATTACATTATGTTGGAGCCAGTTAAATACCTTCTCCAACACCAAAGAATAATTTTGGCCAGCTCATCTCCAAGGAGGAGGGAAATCTTAACAAGCTTGGTGAAGTATCATTTTTTAATTGCATGCATGTGATACCTCTGTTGGGTAATAGATAAGTGAAATTGTCATCAGCTTCAGAACAAGATGGCCCTGCTTTCAAACCTTGCCAATGGATGTGAGGTTTGCAAAGTTCCCATAGCTTGTAGTGCATATATACTGTGGATCTTGTGGCTTGTTTTCAAGGCAAAGCTACATAATTTGTATTTCTCATGTTTTGCCTATGTTACATGCAGTGTTTCTTTCTACATTCTTCTTCAAGTGCATTTCTGAATATTGATTCAGTTAAGCTGTATATGCATTATAAAATGCTATGTTTCGAGCTGTCATTGGTGAGTTGGCGTGGAATGACGTTAAGTAGAAGAATAAGCTTGAGCGGGGCTTTTAAAAGTAGGAAAGATGATAACAATATGAAGATAAAGTTGGAATTTAAGAGGACAGATTGGGGCAAATATTAATTTACACCTCTCTTATTCAACATTTATTCTGAGGCAATATTTAAGGAGGTATTGTTGGAGGAAAACAGCGGGATAGTTATAAATGGACAGGCAATTAACAATATCAGGTACGCAGATAATACTGTTGTCATAGCAAATGTGCTCCAACGCATGATAGACAAATTAGTCCAGCGCAGTGAAGAGTTTGGCCTGTTTGTCAACACTTCCAAGATCAAAGTTGTAGTCTTCTCTAAAAGAAAAATTCCAGCAACCCTGTCAATAAACGGCAGTAAGATTGAACAACTATCCTCCTTCAAATAATTGGGTACTGTGCTAGATGAGGAATGTGATTCCAAGAGGGAGATAAAATCTAGAATAGAACAGGCCAGGAGGCAATTTTTTTAGCATGAAACAGCTATTTACAAAATCGGACCTAAGTGTGCAATTAAGAATGCGAATGATTCGGTGCTATGTATTCTCCATTTTTCCTCTTTGGATGTGAAAGCTGGACCCTTGACCAAAATCTAGAAAAAAGTGTTACCGTGTTTTGGTGGTAGTTATGCATGAAAGAAGGTGCTGGGTGGTGAAGGGGTCTCAAGCTACTAAAGTGAAATTAATTTTAAAATTTAACAAGGTTATATTTTCTTTTCAAAATTAGGTAACAACAAATTGAACAGGTACTTAGTAGCCGAAACACGATTGACAATTACATTTACATAGGTACCCCATTTGGGGCTTCAAAAAGTCAGAAACATAATTCTTGAGCCATGAGCCCAACCTTACAATGAACACCATACAACAAAGGGGCCGAAAACCCCCAAACATGCCAGAAACACCGGCTTCCAATTACATCCAAAAGCCTCCTTGAGGCAGAAACACAATTTTCAAAAAGGGCAACTTCCCCTTAAAATACAAGCCTATCATAGGCCACTCCGAACTCCACACAGGAGCAAAATACCCAATCTACTGAGGTCTGTTAAATGACAAGAAAGTTAATACATGACCTCTAAAATCACAATTTGAGAGGAGGCGAACTTGCACTCCTAATACACTTTGTCTTTAAGACCTATTTTGGCTCTAAGGCCACAGATGCAAGGGCTAATCCCATACTACAGAGGTGACTTAAGAAACTACTAACTTACATTACTGAAGAATAGGTTGCGAAAAATAAGTTCACCTCAAACAATGTGAGTGGGAGCTCGAGAGGGTTAACACTCTCTATCCCAGTATGTCGCTTTACAAGAGAATAGAAGAAAAGAGAAGTTACATTTTAGGAAAAGGTTACATAGGGGAACGCTTAGAACCTGCCCCGAAAGTTAAACTGCTGAGCTGGCAAAGAAAAAAATTTATTAATCGGCCATTACCTTATTGTTGACCGCTGCCGAGGAAAGAGGCGCTTCCCGCCTCCTGCAATGTACTTAATACACTGAAAGATGGAACAGAAGTGGCCCGGAGACCCTAAAATCAGCAGTTTAAATACTCTCGCAGAAAGTTCTAGGCGTTAGGGGAAAGAAAACACCCTCCCACAAAGATTTTATTGGGTAGGACCCCGCAACAGATACAAGTTGGGGAAAGATACACCAGATTGGTCAGAAATTAATTGAAAAAATTCGTGATTGGATACATTCAAAACAAGGGGAAGAAAGGGGTAAATATTGCCAACTTAAACAATGACAGAAAGAAATTTAACAAAGAACAAACTCCGGAAATTAAATTTTCTCCAACAAAATAGTTCTTTGACTCCGCACTAGGGTGCACTATTGTTGATCTTCAGTAGTGTCCTCTAGAAGAGAAAGTTCACACTTCTTAATACAAGCAAGACAAAAGTACGTCGAAAATGACACAGTTCACAAACTCAAAAATTTCCAGGTAGTGACATCTTCTGAGAAATTTGGAAATTAAGACCGTAGATAAAGTTCAGACTTCCTCCAGAAGAGGAGTTTCAACTGGCGCAACTTTTAAATAAACGGTGTGGAGGTGTACCGCCTGGTACAGACCTCCCCCCCCAAAAGTTCCTCCACGGGGTAACACAGAAGAACATAAACTTTAGTTTGAAAATAAGTTCCAAGTTTTGATGTTGATATTAAGATAACTTGCAGAAGTATTTGAGAAATTTCTTAATTCGGTTCCAAAATTTTGTTGTTGGAGGTGAAGTGAAGTCTTTAGGTTTATTGAAGTTGAATTTCTGAAGATAAGCTTTTACTACTTAAAAGTGAAGGAAAAATTTGCAATGTCCATCAGATATTGCGGTTGAATTCCCAAATGTAGTTATCTCTTATAGTAACTGTCCATGTAGTTGATGTTGATGAAGTTGGATGGCCGGACCGGCCGTTGCAGCTTGCGTCCAAAAGGAGGCCGCTCGGACCCCTTAAGTACCCTGAGATACCGCTCGCCCGCACTATGAGGGGAGCAGAGTGTTGAAACACGCCGCTCCCGCGGTGAACATATACAGGCTGCGGGCCAGTAGCAGGTCGTGCGCCGCACATCAGCCTTGGCCGGGAGGAGAGCTCCGGCTCGCCGTGCACATGTCGTCCTCGCTGGAGAGGAGGGGGCCCATCCCCCTCCCCAGTTGCTGCACGGCGCTGCGCGGCTGCGGGGGCACTGAAACATTAAGGCTAGGCGGCAGAATTGTGTTGGACCATCGTCTTTTTGAAGGCACAGGCATTATGGAGAGGTTGAGGGGCCAGCGGCGTGTAGATATCCGTGGCATTTAATCTTATTAAGCCACAGTGTAAGGTGGAGCAGGAGACAGGAGCGTGGTAATGGCCGTGGCAAGAACAGGATGGCAGTTTAACGGATCGGGGCGGGTTTTACAAAAGGCTTACATCTAAAACCAAAATATTATAGAAGGGGCAGAATGCCATAAAAGTGAAACTCAAAAAAAAATATAACCTTCATATCCTTTCAAAATAATATGAAGCAAGTTAACACAAAATTACACTGGTTTCACCTGGGACAGGTGAACCCTAAATATCCTCTCGGTGGCTGGATTACTTAACAATAAGGTAACCGGCGTAAGAAAATCGAGAATGATACAAGGCCCATGAAATCTGGAGGCAAGCTTGCCCGCGGGAACAAAATTTTTGACCATAACCTGGTCACCTACCTTCAAAGGGGTGGGTCTCCGTCCACGATCATACCTTTCCCTAACCTTTTCATGAGACACTTTAAGATTGGCTTTAGCCTTCTTCCAAAGATCTTTAATGTTGTCCGGATCTATTATCTCGGGTAGAATGTCATTCAGAGACCAGAGGTTAGAGAGCGGCGAGTTGGGAACAAACTTGAACATTAAAGAAGCTGGAGTGAACTTGTGAGATTCATGAACCGCTGAATTCAAAGCAAAAGCTATCCAATGCAGGGACGTGTCCCACCTGGAAGGATCTTCATGATGATAGGCAATGAGTGCGGACCTGAGATTACGGTTAACCCGTTCAGCCAGAGATGGTTGAGGGTAATAAGCAGAAGTAGTTACATGAGAGATGGATAAGTCAAAACAGAATTTACGAAATAAATTAGATGTAAAAGCCTTAGCATTATCGGAAACTATGTATTGACAAGGACCAAAAGAAGCAAAGATAGTATTAAGACAAGAAATGGTGGACTGAGCGGTAGCCAGCTTAGTCGGAAATAACCAGGAAAATCTAGTAAAACCATCTGCACATACAAAGATGAACTTGTTGGCATTCCCCTTTGACTGGGGGAAGGGTCCCACATAATCAATATACAGGCGCTCCATGGGGCGCGACGCTTGATGAGAAGACAAAAGACCTACCTTAGTGGACATGGTCGGTTTACTAAGCAAACAGGATTTACATGCCTTTACTAATTCACGGATTTCACCGTCCATACCCTTCCAGATGAACATATCACGAATCTTTTCACGAGTTTTAAAGATACCAAGATGCCCTCCTAATGGGGTCTCATGATAATACTTGAAGATCATAGGTACAAGAACCGCTGGAACAACAACTTTCATCATCTTATCATGCCTCGAAGGGCAACATAGAACTCCATTCCTCAGAACATAAGGGACAACATGTTCCCCAGAAGAAAGGGTTTCCATTATCGGAGCCAGCGTCGGATCTTCACGTTGGTATTTCTCGATATCCCTAAACAGCATGGGAACATCTGTTAGGATGGCATTAACCTCAGATAGCATGGACTCGGGAGGTGATGGACTGTCGACCTGTTCATGGTTCTCAACGTCGCCTGAAAACATACGGCTGAGTCCATCAGCGACAACATTTTCGGTACCTCGGATATGCCTGACATTGAATTGGAAGGCAGAAATGCGGATGGCCCAACGGGCTATACGACCAGTACGACGCGGCCTACCTAAGACCCAGCTTAATGCTTGATTATCTGTCTCCAGGTCGAATTTGACATGTTCCAGATAGAGACGGAACTTTTCTAAGGCAAATAAGACTGCCAACCCTTCGAGCTCATAGATGGAATACTTGGCTTCTTTAGCCGATAGAGTCCTAGATGCATAGGCGATGGGTCGCCTCCCTAGTTCAGTCTCTTGAAGAAGGACTGCCGCTACCGCCGACGACGACGCGTCCGTTTGGACGATGAATTTCTTTGAGAAATCAGGCATAGCAAGGATAGGGGCATTACAGAGAGCTAATTTCAGATCTTCAAAAGCGGCTTGTTGAGAAGGTCCCCACTCGAATTTGATGCCTTTCCTACGAAGAAGGTTCAATGGCGCCGCTCTATTAGCAAAGTTAGGAATGAACTTTCTGAAGAAATTCACCATACCAATGAACCTGGCGATACCTTTAATGTCCTTGGGAGGTTTAAAATCACGGATGGCCTGTGTTCTAGAATGATCGACTGCTACACCATCAGGTGACACAATATGCCCTAGGAATGACATAGAGGGCTTAGCAAAAGCGACCTTGGACAACTTGACAGTTAACCCAGCCTTACGAAGGCGATTCAGAACTTCTCGCAGATGATCTAGATGTTCTTCAAAGGTCTCCGAAAACACGACGACATCATCCAAGTAGTGATATAAGTACTCGAATTTGATGTCGGAGAAGACCCTATCTAGTAGCCTAGTGAGCACAGCTGCGCCCGTGGGGAGCCCGAAAGGCACGCGGTTGTATTCGTATAAATTCCAGTCCGTGGCAAACGCTGTAAGGTGTTTAGACTCTTCAGCAAGGGGAATTTGATTATAGGCCTGATTCAAGTCCAAGATAGTAAAGAACTTGGCCTTACGAAACCATGAAAAGCAAGAATGAAGGTCGGGAAGGGGCACAGATTGTAACACCACCTTCCGATTGAGAGCCCTGTAGTCAATTACAGGCCTGAAGCCCCCTTGGGGTTTCGGGACTAGAAAAATAGGCGAAGAATACGCTGACTTAGAGGGCCTAATAATACCATCCTTCAACATCTGATCGATGATTTCTTTCAGAGCCTTCATTTTAGGTGGAGATAGCCTATACGGTGGAAAACGGACAGGAATCGAATCCGTGACCTCAATTTTGTATTCGATCAGGTCAGTAACGCCAAGAGTATCAGAGAATACCTCGGGAAACGACTGACACAGTTTGCGAATACTATCAGCCTGCTCCTCAGGTAGATGTCTAAGGTCTAACAACATCTCATCCTGGGTAGGCGAAATAGAAGAACATGACACAGAATTACACTTTAATAGTGGAATTTTACAACTAGAAGCAAATTTGAATGTGCACGACCTAGACTGGAGATCGAGCACAAGACCAGTGTGAGAAATAAAGTCAGCTCCCAATATAATGGGGCAAGACAATTGCTTGGCCACAAACAATTTAATTTTCCATGTAAATTTAAAAATACGAATTTTGACCAGTAAGGAACCTAGAATTTCTAATGGAGATGTATTAGCAGAAACACATTTCACAGGAGAAGAGTCATAGACAGGTAGGTTACAAACAGACTTCAATTTCGAGTACCATTCAGCCGAAATAATGGAACAAACACTGCCTGAATCTAATAGAGCTGTTATAGGTTCGTTATTTACCTCAATCTTAAGGAAAGGAACAGGTGCAGGGGTATCCGCCGCAATCTTAAGACACTCTTTGGGGCATTCAAAGGACAGATTAGCAGATTGAACGTTCCCAGAATTTTCGATCTGCTTACCAGGGGCTGAGCCTCGGGAAGATGAATTAGTTGACTCAGCCGAAGCCACTAGTCACTTTTGATTGTTGTTGGAAGTTACCCCAGAAGTTGAGCAGGAGGGGGTGCTATTCGAATTGGGACAATTCTTGGCGATATATGAGAAAGCCCCACATTTAAAACAGCCTTGTGACGAACCAGCTTCATTATTTGCCCTACTAGACTTGATCAGAGGACACTTATTACGCAGATGGTCAGGCGCCCCGCACGCATAACATTTACGGGGATTGACTGGTCGGCGAGGTGGAGGCCGAGTGTTACTAAAGGAAGGCGGGGGTTCTTTCGCGACACGCAAAGAATCGGCGTATCTAACTCCTTCCGCCGAGACGGCCAACGCTTCAAGTTCCGAGAAGGTTTGCGGGCACGCCGCGAAACACAAATATGACCTATAGGGAGGTGAAGTTCCCTCTACAATAGCCTGCACAATCTGATCTTCAGGAAAATGAAGGGCAAACACCCTAGTATAAAACTTAATGTCCTGTATGAAATCAGCCAAGTTTTCATCCAAACGCTGTACCCGATAATAGTATTTCTGAATCAGAGATGACCTCGCGCGGGCAGGAATGAAATTTGCAAGCAAGTGTGCGTGAAAATCTTCAATAGATGACTGTTCAGCAATAGCTCTTACTATCTTATCTGAGAGAACACCAATAGCATAAGGATAGATTATTTGTAAAATTTGACAAGGGGAAAGAGAAAACACAAGGGCGTGATCCTGAAATTCAACTAAAAATCTTAAAAATAAAATAACATCACTGGTGGTGTTGACAGAAAACTTAGAGATACCTCTTAGCAACATTGCCAATGGATGAGGCAAGCTGCTAAACCCGGGTGACATAGTAGGTAGAGGTTTCAGGGGCAAAGAAGTTAATTCAGAACGGATGTTACTCAACGATGCACGGCGTTCAGGCTCGTTGTCCAATGGGGCAGAGATAGTTTGAGCAGTGGGGGTTTTCCTATTTACTTCTCCCTTAGGAGACTCTTCCTCGCTACCTACATTCACTATGGTGGGTTGATCAGATTTGGGAGGAATTTCCCCAGTTAACAATTGAGTGACTTTACTAGACAATTCAGAAATAGTTTCAAGGAGCGTATTAGCTTCCTTCCTCTGAACGTCATTCACCTTTAGAGACAACAGATCATTAACTCTATTTGAAAAATGATATAGCCTGCCTTGCACACGCTTAATTTGATTAGGAGACGGATCATTTTCATCAAAAAAACTAACGACCGATGCTAGCCCAGTAATGTTCTCGACGATCGTGGAAAGAGAGTCATCAATTTCTTTCTCTCCCAAATTGGGGATGGAAATGGGCAAATCAAGGGAGTCTCTAAGCTTGTTAGTATCGATAGCAACCGTGCCTCCAGATTGCACGTTTCTAATAGTTAATTCGTAGATCAACTCCTCTTTGCGCAAGTAGTTAAGGAGGAGAACATCGCGAGGGCCGGGCATGATAACAGAAAAATTTTGAAAAACCTCAATAAAAAATTTCCAGCAACTGAGAAAATGGTTAGAGTTCGGATCAAAACAGAGTTTAGCCGTCAAAAGGGGCTAAATCGAGACCCATTCAGCCACGCTCTGCTACCACTTGTTACCGTGTTTTGGTGGTAGTTATGCATGAAAGAAGGTGCTGGGTGGTGAAGGGGTCTCAAGCTACTAAAGTGAAATTAATTTTAAAATTTAACAAGGTTGTATTTTCTTTTCAAAATTAGGTAACAACAAATTGAACAGGTACTTAGTAGCCGAAACACGATTGACAATTACATTTACATAGGTACCCCATTTGGGGCTTCAAAAAGTCAGAAACATAATTCTTGAGCCATGAGCCCAACCTTACAATGAACACCATACAACAAAGGGGCCGAAAACCCCCAAACATGCCAGAAACACCGGCTTCCAATTACATCCAAAAGCCTCCTTGAGGCAGAAACACAATTTTCAAAAAGGGCAACTTCCCCTTAAAATACAAGCCTATCATAGGCCACTCCGAACTCCACACAGGAGCAAAATACCCAATCTACTGAGGTCTGTTAAATGACAAGAAAGTTAATACATGACCTCTAAAATCACAATTTGAGAGGAGGCGAACTTGCACTCCTAATACACTTTGTCTTTAAGACCTATTTTGGCTCTAAGGCCACAGATGCAAGGGCTAATCCCATACTACAGAGGTGACTTAAGAAACTACTAACTTACATTACTGAAGAATAGGTTGCGAAAAATAAGTTCACCTCAAACAATGTGAGTGGGAGCTCGAGAGGGTTAACACTCTCTATCCCAGTATGTCGCTTTACAAGAGAATAGAAGAAAAGAGAAGTTACATTTTAGGAAAAGGTTACATAGGGGAACGCTTAGAACCTGCCCCGAAAGTTAAACTGCTGAGCTGGCAAAGAAAAAAATTTATTAATCGGCCATTACCTTATTGTTGACCGCTGCCGAGGAAAGAGGCGCTTCCCGCCTCCTGCAATGTACTTAATACACTGAAAGATGGAACAGAAGTGGCCCGGAGACCCTAAAATCAGCAGTTTAAATACTCTCGCAGAAAGTTCTAGGCGTTAGGGGAAAGAAAACACCCTCCCACAAAGATTTTATTGGGTAGGACCCCGCAACAGATACAAGTTGGGGAAAGATACACCAGATTGGTCAGAAATTAATTGAAAAAATTCGTGATTGGATACATTCAAAACAAGGGGAAGAAAGGGGTAAATATTGCCAACTTAAACAATGACAGAAAGAAATTTAACAAAGAACAAACTCCTGAAATTAAATTTTCTCCAACAAAATAGTTCTTTGACTCCGCACTAGGGTGCACTATTGTTGATCTTCAGTAGTGTCCTCTAGAAGAGAAAGTTCACACTTCTTAATACAAGCAAGACAAAAGTACGTCGAAAATGACACAGTTCACAAACTCAAAAATTTCCTGGTAGTGACATCTTCTGAGAAATTTGGAAATTAAGACCGTAGATAAAGTTCAGACTTCCTCCAGAAGAGGAGTTTCAACTGGCGCAACTTTTAAATAAACGGTGTGGAGGTGTACCGCCCGGTACAGACCTCCCCCCCCAAAAGTTCCTCCACGGGGTAACACAGAAGAACATAAACTTTAGTTTGAAAATAAGTTCCAAGTTTTGATGTTGATATTAAGATAACTTGCAGAAGTATTTGAGAAATTTCTTAATTCGGTTCCAAAATTTTGTTGTTGGAGGTGAAGTGAAGTCTTTAGGTTTATAGAAGTTGAATTTCTGAAGATAAGCTTTTACTACTTAAAAGTGAAGGAAAAATTTGCAATGTCCATCAGATATTGCGGTTGAATTCCCAAATGTAGTTATCTCTTATAGTAACTGTCCATGTAGTTGATGTTGATGAAGTTGGATGGCCGGACCGGCCGTTGCAGCTTGCGTCCAAAAGGAGGCCGCTCGGACCCCTTAAGTACCCTGAGATACCGCTCGCCCGCACTATGAGGGGAGCAGAGTGTTGAAACACGCCGCGCCCGCGGTGAACATATACAGGCTGCGGGCCAGTAGCAGAAGATAAGGAATAAGGGAATGGAATAAATTATCAAGGTAAATGTTCGATAAATTTCCAAGTTCATTGAAATATTTAAGAAAAAGCTTGGTAAACAATTACAAATAAATGTAAATATGAGGTAAACCATTGATAGGGAATCTGCCACCTGGGTGACCACCCTAAATGCAGATCATTGATGATTGATGATGATAATAATTGTTACAGGGTTACCCGTGGACCAGCAGAAGTGAAAGAAGGTGCCAGGGTGAATGGGTCTAACTACAAATTCATGAATTTATTAAAACTTTAACAAAGGTTATATTTCTTTAACATTTCAGAAATCAACAACAGAACTTTAACAACTTTTCACTTAGTGAGATAACAATGACATATCAGGTACCATGACAAAGTTTAGACAAAGCAAGAAAATCCAAAATTTAGTGACTGTTTAGTAATCTGGGCTTCCAGCCACTCAATTCACAATTATTGAGCACTCAGCTCAAGACTTACAAAGACACCAAATTATACAAGGACAGAAATCCCTCAATACACTAGCTCCGTAATTTACAAAAATCAAGCCTCCTAGAGGAACTTTTACAACTCTTGAAACACAGCTAACGTGCTCTCCGTTTTCCAAGCCTCTCCAAGGCGATATCAGAAAATACAATCACTTGCCATCAAGGCACAAATTACAGTTTGAAACAAGGGTATCTAGTACCCAACCTATTGGGCCGTAGTGGAAAAGAGCAGGTTAAGTAAATGGCCTGAAACACAAATGAAAGGAGGCAAATGCTTGTGCTCCTAGATATTGTACCCTACTGGACTCTAAAGTTCCGGCCAGGCGAAAGCCGGTCACGAACCCAGAGTACAGTAGTGAAAGAACTCTCACAGACGTGAGCTGGTGCACATAGTCTTACCTGAACACATTCCTCTTCACTCAGCCGGATAAGCGCTCCTCTCAGGGATAACATGGGGATAAGTGGGCAACATAAAGATAAAACACTAGGATATGTGCCTACTCAGGTAAGAATTCGCTAAATCAAAATAAAATAAAATGTCTAACAGAAAACATCGCTGCATTCAAAGTTTAACAAAGGGATTTATTACATAAACTTGAGTTATTTACAAATCAGATAGCTTTCAAAATGCTTGGTCAAGATAATGCTGAGCCGATGACAACCAGTTCACTGCCTTCACGAAAACAGCTGTGCTGTAACAAGCATGTTACAATAGTGTAAGTAAACAAAGTCTAGAAAGATGGATATCTGCGGAAATACACATCAAACAGTGATTCCCATAAATTTGACTATGCCTCGTACCATCGAACCCCGGTGCTAACAAATATCAACACAGAATGTACAGTGACCTGACTCGGTCACGAACCCTAGTCCCATGAAGAGTAAGGCGTATAAGAATCATATGCAAACAATATAAAAAGGACACAACCAACATATCCACGGGTGACAATATCAAACGGGCCAGTGTTAAAAATTAACGTAGAACAACTAGGACATAAAAAAGATCTCTTCCTGCTTTCAAAACATCAAGGTCCTCCTCCCCTTCGCACACTTGACAAGCTGCAGACGACAATAACCAATTCTCAAGACTGTGACGTCAGACACCGCACCCTCACCCCTGCAACCACTTCACCAGCAACAGTCCACATAATTGATGAGCTCAGCTGGTCGGCAGGCTAAAAAATCTCGCCTTTCAAAAGAAAAACACCTCACGTAATCTGCTGCTAAAAGCCCTCTTTTAAATACACCTGGGCTATCTGCCCTCGTCTCAAAATCACCAGCAATATCGCAAATCTCACTTCCGCCTCTCATGGGCTCAACCTTGATACGACAAAGACACAAATCAATATGCGATAAACACATGGCCCTAATCCGGCATCTCTCATGCAGCCAATACACTCTCAAACTGTGCCGGGCTTTCTCATCTCAAATACATACAGTCAGCTATCTGCATAATGCTCATATCTCTCAAATATTCGGACTCGCTCGCCCTGTCAGTGATGCTGGGTGAATTACGGGTTCCATGCTGGTCTCCACTATACGTATCTACGTCTGCAGAAACAAATGCCTAAATGCGATATAAAAAATGCCTGTCTGTAAGACTAACCTACCATGACCAAAAGGAGTTCGATCGGACCCAAAAAAAACACACGTGCGTAAAATAAAACAATCGAAATTAAATATAAACACGCTAGCAAGGAATCTACAAAATATCATCTACCCTAATGTACGGGGTTCGAGCTTGAGGCCTAGCTCTTAATTACCATAACTAATCTGTTGACTGACGGCCCCCCATATTCCTATCTACATTTAAATGACATGCTTGAAACAGAATTGGAAAGCTCTGACCTTATGTTATCGATGACATGACGGAGCGGCCCTCCCTGTGGACCACTGAATTTACCACATCATGATAGACTGCGGCGCTGGCATCAGATACTGTTGACCACTTGGAGACATTCTTTCTTGTGTGGCTCCTTCGTACAGCTCCCTAGGTAGTTGGAAGATGTCCCCTTCGGCGTCGCGCTGATCAGGTGCTCCCCACGTTCCTGGATCGATGCCCGTTGTCGTGTTGGCTTCAGCTCCTGGTTGTGGCTTCCTCCCAATGATGATGTCAAACACTCGTTCTGACTTGATGCTGGGGTAATTCCTCGCAGATACAGCAGTACTCGTAGTATGTGCAGCTCGAAGACAAAGCGTTGTTCTCAGTACCAACACGCAGTATGACGACTCGTTCAAGCGGTCTTCTTGTCCAAGAATGAGCCTGATATGCCAGGCGGCCTTATTTTATAATCCAGTTTTAGCGTCATCACGCCGCTTGGTCGCGTGCGATATACGCGCGCCCGCGAAGTTTTTCCCGCACAAAGTACATCATGAGCTCTAATTAACGAATGCATTTATGAATGCAGCCCTAATGCATATCAAAATTAAGCAGAAATTATGCATGTTGCAATTCTTGTCTCAAATCCAATGCAACTCTTCCGTAACCAAAGATATTAATTTAATTCTTTCTTCCCTCCTAATATAAGTTTTGCCGGGATCTGGGAAGCGTCCCCAATCTTCATCAAGAGGCTTGGCTTGGGACATAACTCCTTTTAATGAGGTTCTGGAGATTTCTTATAATGACGCTCTAGCTCACTTCACACAAGAACGCGTCTTCTGGACTCCTTTATGAAATATACTGTAAGACAATGGCTTCGTGGGTGGCCTTGTGTGATACTAATATCCAATACTAAAATTAATACAATTGTCCCATGAACCGTATGGTTCATAGCCCCCCGTGAACGACAAAATAAAATTTTGTCAAGAATTTTATTTTCCTAAATGTCGAGATCATCTTCCCATTGCAATCCTTTCTGCTGTAAATTTTCAAACTTCATGGCATGGGACTATCTTCAGCTACAAACATAATAGCCTCCCTATCCTTCCTAACTTGGTAATAGGCATCAAGCAGGGCTAGAAATCTCCGGTGGTTACTCTCGCAGTCTTGACATTCCGTTTCTTCGCGCTGCTCAGATAACTGTCTATGATGGTTTCCTGAATAAATCATATTTACTTCTTCTTCTTGTCCTTCACCACTGGGTACCTCTGGTTGTTCTTCTCCGCCGTCCTGTTCATCTTCTTCCGGAATGACAACCTCCTCTCCTGCAATATCTTTGGTGTCTTCCTCTTCTTCTTCTCCAAGTTTAGTAGGTTACAGAATCCCATATGTGTGAGTCACGAATATATGTGGGTAACTGTTATGATATCTTTCTTCCCCATATCACATTTTGTTACATATGCCAATCCCTGCTAACTTCATCTTAATTCTCTTCATTCTTCGTACTATTTACTTAATACAATTCACAAAAAATAAATTTTATCTACTGGTTATACCATAAGTTTTCTATATACTAATCTGCTTATATACAGTGGTATTCATCTATATGGCTCTCCTACTAGTCAAGCTTACAGAAGTTACCTGTATTCCGGCCGTTCCGCAACTTTCCTTACACCCTGTCTCATTCAGTCTGCCTTCTAGCATGCGGAGGTTCACGCCACTTCGTGTTTGTTTACTTCTGTAGTCAGAGAGGTTCGCTCTCTCTTTTGTGGAGTAAGAGATATTCCTTTCTCGCGATTTTCCAGTCAATTTTCTTCCGCCTTATTTCACGACACGCGGAAAGCCACCTCTTAGCAACAGTACGTTTTCTCCTCAACTGTACCACGTAGCTTCTTGGTTTAAGCATTCGTCCCTCTTTCATATCTTCCCTTCGCCGCTTCTTCTTTCTCCTGCTGGTTCCATTCTTCCACCTACGGCGTATTCTTACTTGTCTTGCGAACGAACCCAACTGGTATCGGTATTTTTGGTTCTTCTTGCGTCTCTTGTATGACCTACTTCTCTTTCCTTTACTTTGCTTCGAATGCTGGTTACACCATTGATGGTCCCCTTCATTTCCGGCTGCTATCTCTTCACGATTCTTTCCAACCGTTTCCTTTTGATTATTTTGTGCGTCCCCGGTCAGGTCTCCAATTTCGATTTGTACAGAAATCCCATTAACGTCGTTTGCGATTTTCCTTCCTATATCATCTGCCTCGACCTTGGATCCTGTTACACATTCCAGACTCTCTTCTTCCACCGCAGAATTTACGAGGTCTTTGCCCTCAGACATCGTCGCGTAGCACTTGAGCTCGTCCCCTCCTGACAGGACTATGGCTATGTTGCCGGATCTCTGCACCCTGAGATTCTTTAGCTGTTTTTCTTCTCCTTCCTGTAGCCAAACCAAAGTTGCCATTTCCCCAGCTTCCTTGCTTTGGTCTGTTTCCACTTCCGTGCTTGCCGTGTCATTCACTACTTCTTCGAAGGCTCCTGTAATCTCCTCGTTTCCTGGTGTATTTTCCTTTTCTGCTGCTGCCTCCTGAAGCATTGGACTGTTTGTAGCTGATTGCTCCATTCGCGCCACATCGATATTTAGCGGTTCAACCGGTGAATCCGACTGCTGCACTTCTTCTTTCTGCTCTCCTTTTCTAGCCTCTCTTGCGTATAATCTATGCGATCTATTGATGCTACCAGGTCTTCTTTAATGGTTCTCGGTTCAGTCTGAGTCTCCTTGTCCTTTTCTTCCATAAGCTGTTTTATTCCTCCGATACTGCCCTTTACTTCACAAATCTGTTCATCTACTGTCCTGTGTGACTCTTCCACCTGTCTATTCAACTCCTCTGTAGTGGTAACACATTGTCTACTATCGGTCTCTACCTTCGTTTCTAACTTGGCTACGGTTCGCCTAGTCGCTTCATTTCTAGAGGCCAATTGCTCCAAACGCATGCTAGGATGATCCTTAAACTCAGTTATTTGGCTCGTTATCCGTGTCTCTGTGAGTCTTAATCGTTCGGTCACCCTTTCTTGGAACCCCGCGAATTGTTCTGTGATTTGCTCGGTTAAGCGTTCCTTAAGTCCTTTAGATTTTGTACTGACTTGGTCGTTCAAACGCTCACCAAGCGTCACAAACTGTACCTCGCTTTTGGCACACTGTCTAGTGAATGGCTCACTATTCCTAGTTACTTGCTTGTTCAAACGTTCACCGTTCTGAACCAGTCGCTCACTATACCTAGTCTGTCGTTCTTTAATAGCTCGTACCTCCTCTTTAAGTTTCTCTCTACTCGTAGTCTGTTGTCTTTTAATAATTCCTACATCCTCTCTAAGCGCCACAAACTGTTCATTTATTAGCTCCTTTAGCTGATCGCTCAGGTGCCTCAGCACCTCACCCATGTCTACCAACATTCACCTCACTCGTCATAAGGTCCGGCGGAAAAACCGCTCCGCATGTCATCGATTAAATTTCAACTACCCTAAATTTCCCTCAATTTCTAATTTATCACAATGTTCCTAACTCCTAAACTCTCGAACTCTAAAGCCTCAGTAGGCTACCTCAATATAACATCATATCATTCAAACATAGGGTAACTGTCAGCACAACACTGTGATACCAAATATATACAACACAAACACAAAATTCTCCAACAAAATGTAATAAAAACAGCAAAACTACAACATGCAAAAATCCAAGCTATACGATTATACACCTGTGAAACACAACACCCTGTAGGTCAAAACCCCACACGAATCTCATCCATCACTCCACGGTAACCACAAAATCAGCACATCCTCGCTACTCACCATCAACAGCAATATCCATATTCTAATAGTACGACCAAGGGACAAATAAATCACGAAATACCTCTCTGAACTGGCAGTCATTCAACCTCACAAGTTTTAACAACATACTCCTAATACCTCACAAAGCTAACAGTACAGATCCAAGACCAAACTTGGTATACCTGCACTACACATAATTGAATGCAGCTGTCATAACCTCTGCCTGAAATCAAGCCTTGCCTGACCTTTATTTACCGAAATATTAGGTCCTGCTTTTATAGACACACGTTATGACCTATAGCCCTATCTTACGGGGAAAATCAGCAAAATACACCTTGGCTGTGTGAGCTCGTTTACACAAATATCAAGCATCACCTGACGGCATAATAAAACAAGCTGTACGACCCTCATTACTGCAATATCGGGTCCTCAGTTAGCCACACCAAGTTCACAATGTTGACAAAGGCGCAATGGTCCCTTTTACTGAAATATCGGGCCATTCGTTATTCGGCGTCATTAATACCATGGCGCTATGGTTAGCCCTCATTTACAGAAATCTCGAGCCCCACAGTTGCTTAGGCGCCATAAATACTATGGCGCTATGGCATAATGGCATAATGGGCCCCTTTTTACAAAGTTATCGAGCTCCATGAGAATTGGGCGCCATAAATACTATGTGCCCTACTGGACTCTAAAGTTCCGGCCAGGCGAAAGCCGGTCACGAACCCAGAGTACAGTAGTGAAAGAACTCTCACAGACGTGAGCTGGTGCACATAGTCTTACCTGAACACATTCCTCTTCACTCAGCCGGATAAGCGCTCCTCTCAGGGATAACATGGGGATAAGTGGGCAACATAAAGATAAAACACTAGGATATGTGCCTACTCAGGTAAGAATTCGCTAAATCAAAATAAAATAAAATGTCTAACAGAAAACATCGCTGCATTCAAAGTTTAACAAAGGGATTTATTACATAAACTTGAGTTATTTACAAATCAGATAGCTTTCAAAATGCTTGGTCAAGATAATGCTGAGCCGATGACAACCAGTTCACTGCCTTCACGAAAACAGCTGTGCTGTAACAAGCATGTTACAATAGTGTAAGTAAACAAAGTCTAGAAAGATGGATGTCTGCGGAAATACACATCAAACAGTGATTCCCATAAATTTGACTATGCCTCGTACCATCGAACCCCGGTGCTAACAAATATCAACACAGAGTGTACAGTGACCTGACTCGGTCACGAACCCTAGTCCCATGAAGAGTAAGGCGTATAAGAATCATATGCAAACAATATAAAAAGGACACAACCAACATATCCACGGGTGACAATATCAAACGGGCCAGTGTTAAAAATTAACGTAGAACAACTAGGACATAAAAAAGATCTCTTCCTGCTTTCAAAACATCAAGGTCCTCCTCCCCTTCGCACACTTGACAAGCTGCAGACGACAATAACCAATTCTCAAGACTGTGACGTCAGACACCGCACCCTCACCCCTGCAACCACTTCACCAGCAACAGTCCACATAATTGATGAGCTCAGCTGGTCGGCAGGCTAAAAAATCTCGCCTTTCAAAAGAAAAACACCTCACGTAATCTGCTGCTAAAAGCCCTCTTTTAAATACACCTGGGCTATCTGCCCTCGTCTCAAAATCACCAGCAATATCGCAAATCTCACTTCCGCCTCTCATGGGCTCAACCTTGATACGACAAAGACACAAATCAATATGCGATAAACACATGGCCCTAATCCGGCATCTCTCATGCAGCCAATACACTCTCAAACTGTGCCGGGCTTTCTCATCTCAAATACATACAGTCAGCTATCTGCATAATGCTCATATCTCTCAAATATTCGGACTCGCTCGCCCTGTCAGTGATGCTGGGTGAATTACGGGTTCCATGCTGGTCTCCACTATACGTATCTACGTCTGCAGAAACAAATGCCTAAATGCGATATAATAAAAAATGCCTGTCTGTAAGACTAACCTACCATGACCAAAAGGAGTTCGATCAGACCCAAAAAAAACACACGTACGTAAAATAAAACAATCGAAATTAAATATAAACACGCTAGCAAGGAATCTACAAAATATCATCTACCCTAATGTACGGGGTTCGAGCTTGAGGCCTAGCTCTTAATTACCATAACTAATCTGTTGACTGACGGCCCCCCATATTCCTATCTACATTTAAATGACATGCTTGAAACAGAATTGGAAAGCTCTGACCTTATGTTATCGATGACATGACGGAGCGGCCCTCCCTGTGGACCACTGAATTTACCACATCATGATAGACTGCGGCGCTGGCATCAGATACTGTTGACCACTTGGAGACATTCTTTCTTGTGTGGCTCCTTCGTACAGCTCCCTAGGTAGTTGGAAGATGTCCCCTTCGGCGTCGCGCTGATCAGGTGCTCCCCACGTTCCTGGATCGATGCCCGTTGTCGTGTTGGCTTCAGCTCCTGGTTGTGGCTTCCTCCCAATGATGATGTCAAACACTCGTTCTGACTTGATGCTGGGGTAATTCCTCGCAGATACAGCAGTACTCGTAGTATGTGCAGCTCGAAGACAAAGCGTTGTTCTCAGTACCAACACGCAGTATGACGACTCGTTCAAGCGGTCTTCTTGTCCAAGAATGAGCCTGATATGCCAGGCGGCCTTATTTTATAATCCAGTTTTAGCGTCATCACGCCGCTTGGTCGCGTGCGATATACGCGCGCCCGCGAAGTTTTTCCCGCACAAAGTACATCATGAGCTCTAATTAACGAATGCATTTATGAATGCAGCCCTAATGCATATCAAAATTAAGCAGAAATTATGCATGTTGCAATTCTTGTCTCAAATCCAATGCAACTCTTCCGTAACCAAAGATATTAATTTAATTCTTTCTTCCCTCCTAATATAAGTTTTGCCGGGATCTGGGAAGCGTCCCCAATCTTCATCAAGAGGCTTGGCTTGGGACATAACTCCTTTTAATGAGGTTCTGGAGATTTCTCATAATGACGCTCTAGCTCACTTCACACAAGAACGCGTCTTCTGGACTCCTTTATGAAATATACTGTAAGACAATGGCTTCGTGGGTGGCCTTGTGTGATACTGATATCCAATACTAAAATTAATACAATTGTCCCATGAACCGTATGGTTCAATATGAACACGTAAAACCTAAAAGGCACGCGACCGATGAAACAGGGGCTATTCCCAAACTATGGAGGTGACTCGTATAAGAAGAAATTAAAGATATTATGAAAAGGAAGGAAACCAGTTACAAAACGTAGTCACCTCAAACCAATATGAAGGGGATCTCGAGAGGGTATATCACTCTCTATCCCCGATTCACAGTTAAAGATTTATGAAGTTATTATATAAGCCGGCAGAAGTTACATTTACAGAAAAGTAGGTTACATCATTAAAGTTTCGGATCTATCCCTCAGGTTAAACTGCGGAGCTAGCAAGAAATAAAGATGTTAAACGGCCATTACCTTGCTGAATAACAGCTGCCTGATGAAAGAGGCACCTCCCACCTCCTGCTTGACACACACACTAAGTTAGATGACGATCAAATGACCAAGAGACGTGAAAATCCGCAGTTTATAAACCCTCGGGGAAAGTTTGAGACCTTTCATGAATAATCAAGCCACACCCTCTCACATTATTGGTTACCTTAAAGTTACACACAAAATCAAAGAAGCAGCTTGTGATAGGCCAAAAATTAATTACAGAAATTAGGGATTGGCTAAATTCAAAACTGGTGGAAGGAAAAGATCAATATTGCCAGCCCAAAAATGAACATAATTTAGTTAGAAAAAACTTAAGAATACAAACTTCTTTAAATCAAAGTTCATCCACTTCGCACCAGGGTGCATGATCATAGTTTTTGTAGTGACATCTGTTGCAGAAGGTCCAAACTTCTTGATAAATGGTAAACAAAACACGTAGAATTTTATACAGTAATGGAACTTCAAAATAACAAAATTTAATTAGATTTCTGTAGTGACATCTTCTGAGTAACGGTTTAAGTAGATGTAGTTTCAAGTTCACTGTTCCTCCAGAAGAGGAGTTCTTTTGGGCACAAGATTTAAATGTGCGGCTTAGAGGTGTACCTCCCGGTACAATAATTATTTATTTCTTTTACATTTTACATTAATTTTTCAATTCTTCTGCTAATTGTGGTGTCAGGTGTTCTGATAAGATGTCCAAAGAATGATATACGTTTTTTCCTAACCATGCTCATTACTGGTTCAATTTCCTTATAACTGTTTTATTTGATGCTTTTTTCCATTGTCCATTAACTTGATATTGTTTATTTATGCGTGTCCTAATTATTCTCCTTTCTGTCTTAAGTATTTTGTCTTCTTTTAGCTGTATTAGTAGTTTTAAAAATGGTTTCACTAGCATAAGTTGGCTGTGTTACTGTTTTATAATGTCTTAATTTTGCTGCTATCCGTAAGCCTTTCTTATATATATAACATAATATATATAATTTGCTTCGCTTAATTTTTTTATTCTGTTATGCCAAGCTTGTTTCTCACTAAAATTATGATTTCTCCTAAATACTTAAATTTATCAACAATTTTGATTTCTTGCCCATCAGTTATTTTATTTACCAGTGGGTGATGTGTAAACATGATCTCAGCTTTTCCATCGGTTATTGTAAGACTTGTATGCTGTGCTATTTCCTATAGAGATTTAATTTGGTGTCAAGTTTCCTGAAAGTGCGGCCAGTATCCAGTATTCGGGAGATAGTAGGTTCGAACCCCACTGTCGGTAGCCCTGAAAATGGTTTTCCGTGGTTTCCCATTTTCACACCAGGCAAATGCTGGGGCTGTACATTAATTAAAGCCACTTCCTTCCCACTCCTAGCCCTTCCCTGTCCCATCGTCGCCACAAGACCTATCTGTGTCAGTGTGACGTAAAGCAAGTAGCAAAAAAAAAAAAAAAAAAAAGTTCCTGAATATTGTTGGATAATAGAACAAGGTCATCAGCAATTCCTAAACAGTTTAAACTTAAATTGTGTTTGGAGCTTCCAACTTCTGGTTGACCTTGTACCATTCCCGTATTATAAATTCTAATTCACAGTTAAATAGTAATGGTGATAAACAGTCTCCTTGTCTTAAACCTGTTTTAATCAAAAATGGTTCAGAAACCTCTCCTCTAAACTTTACTTTTGATATGGTATTACAAATAGCACTAGAAAAGTTTTGCAATGTGAGTGAACGCTTTAGACTTTTTCAAAATAATTTCCACCACACTCAGTACACTTCTCCATACGTCAAAAACAGTCACTGAACCAACTCCGCCACTTTTCTTCGGTTACATTTTCACACTCTTGATTCCATGCTGCCAGAAGCTCCTCATCGGATGAAAAACGCCGCCCTTTCAGCTTCATCTTCACTTCTGGGAAGAGTGTGAAGTCACATGAGGAAAGATCAGGACTCTATGGAGGGTGATCAAGCACAGGCAACCCTTATCTGGCAAGAAAATCCATTGTTACATTAGCACGAAGTGCTGGAGCATTGTCGTGATGCAAGAGCCAAGTGTTGTGCCGTGACTTTGGACGGAGCTGCTTGAGAGCCTGGATGATCTGAGGCAGACAAGTCTCACTGTACCGCTTCGCAGTAACTGTCCTTTGTGTTTCTAGCACAACCCGAGTCAGGATGCCCCATTTAGTAAAGAATACTGCAATCATCCTTTTCTTCACTGACCTTGACTTTCGCAGTCACAGGAGTACCCTCATCTTCAAACAGCCACACCTTGTTCTGGAATTTTGTTGGGACATCGTAATAATAAAGCAAAGTTTCATCACTTGTAATGATGCTACTGACGTTATGCGAAGTCCCATTTTCAAAACTGTTTTAGCATTTTTCGGCACCATTTCACTCGATGTGCTCTTTGTTTCTCTGAAAATGAATGGGGCACCCAAAAGGAACAAACCTTTCTAACATGGAGATGGTCGTATAGAATTGAACGAATAACTGCCAATATGTCAATATGTCAATTCAAAAACGGATCTGATCTATATGTTAGACCTTTTAAAACAACTGTTCCTTATTAGTTAAAATATAACAGAATGGAATTACATTTTTGAGTTTGTAATGATTGTCGTGAGCCTAAGGGATATGAACAGATGATGATGATGATGCTTGCTCTTTAAAGGGGCCTAACATCGAGGTCATCGGCCCCTAATGGTACGAAAAGAGACTAAATGGATTGACAAATTAAAAGTCCAAAATTCTCCACTGACCAGAATTCAAAACGTGAGGACGAAGAATGAATGGATGGAGATGAATTTAAAACAATCAGTGGATGCGACCCACAATGCCTTACATTCACAGATTCTGACGTAAAACAATATGATTACTGACCAAGGGACTGCTTCTATAGCATAACATGGAATCGATGATGCTTGGAGTCTAAAGGGAGTCCAAAATCCAAGTTATCGGCCCCTCATAACGGTACTTATCTCTAGAATGTAGGACCATGATATTTGTCATGCTGCAGTACTAATCAAAAGTAGCAGAGACTCACGGTATTCCACACATTATGGCACTACTCACAGGTTATGACATTCGACATATACTACAGACCTCCTACAGACCTATGGTTTTTCTCACAATGCGGCACCATTTACAGGCAACGCAACCCTATGGTGTTCAGCACATAAGAGTACTAACCCAGGGGGATGTCTTCCCACATCGCACTCACTTGTTTCGTGCTGGCCGCCTTCTGTGTGACGTCATGTGATATGAGCGAGTCCTCGCCCGTCCTGCTGACACGTATTACCACTACAGTCTAAAATGGTCTTAACTTCTGAACAGTTCATGCAAATAATGTCCTGACAAGGTTATTGTAATCCTTATAAAATACTGGAGGAGGTCAAACATTTTATTTTTATTTTAAGGAGTTATATTTTTTACCACGGACTATAGAATAAAATCGCTTCTAGAGGGCAGCCGGTTGGAAATAGGTATGTGCCATCCCAGACTTTTTTTGTAGAGGTTTCTATGCTCTACATTTCGTACACTTACACTTGGGGTCTATCGTTGATGGTTCACACAGCGTAATCCAAGAAAGCAAGTGACCGACCAACTAGAGATCTTTAACAGCCCAGCGACGATATTGAGTACCAAAATTTACGGCCGTCGTCCAAAAATCGACAGTACCTAAACTGGGATTGAACGCTAATTTAAAGATTCTCTGTGCTTGGTTAGGAAATTAAGGTAATGTGAAAACAGTGACACAGTTTTAACCTGGCATTAGTCATGGCTGCTCTGAAAGAGATCAGGAAGAGACTTTTCTGGTTGTCCCGTGAAGACGGTTGGCTGCCTTGCACCTCCTTTCCCGCTATCTTCCTAGCTCAACAACCGGTACCTGTCTGTATAACTCGTAGCTTCATCCCTGATTGTTGTTACCAGCATGAGCTTTCATGATCTCAGAGACCGCCACAATTAAACACACAAGATTTTCTGGTTTCATTATTTTCTTTTCGTTTAATGTGTAATCTTATTTGGTAAAGAATTACTGTATATGAGTTCAGAAGAACAACTTACTTGACATGAAAATAAGATGTAAGGGCAGGTTCTGATCTGGGAGATTGTCGCGACTACTAATCATCTTTTCAGGTTTACCATGGATTCAAACAGAACGTATTGTTTGAATAATGTTAAAATGTGGAGGAGGTAGACAGGATGCTTCAGGAGGAAGAGAATGAACAAAGTGACATTCATAGTGAAGAAGAAACTGAGACAGAAGGTGATGGTATACTTGATAACTTGCTGGAAGGAACAGAGTGGAATAAAAGTGATGACTCAGAAAACGTCTTTAATAGGTTGCAGTTTGTCGGTTTGCTTTCTTGTTTGCTGTGTTGTGCAGTCATCAAACCTGAGGCATCGCAACAAAAACCGAAATCTTTCTCAGACCCATCACTAATGTAAAAGTTTCAACACCATCACCATGAAGGTTCCAATGAAGGAAATAACATTTCTGGCTATTTCATTTCATTAGAAATATATATAATTATTAATTCCTGGAAATACCGGGCGAGTTGGCCGTGCGCGTAGAAGCGCGCGGCTGTGAGCTTGCATCCGGGAGATAGTAGGTTCGAATCCCACTATCGGCAGCCCTGAAGATGGTTTTCCGTGGTTTCCCATTTTCACACCAGGCAAATGCTGGGGCTGTACCTTAATTAAGGCCACGGCCGTTTCCTTCCAACTCCTAGGCCTTTCCTATCCCATCGTCGCCATAAGACCTATCTGTGTCGGTGCGACGTAAAGCCCCTAGCAAAAAAAAAAAAAAAAAATTCCTGGAAATGGGAAAAGTTTCCAATGATGACTACCAGAAAACGTGAGCGACAGAATATACAGTACTTGTACATCTCCCTGAGGTCAAAGGCAACACAAGAAATGTAAATGATGCTGATTCTATAGTGACTTACACCAGCCAGTACATACTGAAAATTGAAAATAACTTCCAGAGACCGAGGAATGTTAAAACAAGAAATATAATAAAATTGAAAAGCTTCATTAGGCTTCTGTATTTAGCAGGAATATACAAAGCCAACTGTTTGAATCTGGAAGAGCTATGGCGTTCAAGTGGTAGTAGTGATGGATCTAAGAAGATTTAGGTTTTTTTGCGATGCCTCAGGTTTTATGACTGCACAACTAGGCAAACAAGAAAGCAAACTGATAAACCGGCACCTATTAGTTTTCAAAGAGTTTGTATCTAACTGCCAAAATCCCTAATCTTTCGGCGAAAACTTGCCAAGTGATGAAACGCTTGTTGGTTTCCACGGGATATGATCGTTTCACCAATAGAGTCCCAAAAATAAAAAGCCAGGAATGGGATAAAAATATTTTCTCTGGTTGATGCCAGAGTTTGTTATACCTTCAATTTGGAAGTATACGCAGGTGTCCAACCAAGGGTTCTTATTTCCTAAGCAATCGATGTTGTCAAATTAGTGGAGCTTGTGAAGAACACTGGAAGAATCATCACAGTGGACAGTTGATTCATGGACTACAATCTGATGGTTGACATAATAAAAAAAAGATGAAATGTCTGTGGTGACGACGGTGAGGAACAACAAACCGTACATTCCCCAGGAGTTCATGAATAATCCAAGAAAATTATCTAAATCTCTATGAGAATGGAACTGTAGTGTCTTACTGTACAAAGAAGAAGCAAAATGCTCTCCAGTTTTAATGACAACAAAATCGACCAGGAGTCGGGTGATGCAAAAAAAAAATCCAGAAATTAATATTTTGTAACTCAACCCAAGGAGGGGTAGACACTGTTGACTGAATGGTTTGGCCGTTTTGATGTTTGTCGTCCCATGAAGCGTTGGCCAATGGCTATTTTTTTCTCAATTAGGAACATCGCTGGTATAATTAGTCACATCATTTACACAGGCAATAGAAACAGAAGCAGGAGACAGTTGTTATGGATGTTGTCTTTGAAATTTAGCTTTGAGCAGATTTGGAGGTGAAACAAGAATTATACTGGCCTACCGATGTCAGTTTCGGCAGGATTGAAGAGAAAAATGTCGTTGGAAGGGGATCCCATCCCTACTCTTCACACTACTGCCACTAAGAAGAGACTACCATGTGTGACCTATCATTTGGAAAGGAAGAGGAAACTTACACAATACAAATGCCATGTTTGTGAAGCTCACTTGTGTCCGCAGCACTGCAGAATGCACTGTTAATCAGATTGCGGTCAGCTGAACATTGATGTCAAAGATTGATTTTTTGACAGAATGGGCTTGTAATTTTCCTTTCCAAAGATGGCTTTGGCAGTTCCTAAGGAGTTTGTTTTCAAGTCTATTTTTTTAGATATAAGATATAAGGTTGTAAGTGTAAATAAAGTTTAATTTATAATATCTGTTGATGTCATGAAAAATTTCCTGCCTGATTCCTGATTTATTTCTCTACCTTTCCTATGTATTCCAATGATAAATAACAAACATAGGTGCACACATAAAGTCATTTTTAAACAGGGCAATTTTGAGAGATCGCTGCTACAAACCTGGCTTGCTTCAGAGGTGCAACTAATGCTGGGTTAAGTGACATGATTGTAATGATGTGATAATATTTAAAATGTTTTGTCTTACACTTACCATCTTGAACATCCTTTCCATAATCTGCTGTTTCTTCATACTTATTTGTGCCCACAGTCATTTTAGCTAGGTGCACATGTGTCAAAGTTTATAAGTTAAATATTTGAAATTGCATCAGTGTAAGGTGGAATAATGATATCTGTTCTAAGATGGGTTAATATGATGGTAGATACTATATAATCAGATGCTGCAGTTAACCAAAGTTTCAATTAAACGAAGTTCACATAGAGGTTCTACTGAACCTCTATTTGCACAATATTCTTTGATTAGAATTCAGTATTAATGTACCTCAAAGAAATTGTCATGTTTCTTTGTGATGTAACACTTTTAATATGATAAACCATTACATTTACAGTTAATTTGTTATCTCTTAGATTTTTGCTGATTAGTTTACTGATATAGCTGGATGTTTAAAAACAAGACCAGAAATCGTTTTCTATATAAATGTCCTATTTCTTGTTTCAGGGTTTGGCATTTGAAGTATGCACATCTCTATATGAAGAAGACCTAGACCCATACCAGTTTGATAACCCAGCAGATTATGTTGTAGAGACTGCTTTCAATAAAGTCAATGAAGTATCAACAAGATTGCAAGCACAACCAAATCAACCAGATCTTATTATTGGAGCAGATACTGCAGTAGTGTTAGATGGAAAAATATTTGGGAAACCAAATAATAAGGAGACAGCATTCCATATGCTTGAGCAGTAAGAAAAATTAACAAAACATTCTGTTGATTAGATAGCAAAATTTAGTCTTTTAGTAGGCCTACCGGTAATTTATAAGATGGAATGATCTTATTATTTCATAATTTATTCATATCCTTGTTGTGAGTTACAGCTGGTTAGACATTTAAGAGTTTAACTGTGTAACTGAAGGATCTATACCAAGGGATAAATGGTAATGTTACAGAATCCTTCCTGGGTAAAACTTTTAAGGAAGTTAGCTGTTAAAAGAATGTTATCATTAGCCTGCAGTCTGCAGTTTGGGTCTCCCAAGCAGTCAGTAAATGTAAAATCATTAGAAACTGCTAACAAACTCCTAACCCTCTTACTGTTCTGTATTATGAAAGAAAGATAAAGAATTCCAGTGAATTATTGTAGATTTTATTGTATAATGTCATACATTCTCTGAGACACTTTGGGGCTGTTGATCTAAAGGTTTTGTCTCTTAAAACTGCAATTATAATCATCTCTGTGACTATAAAAGGTGTATAGTTTACCTTTACTGTCAAATGTCACATGATGTGCAAACATTATAGTCGTTTGCTGTGCTATTGCTGCAGATAGTTTTCTTACAGATATGGCACTTCACAAACGATTGCTTCGTGCACAGGTAGACTATACATGACAACATCTGGAAGGTATGAGTTGTGATTCTTCATCAGACGAAACTCCCATGGACAATGTAGGTATGAAACCAGGGTACTGTTGGCTGCTGGACATTGTTCAAGTGATGTCATCATTGCCATGGTAACCAACAAAGATCGGTAAATTCCATTGCTCACAGTTGTTTGTGGCGAGAGGCTGCATCAGTCCTGGTTGCTCAGGCTCAAACTGGCAGTGTTATACAAGTGTGTAGAGAGAGCTGTACAGTACACAATGGCTTTATTATTGGTTTGAATGTGGTGAAGAGTTAGAACCTTGTTATATTTTGTCTCTTCGTACAATATTTGACATGGTTTCCCATTTCCACACCGGGCAAATGCTGGGGCTGTAAGTTAATTAAGGCCATTGTCGCTTTCTTCCCACTCCTAGCCATTTCCTATCCCACCATCGCTGAAAGATCTAACTGTGTCAGTGTGCCGTAAAGCAAATAATACTTTTTTAAAGAAGGAAAAACAACAAAATATTTGATTGCAAAAATGGATACACCTGGTCCGAGTTCTAGTGAAGCAAATAAAGCAGATATTAAATCTAGTTTACTAGAGATACCCTTTTTAAGAAGAACAGAGTCTAACATAAATGTTTGTGCAGAAGCACTGTGAAGGGAAAATTATTTTTCTATCCATGTATTCTATTAAGCACAACTAAAAGTTTGAAGGTTATGGTGACTTCTAAAATATGCCTAGATCAATGACTAGACGTGGAACAAGTAAGGACCATTTAAATTCTTATCTGTGCCATAAAATCTTAACCAAACAAATGCTTACTGAGTCGAGCACAATAAATTGTTGAAGTGGGGAAAAAAAGTGGGGGGGGGGGGTGATTTTATAAATGTTGATTGATGTTGCATGTACTTTTACAAAAAAAAAAAAGGAATGAGCTCAAGGTATTGTGTGTGCCTTGCATTTAATATTTTATCAAATTTTATTTTAATTATTCATCATCATTTTAATTTCCCCTTGTCTAGCTTCTTCCAGGTCGCGGCCGGATTTTGATGGTACTTCTCCACCGTTGCCTCTCCTTCTACCACTCCTCTTCAGTAATTGTATTCTATTCCAGTCTTCTTTTTCTTATACTGTTCTTGACAGAGTCAATCCATCTTGCTCTAGGTCACCCTCTTGCCCTCTTTCCTTCTGTATTAGCCTCCAACACTTGTTTTGGTATCATTCCCTTCTCCATCCTCATAACATGTCTGAACCTCCCAATTTATTCTTCTCCATCCTATCATTCAGTTTTTCTACCCCTATTTCTTTTCTGACCTCAACATTTCATACTCTGTTTCTCCTTTCCGTACCATACTCTTCAGGAACTTCATCTCACCAGCTTGAATTTTACTCTCACCTCTTTTGTCAGTGTCCAAGTCTCTGATGCATACATTAATATAGGGCCAGGATGAGTGGCTCAGATGGTTGATGCGCTGGCCTTCTGACCCTAACTTGGCAGGTGAAAGAACTCCTGCAGGACAAAATTGCAGCACCTTGGCATCTCAAAAAATCGTAAAAGTAGTTAGTGGGATGTAAAGCAAATAACATTATGATTATTATTATGTATTACTAATTTAAGGGTATAGTACATCTTATACATTATTTCCTTATATTTATTCTCACAGTAAAAGTATCTATAGGTCCAGTTATTTCTGAGAAAAGTGTACTTGTGAGGAACTTACACAAAGCTACATGCACATTTGTCTTCCGAATGACTGTACATTATGCAAACAAGAGTTTTCCTTTAGAGGGCACATAGAATCAAATGAGTCAAATAATTCTTTTGATTTCCAGCTATATTTTAGCTGATATTAAATACATATATTGTGCTAAAAGAACACTGGAAATAAGGGGCTATTTTGAGGGATTCCAAAATAATTTTAATATTAACATTGCTCCATTTTTTCTTGTATTGTTGATGAAGTGCAAAGATCACAGAAAACTGTGTAATGATCTGTGGTAGTTACATATGTAAGTTTTGCATTATTATATACAATATATACACTGACTGGGCAAATGTCATGGGATAGCGGAGCACTGATGCGCAGGTGTGTTGTCTGCGCACCACATGCCCCCTTTGCCAGCGGCAGTTGTATAGGAGACCTTGTGAGCAGTGGCTGTGCATGTGACAGGTGTAACATGGAATGTCGTTGTGAGCTGACACCGTTCGAATGGGGTATGGTGTTCGGTGCCCGATGGATGGGAAGTGCGATTTCGGAAGTGGTGTGGGAATTCGGCTTCACACGATCAACCGTGTCCAGGGTGTATCGTGAATGGTTGAATGCGGGTGTCACCGTCCACAGCAGACCAGCCACCCTCTATGACCATGACTGGCGACATCTGGGACGGATTGTCAGTAGTGACAGACGGGCAACAATGCAATAAATCACAGCTCAATTCAACACAGGCCGTGCTAGACACGTCTCCCAGTGGACAATCCGTAGGAACATGGGTTCTATGGGGTATCGAAGCTGGCACCGCACACGAGTGCCACTATTAACCCAACGTCATTGGGCACAACGACGCGCATTTGTCGCCGGTCACCAGGAATGGACACTGGAACAATGGCGTAACGTGATATGGTCGGACAAATCACGATTTCAACTGCACCATGCCAATGGGAGGCACCGTGTATGGCGCAGACCACATGAAGCAATGGATCCCGCCTGCCTCGAAGGGGTGGTCTAGGGCGCTGGTGTCTGTTATGGTCTGGGGTGCATTTTTCTGGTATGGAATGGGCCCGCTAGTTGTTCTGGAAGAGACTTTGAATGGTACGCGGTATGTTGAGCTGCTCGGGGACCATCTCCACCCATTTTTTGCCTTCCAGCGCCCTGGCGGTTCTGCGGTGTTTCAAGATGATAACTCGCCACCACATCACTCCCACGTCACCCAGGAATGGTTCCAGGAACATACAGCAGAGGTCCAACAACTGCCATGGCCACCCAGGATCCCCGATGTGAACCCTATCGAGCATATCTGGGATGTCCTGGTACGCAGGCTCCGTACCATGGATCCTGCACCCACGAACAGACCAGCATTGGCGGCCGCTCTGCAAACGATTTGGTGTCAGCTGCGTCCAGAGGACTACCAGGGACTTGTCGACTCACTTCCACGGTGTCTCACTGCAGTTCACAGGGCCAGAGGAGGCCCCACATGCTATTAGGTGACTATCCCATGACATTTGCTAAGTCAGTGTATGTATTCCAGCCACTATCGAGGAGTAAGAAAATACAAGGTCACCATACAATATCAGAATTCCTAGAATGAAACTAATTTGCTGCTAATTAATGGCAGCAAGAGTAGCCGTTAATGCTTCAAGAGAACAGAAGTCAATGTACGTTTTCGAAAGAAAAAAAACAAGATCATCTTCCTCCATTTCCATCGTCCAGCTCTCGCCGGGTTGGGATGTTGATGGCACCTTCCAGTCTTCTTCTGTCCAACCACCATTCTTCCTCCTTAACTGCAATTCAATCAGAGTTTCTTCTAAGTATAGTATTATTGATTATTTTCAACCACCTTAGTCTCCCTGGTGTCTTCCCTCCTTTTATCTGGGTATCCATCTTCTGCTTTGGCATCCATCCCTCTTCCATCCTCCTCCTCATCATCATCATCATTTCCCAACTCCAGTTTCCTGAATGTGGTGTGCAAGCGCTCGCCATCTCCTTCTGTCTTCATACATCTTCTGATCCAGTACATCCTCCCATTTGTATCCTCTCTCCTCCACATCTGATCTTACAGTCTCTATTCAATGTTTTCTTGGCCTTCCCTGTGGTCTTCTTTCTACAAGATTAAGGTCGAAATATTTTCTGGCAGGTCTTTCCCTGTTCATTCTCATTACATGCCCATACCACTGAAGTCTGCGTTTCTTTATGACACTGATAATAGGAACCTCAATACCAGCTACTTTCCTATTCACTTCATTTCTGATCTTGTCCTTTCTGGTTGTTTGGTTCATGGTTCTAATGAATCTCATTTCAGTTGCTTGGATTCTACTGAAGTCTTTGTTTAGTAGCGTACATGTTTCTAAACCGTACATGAGGATTGGTACGAAGTAAGTGTGGTACATGATTGTTTTCGCTTTCTGTGGTTTTTGCAGTCCCAGAGGAGATTCCTGACTTGACTGTAGAAGTTCGATGCTTTCTGTGTCCTGCTGAGTATTTCCTGCCTAACAGTGTTGGCTTTCGATATTGTGCTTCCGAGGTACTTGAAGTGGGAAGCTGATTCGATTTTTGCTCCTTCCAGAAATATATTTGAGCTTGTTCCTTCCCTGTTGATGGTCATTTCCACTGTCTTTGTTTTGCTCATCTTCAGTCCGAAATTTTTGAATGTGTTGTTCCATTCATTAAGTTTCTTCTGAACTTCAGCTTCTGTCTCTCCCCATAAAAGCACATCATCAGCAAATACCAGGGCATTTGGTTCACTGTCCATTTTCTTGATAGATTTGATGACCTTGTCCATTACTATTACGAACAGCAGTGGTGACAGAGCACTTCCTTGTTGGACACCTCTCTTTGTTTCAAACCATTTTGATCGTCCATTGCCTATCTGGACACAGCTGTAGCAGTTCTGGTATAGCATCTTGACTTTGTCAATTAAGTACTTTGGCACCTTTAGGTCTTCCAGACATTCCCATATCTTGTTTGGAGGAACACTGTCATATGCTTTTTCAATGTCCACAAATGCAATCACAAGATTTCTTCTGTGTTCCCAGTACTTTTCTGTCAGCATCTTTACTGCAAAGATAAGATCTACAGTACTTCGACCTTTCCTGAACCCGTGTTGTTCTTCCTCAAGCAAAGGTTCCACTATCTTCCTAAGTCTTGTTTCTATGATCTTTTCCAGCAGCTTCAGTGAGTGTGACAACAGCGTGATGCCCCTGTAATTTCCACATTTCCGTCGGTTGCCCTTTTTGAACAGCAGGATGATGACTCCTTTACTCCAATCTTCTGGAATTTTGTTACTTTCCCAAATCACTGATAACACTCTATATAGCCAATTCAAGCCTGATATTCCAGCTGCCTTTATCATGTCTGAGCTGAGATCATCAAAGCCAGGGGCTTCCCATTCTGCATGCTCTTTAGTGCTGTTTCCACCTCAAGCCATGTTACTGGGTATTTGTTGCTTTTGGCTTCATCTACACTACAATCATTGGTGGTGGTGTTGCCCCCGTCTCCATTTAACAGCATGTTGAAGTACTTCTTCATTTCATCCCTGATCCCTTCCTCTGTATTAAGCTACCATCATTTGTTTCCAGTGCAAAGATGTTTATATTTTAATTTTTTTTACTGTTTACTATTTTGTATAGTAGTTTCCTACTTCCTTGACAGTCTTCCTCTATCCTTGTACTAAGTAGTAAAGTCATCCCAGCACTTGTCCTTTCCTTCCTGGATCAGTCTTTTTACAGCCAGTTTCTTTTTCCGGTATTCCTGTGCTAGATGTTCAATTTCTAATTCATTTTGTCTATCATCTGTTTTCTGTTTTTCGAGGTCTAATTTTCTTTTCAGTATATTTTTATCTTTTACTGCTGTCTTCACTCGGTCATTCCACCAAGTTGTTTCCTTCTCTTTTGGTGTGGCACTTGTTTTTCCACAAATTTCCGTGGCTTCTTTTACAAGGGTTTCTTTGAATAATGACCATTCTTCTTCTGCTCCCCCTTTCTCAGTTTTGGGTAATTTGGCTGTTATCCTTGCTTCATAGTTTTCTTTCTTCTCCATGTCTTTCAACAGCCATGTCTTAATCTTCAGCATTTTCTTTTGTTTAATTTTGGGCACATGAACATCTTTTAGGTAAGTGATTAATAGCTGATGGTCGCTATCTAGGCACTCGCTGGGTATGACTTTAACATCTGTAACGTACAGACCCGCTTTTCTATCAGTGATGATGAAGTCGATCATAGTCTTGAGCTTTCCATCCCAGCTGTATCTCGTTATTTTATGGCTGTCCCTCTTCTGATACCATGTGTTCTGGATGATTAAGTTGTTTCGCACACAGAAATCAATCAGGTTCTCTCCTTCAGAGTTTCTGTTATATAGCCAGGGGGGCCAACGATGTTTTCACAGTCTAGTCTTTCTTTACCAACTTGGGCATTCAGATCACCCGTAATGATTGTGTTCTCCTCTGTTATTTGTTCCTCAAGTTCGATAAGGATTTGCTCTTTCTCTTCTGTGGTAGGCTACATCCTGTCTGCGGTGCATATACTTGCAGGAGAGTTTTATGTGCATTACCAACACTTAGTATCGTCTGGATGATCCTGTCACTCACATATTTGACATCTGTCTGTGTGTCTATATCTTTATGAAGGAGGAAGCTAACTCCATTTTTGGATTCATTATTTCCACTCCAGTACAGCACATATCCATTTCTCAAGGGCTTCTTCCCATATCCTTTCCATTTTGTCTCACTCAACCCCAATACCTTGAGCTTACGCCTCTCCATAAGGTCCACAAGTTCTTCATATTTGTTGGTGAGAGTAAGGATGTTGAGTGTACCAATTTTCAGTCGCTCTTTCTTGGGAGGGTTTTGTGTCTTCTGGTATCTCCGATGAGCATCAGGCTTTTGGCCATCATAAATTCGGACGGTACGGGAAGAACTGTCATGTCCGGTATTTAATTTATTCTTCCATCCGAGGTTTGTTTTAAGTTTGAAAGCAGTATATTCATACTCAACTGTTGACTTGCTAGGCCTAACACAGGTGAGGATTTTCTTTCCGGGTTTACTCCCTTAGCCTATGAAGATCCCTCTTCTCCACAAGGCAATTTTCCCCAGGGAGGATAGGTTGCCTCATCCGCGATCTCTGCCATTCCGAAGGTCTCCTTCTCTGCCAAAGATGCCGTTAAGGTCTTCTCCCGTAACCCTGGGCATGGGTTCCACGTTATACCCTGGGTCCCTGTCTGAACTTAGCCATCCTTTCACACCGGCCTACTGATGTGGAGGATGCCCACCCCCGCAGCATGGATGCGCCAGGCAAGAATTACTCAAGTGGAAAACAGGGAAGGTGACCCTCTCTCCCTTGAGCCAGGTTATTGTTTTTACATCCCACTAACTACTTTTATGATTTCTGGAGACGCCGAGGTGCTGGAATTTATTTCCACAGGAGTTCTTTTACATGCCAGTAAATCTACCGACGCGAGGCCACCAGACTGAGCCAGAATCGAACCTGCCAAGTTGAGATCCGAAGGACCATCTGAGCCACTTAGCCCGGCATCCAAGTTTATCCTTCTCCATTCTGTTGTAAAGCTTTTCCACTCTGTTTTCCTTTGTGAAGTCCTCATGTCTCACTCTGGTTTTTCTTATCATACTTCATAAAACTTTCATTTCACTAGCTTGGATTTTATTCTCCTGTCTTTTTGTCACTCTCCAGGTCTCTGCCCTGTGTGTAAGTAAAGGGCAGTAGTATATCTTATACATCACCTCTTTACAGTTCATTGGTACTTCCTTCCTCCACACCTGGTTTCTTACACTCTGGTGGAATGCAGTTCACTGTTGAGTATTTTTACTGATCTCCGTGTCCAGCCCTGCATCATGCATCAGTTCCCTTCCCAAGTACTTGAAACTCCCCACAATTTCAAAGTTCTGTCCCTTAATGTTTATAATTCCCTTCCCTTTGTCCTCTAGTTAATGCCATCATCGTACTCTTTTCCACACTGATTTCCATTCCATAATTTTCAGTAATCTCACTCAACATGTTGAGTTGCCCGTGTACTTCCTCTCTGCTCCCCACACCACAATATCATCTGCAAACTGCTCCCTGTTCCCACGTGTTTCTTTGGTCTCGTTCACAATTTAGTCCATAACCATTATGAATAACAGTAGTAATAGCATACTTCTGTAGTTTAGTCCATTTTCATTCCAAAACTTACATCAAACATGATGTACAGTTTGTGCAGTTTAATAAATATTCTGCAAGATATTTTTAAAACTTTATCTTTGTTTGTGGAGCCATATTTCTACTACAAGCTGCTCTGCTGGTATGAACTAAATAACATTTTGTTATTAAAATGATCCTCTCCATTGGACGGACTAATCTTCAGAATTGTGTACCTTTGTTAGTGCTCAGTCACATTATCTAATGAAAAGCATTTGAATATCTCTCTACTGAACAGTGTAAAACAGTGAATCGTTTGGACGACTACCTCCAAAAAGTGATTGTTGTTCAAATTGAGAACTATGTTTGCCTCTTGTTACATTGGTAGCAAGTGTAATTCGCGGTAGAGAATTCTATGTGATTTAATAAAAAGTGCGCAAACTATGCATTATCATCATTCTAGCTAGTGTGTTATTTACATGAATGAGTTGGTTACCACGTGTTCGTTGCCATAGTTCCAAACTTAGCAGTAAACAAAGATGAGACTAGACGCAATTTAAATATTATGAAAGGAATTGAGAAATAAATGTTTGCGTGTGGTTACGACTTTACACTGGCAATGTGACTGCAATCAACCGTGAGATAAGTGTTTTTTACTGGGCATCACCAGGTTGGGTGCCGTTTCTGCCACGGACAGACTTTAAGAATATAAGAATGACTGATTTATAATTTCTTGTGGCATTTTTATATGCAAATATTGTGGTTGTTGGTTAGATTATTGCAGGAAAGATGCTTTTGACAAAAATTGTAAATGTGAGAAAAATTCAAAACACCGAGAAACTTCATCTTGAAGTTAGTGTTCCTAGAGTTGCGAACACTGAAAGAAACATTATGAAATGCTAGTCATGTGGAGGATTCAAAAGAAGAGTTTATTTTGGACACTAATACCGAGTTCATGAAAGCTGATGGAGAAACTAGACAATCCTTTTATCTGTACTTGGCTTAATAAGTACGTTCTCAGAAGTGGAGATTTACCATCAGCAAATCAGATCCCATGATCAGTGAAAGAATGAGGGGAAAATATTAAGAGCTAAAAAAACAGACTTGTTTCTGCTATGTGACAAAACAATTGACAAGAATGGTAGGTGTATTTTTAAAGTCATACTTCATCCATCAGTACCATAGACTGAAATGAACATCCGTCTGGCTACCTCTGTTGTTCTAGACTCTGCCAATAGCACAAATTGCGCCAATGCTATATTAAACACTTTGAATTCCTATGAAATTTAACAGAAACCTGTAGAGCTCTTAAGTCGAACTCACTACTTTCAAACTTATAACTTGAGTGAAAAGAATTATGTTGTGTTAAGTGTCGTTCTAATCGTGACTTCAAGATTTTGAAATTTGTGATTATTTGAAATTTTCTCCAGATACTTTTAGGGGCATCATAAGTCCCATATTAAGAGTGTTTATATGTGAATTGATATAATGATATGTTTATTTATGATTGCCTGTTCTCATATTTGGCTGAAGATGATGCTCACCAGTATCGAAACTATTTCCAGGTAAATGTTATAGCTTGTTTAGTTTAATATTAGTATTGAAAAGATGGATTTTTAATTTTACTTATCTATTATTCTCGGTTCAGTACGGACTTAAAAATGAAATTCTTAAACTTAAAGGAAGTATGTAGTGGCAGTAGTTAGATTCTGCACACTACGTGACAAAATGTGTAACTACTCTTCAAGGACCGTTCGATGAAGTAGGGCATGTCTATAGTAAAGACAATATGCAAAAAGAAAAGTAACTACACTGTATTTCTAAGAAAGAAATATGAAAACACAGAACAAGAGGATGAAATTCTAGCTTTCCCATTACCTGTGTGTGAACAAGATGGAATTCCAGGTTTAAAGCTGCAAAAAACGGTCATCACCACTACCACCATACATGTGGAAGATATGGTAGCATTTTCCAAACCACTGGAAGATTTAAATTCTAGAGTCAAATTTTTCTAACAAGCATAGACCTCAACAAGACAAGTTATAAAATTACAAGCTCTGTACATTTCTCTTGTTGGTACCTCTCTTATGGACTTGCTTAATTTCTTGGAGGGAAGCTAGAAGACCTTGAGCTAAAGCTCAAGCTATTAGGTGATAGTGGAGTATTCAACCAGACGATCCTCCAGAAATTGGAACTGATGAAGATAATGGTTAAGTCCAAGCTTACGCGTACGTGTATTGTTCATTCTGCTCTAGTAAAAGTCAAGACTTCAACGACCATGGATCCAGCCAAGAAGATTGTTGAAGCCATTGAGTTTTTGTTCGATCCTTGGCATGCAGCTAAGAACGTACCTCCTACAGAACTGCTCCAGTTTAAGAAGAATGCCCCATTTCTTAAGGGAATGGAGTCTCAACAGTTTTAGAGGCTCACAGCATTTACCTGACTGCTATCAAGAACCAACAGCGTCAAGATTATATGAATGTGAATGTTCCAGAGATCATCATAGAATTAAGGCTTGCACACTGAGATTATGCAACTGTATTAAAATATGTGTAGTATCCGTGTTTAAATGTGTGTTCAGGAAGGTTGTTTTCATAATAGTCTCATAGTAAATTACAGGAGGAGACAATTGACAGCTGCAGTTGCTGAGCCCCTGATCTGCTTTCAATTATTCACTGCTGTATTTGGTAATGGAAAAATTCTTAAAGAAACAGATGCTTTTAAATACCTGGAAAAGGAAACATCAAGGAGGAAATTTCGGACGGAATAGGAAATTGCTCAGAATTGTATTACTGTGTGTCAGACATAATTAGAAAGTAGAAATTACCTACGGAAGCAAAAGATGATATATATAAATATTATTTGCCAATATTTACCTATGGATCAGAATGTTGGACTTGAACAAAAAACAAAAAAAATCTGAGTAGATTACAAGTGACAGAGATATGCTTTCTGCGAGGGATCTTGAGTAAAACAAGGCAGGATAAGATAAGAAATGAAACAGTATGAAACGCTGCAGGTCAATCCCTAAAAGAAACTATGGAGAGAAATAGGCTGAAATGGTTCGACCATGTCAAAAGAATGGGACGAAAGATTACCAAGAAGAGCTCTGGAATGGACAGAATCTGGAAGAAAACCAATTGGAAGACCATGAACAAAATGGAGGGATCAAGTGGAGGATGATGTAAATCGGAGAGAACTACAATGGGAGACAGAGATGAATTATAGTGTGTTGGGGGGGGAGGTCGGGAGAGGCTCTGTGAATGACCTGCATAAGCAGAAATGTATCAGGAAGAAGAAGAAGATCCAGATAATGAAAAAGGTAACTCCTATTCATTTAAAATGTGTTTCAAAATGCTGCATGGAGGTTAATGTTAAAATGTGGCTTCCTTATTAGAGTTTTCTCATTCTGCCATAGGCACATTTAATGGTGTACCTGTTCTTTTGCTTCATATTTTATTCATTTTATGTTTTGAAATGCTGTTATAGTACAAACCTGATCACTTTCCAAATTTAGCTAAATATGTGGATATCTGAACGTTGCTGTATCAGTTTCATCCTGCTGCTCTTACCCGATCATATCCCACTGTAAATAACGAGGAAGAGTTATTTTTCCTTCCCCCCTCCCTTATTTGTTTTCACAAATATATTATGTAAGAGAAGGTCATCTGCCCTTAATCTTGCTGGAATAAATAAATCATTAATCAATCAAATCAATATATTCTTTACTCATCAACACTTGTCATGAAGCTTTATGATAGTATATTCTCTTACAATTGTTTGGTTCTATCTTCCTGAAAATCCTGTATAAAATGAAAATTAATGCATAGCTTTATAATACTGTACTTTGTTTTTGTAGAGAATGAACATATGCACAGTATAGCTTTATAATGCTCATCTGTCTTTTGTTTTCTTTTTCAGACTTAGTGGTAGAAGTCACACGGTAGTCACTGGAGTGGTTCTGCAATCCAAAACTAAGACTGTTAAGTTCCATGAGAGCACAAAAGTTTTCTTTGCTCCACTTACATCTAAGATCATAAAAGCATACATTGATACCGGAGAGCCAATGTGAGTAATATCCTTCATCCTTCCATTTTTGCATTCTCATCAGTCCAGTGTTTGGTGATAATGAGAGAAATACAGTAGCTCTGTTATAATATTTACTTGAATGAATGGTAAGCTAGCAGTTAATCTGTGCCAGAATAGTGGAGTAATAAGGTAGAATTAATGTGCAATAAGCTGATGTCTGTATGGCTTGATGTTTGATCATTTGATCATCTTTTGATTCACACTTGGTAAGACTTACTTTTTGTGTATGAGAGTAGCTTCACCAAAATTTACTGGTGCAATGTAGCATTATCACGACGTGAACGGCGGTTCGCGATGCGCCTTTCGCATATATCAGAGCAAGCAAAGAGACGAAGATAGAAGTTCTCAACTGGACGAGCTTCAATTCTACTCCGTAGTTAAGTATCCAACCAGTGAGAATAATAATAATAATAATTATTATTATTATTATTATTATTATTATTATTATATGCATTTAAAGACTTAGAGACATTCAGAAGGATCTGGAGTTGAGAAGATATTGAGTCTTGAATGGTGTCAGAGATATCGTGTTAAAATTGTTCAGTTGCCTTGTTGTTTAGAATATAATGAATTCTCAAAGTTTGCCAATCTGACTATATGCTCCCAGAATTCTGAATCCAAGTCCTCAGCCTGTTCATATCCCCCACGAACCTAATACGCTGACATAGCAAGGGGAGAGGTGATACTCCCACGTGGCGCGTCCCAGGTGGCGGATAGGGGGGTCCTAACTGGCTTGCCAGCGGACTTGAGGGAAATAAAATACCTCTCGCGGACCAAACACACAACCCCCTGTGGGTGGGGGACGCAGACGAAGAATACACGAACAGTATCCCCCTGCCTGTCGTAAGAGGCGACTAAAAGGGGCGACCAAGGGATGATTGTCTTGCAGCCATGAAACTACTTGTGATTAGTACCACCACGCAGAGAACATCATGGGTCGCTTTTACTTGCTAGTACCACTATATTAGGTACCAAATAGGTTTGTGATTAGTAGTACACAGGAGCACCGTGCGGTCGGCTATTGCAGTACTTGTGATTAGTACTACCATATGAGCGGGACCCTGGGATGATAGCTACCATGGTTCTGCCGTGCCTATAATTAGTACCCACTATATGAAGAACACCACGGGATAGGGGAAGGTCCCTGTGGTTAGTACTCTTATGTGCTGAACACCGTAGGGTTGCATTGCCTGTAAATGGCGCTGCATTGTCAGAAAAACCATACGTCTGAATTATATGTCGAATGTCATAACCTGTGAGTAGTACCATAATGTGTGGAATACCGCGAGTCTCTGCTACTTTTGATTAGTACCGCAGCATGACAAATATCATGGTTCTACATTCCTAGCGATAAGTACCGTTATGAGGGGCCGATAACTAGGATTTTGGACTCCCTTTAGACTCCAAGCATCATCGATTCTATGTTATGCTATAGCAGCTGTCCCTTGGTCAGTAATAATATTGTTTTATGTCAGAATCTGTAAATGTAAGGCATTGCGGGTCGCATCCACTGATTGTTTAAAATTCATCTCCATCCATTCATTATTCGTCCTCAAGTTTTGAATTCTGGTCAGTGGAGAATTTTGGACTTTTAATTTATCAATCCATTTTGTCTCTTTTCGTACCATTAGGGGCCGATGACCTCGATGTTAGGCCCCTTTAAACAGCAAGCATCATCATCATCATCATCATCATCTGTTCATATCCCTTAGGCTCACGACAATCATTACGAACTGAAAAATTTAATTCTATTCTGGTATATTTTAACTAATAAGGAAAGGTTGTTTTAAAAGGTCTAACATATAGATCAGATCCTTTTTTGAATTTTTCATCTGTTAAAATGTGCATTAGATGTTATCTTCACTAATTCATTTCCGTCCAGTTATATTTATTATATTTGTGGGCTACAATAATACCTCTTTCTACATCCTTATTAATGGCTGTGTATGTTTGAAACTCTGTTGCCTCAAACAATCTCGCATATTACTTTCAGAGAAGGGAAATTCCATTGGATCACATCTCTGTCATCTGGAGGATTTCATTTCTGTTATAAGTGATGCCATCAATCCACCTCATCAGTCGTTGCCCTCTTAACCTTTTCCATCAGTCTTCCCAGTATTAAGGTCTTTTCCAGTGAATCATGTCTTCTCATAATATTGTGACATCACGCCCTAAAATTGGATTAGCCACGCGGTTGGGTAACAAATAATGCGACATGGTGATATAGCCCATCATGGGCGTCAAAATATGCAACAACATTCGTGGCGATATAGAGCATCGCAATGTCACATAAATAATCATCATACGCAACCTATCATTCATGTATTAGCATCCTAGCAATCATCATACTCATGGTAAATGTATACATCTTAATTATGACTAGAGCTGAATTATGAAATAGGATGTCATAAATGTCATAATTACAGGTAGGGTTGGAGTATGATCATGTAAATATCATATCGTATAGCATGGAATGGCTTAGCTCCGGGGAACATAAGACTCCTATCTGTAAAAGGGGTAGGTTCTCATGACAGGTGACCACTTAATTCTTAACCCTCCGTTAAATGCGCGCTCTGTTGTAACACCACTACACGCACGCGAACTAACAGTCCGCGATTGTTTGTAAGATTGTATTCCTTTCATTTCAATTATTTTTTCAAGAATTCCTTATTTATCTCTTTTGTCAATCTGTCTTACATTGTAATTACTTTATTTGACTTTATTTATATTGATAAATGTGTATACAATCTACATTTACAAGAACACTTCAGACCTTTAAATAAATTAGAAGTTATCAACTGAAAATCACAGGACTTAGCAAAAATAATGGTAAATTAACAATAATTGGTTATTAATTTACTCCTTGGAATAAAATTGCAATTGTTACATTCTATTAATTGATGTATATCGCACGGAAGAAGTCACGACGTCGTGATGTTCTTGCCATGGAGTAAGTGCATTTCATGTCATCCACCTTATCAACGCCCGACTTCGTGTCATTATAGAAGGTAATCATTGAGGGTTTTGATCCATCTGAATCATCATAAATATAATGGTCTTCAGGGAAAGTAGATAGAACCAATAAAACTTTGTATTTTCTTGACTTGTATGACACAAGGGTGTATATAGCGATTTGTGCATGTTACGATATCTTGTAGCATTTCATCGGTAAAGAACAATTGCAGAGCTTGAACTGGCGTCTCAGTACTCTTGGCAACTCCTACTACTCCAGGCAAGTGTTTTATAATATTATGTTCAGGTTGCCTGACCCTTCTATTACAGGCCGATGATTCCACTCGATCCCGTCCTTTCCAACATACATTTCATGCTGCTCACTTTCAGTCACATCCTCTTCACACATGGACTGTTCGCTCTGAGAATTATGATCACTGTCATCACTTGCATCAACTTCGTCGTCCAACCACTGCTCGATTTGATCCATAACTCTCGGAATAAACTCCTTGGAAAGAGGACGCAAAATCATTATTCACAGCTCATTTTGTAATACCATGTTTATCCCACTGTAAATAATCACAAGTAGAAAATATATCAAAATGAGCCCACTACTCCACTTGTGGGTAATAAAAGTATATAATTTTACAATAAATAGTAACGGAAGAATGGATGACTTACCAAAAGAGTGAGTAAGATTAACAACTCACCAATACACGCCTGTGGACTCAGACTCCGCAAGTCTGCAGTTGACAAAATAAACTTCTGTAACCAACAGCTCGGCGTTTACTCAGACATTCTCTCGCCGTCATGGCCTTTGTATTGTTGCAGAAGGAAGCTTTAAAAAGGCAGCCCGTTCTGCCTTGCATTTTCGGCCTATGATACTAAAGAATAATAAATTGCGGACTCTCACTCCGCGGCGCGTGTAACGGAGGGTTAATAATTGTACCTGAGACAGAAAGGCGCCTCGTGCAATGGCATAAATATAATAGTAATGAAGGGATATGAAAGGATTCCTGTCTACAAAACAATAAAATCTTATATGGATGGCTGGTTTATTTACATTCCTAACGCATTGTTGTGGAAGCTCAACTTACATTGTTCTGAGAGAGAAGCAATAACAATAATGGTGGGAGGCTTAACAATGGTGTTCGTTAACAATGGCAATAATAATAATCTGTGAAATACAGCTGAATTTATAGAAATTCTTAATGTTGGTCCATATTAAAATTTTAAATAAAATATCATCTTATAAATCAGTGAATTGGCAAACTTAGATTAAAAATAAAAATTTTCTAAAAAGGGCTTAACATGCCGTCCGGAATCGTGGCTTAAATGTCCATAATATCCGACTTGAAATAGTAAACACAAGTTGTATAATTCAATGACATCATGATTTAAATGATTTAATAACACTTTTGAACTCATAGTATTTGATAACCAGTATTCCTTCGCCTGCGGTTCTAAGAAAAATCCTCATGTCAATTAGTACACGCCTTCAGGTAATTTAATCAGTGATAAGTTACCATTACCTTAATGGCAGTAATATACAGACATTCAATAAAATTTGAAAGAGATTTTTCCCTTATCGACACACACAATGAAATGTAGATATCCTGAAGTAGCAAGAATTCATTTGAAGATATGAATGTAAAGATCATCTCAGAATGAAAGAATAATGTACCAGCATGCAAATAACAATAGTGTGGCCTCAGCTCATACCTAGAATGGACAAGGTACATCTCAAAATATATCACAATTGCATAACCACACACTGGATTGTTGATTCTGGATCACTCTCTTGCAAATAGCTGTAAAAGAAATTCATGCACATGCACAAACATTACAATGATGCTGGTCACTGGATCTGAGCAGAACTTGACATACGGCTTCTAATATCCTTGGGTTCGTATCAAGGATAGTACTATTCCTTTTCTTCCATGTTAACTCATTCATCTAAATGACCTATATGTTTATGTAGGCGAGGGCTCTATATTAATCAAATTCCTTAATAAATATGTACCGAGCTCGATCGCTGCAGTCGCTTAAGTGCGGCCAGTATCCAGTATTCGGGAGATAGTAGGTTCGAACCCCACTGTCGGCAGCCCTGAAAATGGTTTTCCGTGGTTTCCCATTTTCACAACAGGCAAATGCTGGGGCTGTGCCTTAATTAAGGCCACGGCCCCTTCCTTCTCACTCCTAGCCCTTCCCTGTCCCATCGTCGCCATAAGACCTATCTGTGTCGGTGCGACGTAAAGCCACTAGCAAAAAAAAAAAGTAAATAAATATGTAGACTCATCATAACACATAGCTACACAATATCATGTTGATTCATAACAACACTCAGATTCTCAATACCGTAGCTTCTCAATAACTCGTGGCTAATATCATCTTCACTGCTCCTCTAAATAAATATTGTACTATCTTACTTCAGCTACACTACCCTGAAATAAAATTCCTGCTGCAAGCAGTAGGTACACAATAATAAATTAGATAATGAATAACTATTATTTCGAAGATCCTACTTGTCTGACCACTGTAACATCATTACGATTCATATACCGGTATGTGATGACTGACTTCCAGAAATTCAAGACTATATTACAGTGCAATAAATTATAAGATCGCGTGGCTTTAAATTCTAAAATGAAGATTCACATCCCTAGACTCTCTTTATATGATGACACGATATCACTTTCATATTTTCAAAATCTCTACATGTTCCGCTCATTGTCATGAAATACATATACAAATACAACAATACAAAGGCACTATATGAAAGAGAGCATGATTGATTAGTAAAAATAAGGTGAGGACTTATCTTTGACAATCCAGCCATCACCGGGATCTGGAGATGAGTTATAATCCATCCTGGTTAGTCCGGCACCTCACATGTTTATTGCATCTTGACGTTGAATACACACATTGAAAACACTTTCTTATTTACAGCACACTGAAACACAATATTAAAGATGATTTTGAGCCAAGCACGTGCAAGTTAAATTTAACTTAATGTAAGATACACGCGGTCATGAAATTATTCCACAAGTAATTAGAAGAATCACAGTTGATAGATTTCACAACATGAATTTCCAGCAGACTGACCGTACGACAGTCGTGACCCGTTTGTCATATAAGTAGCGACGAGATGCAAATACAGAACACAACAATTATTAGTGTTGATAACAAGGCTCAGCTTTCGCGTCCACTCTTCTCAACTTCCAAAACAAGAGTGTGGAATAGCAACAATAGGCAGTCTCTTCTTACAGCGTCTGTACCGCTCCAGTCGTATCGTACTTTGAGTTTGGGGTTTCCAATAGGCGTTATCTTGTATATCGCCATGGTAATTTTGCAATCAATAATGCTATAAATTATGAAATATTATTCATCTTCCCCAGTTCTATTTATCAATTATTTCAGTTTTAAATATATTGTCACATATGGACCTCTTATCGTTACGTCGTCTCAAAGATTTTAATATAACTTGTATCTCCATGAAACAAAGATTGTGTTCAAAGTCTGAATAGGAAAATGTCACAATATGACCAGAGTACTTCAGTTTTTGTTTCAGTATTTGTCTTTCCTAGTGAGCAGCATGGGTTGATTTCCTGTAATATGCACTTACTAGATCTCTGTGCAGTCCACTGAACTCTAAGGAGTTTTCACCAACACCATAGTTCAAAAGCATCTATTCTTCGGCATTCGGCTTTTCTTATTATCCAGGTCTCGCTTCCATATATCATTACTGAGAAGACTGAGAAGAAGACATAGCCTTTACTGTACAGATCTTTGTCATAGTTATGTCTCTGCTGTTGAAAACACTGTCAAAATTGGCCATGACTTTTCTGCCATGTAGCAAGCGTCTTTTAATTTCATGGCTGCAGTCACTGTCAGCAGTGATCTTGGAGCCTAAGTAGATGAACGTAGGAACTACCCCCATAGTTTCTCCCTCTGTTTGCCATGAAATGATAGGTTTAGTTGCCATGATTTTTGTCTTCATGACATTCAACATCAGTCCAGATTTTGTACTTTCACTTTTTGTAGGAGGTAGCTCCTCTTCACTCTCTTGTATTCACATATTCTTCAGTACTTGCCACAGTTTATTCTGATCAGCACAGTCATAGGGTTTAGCAGAGCCAATAAAGCATAGATACAGTTCTTTCTGGAATTCTCTTGCTTTCTCCATAATCCAGCAAATGTTTACAGTATGATCTCTGGTTCCTCTGCTTTTAAGGAAACCGGCTTGCTTTTCTGGTAGTCCTTGGTCTGTATACTGCAAAAGCCTGTTTTGCAGGATCTTGAGCATACCCTTGCTATTGTGTGTGGTAAGTGTGATTGATCAGTAGTTCAAACATTCTGTAGCACTGTCCTTCGGAATTGTTCAGATCTTCCAGTGGCCAAATGTCATGGTTTAACCCCCCTCCCCTTTTTTAAAAAATATTTGGTATTTTGGTTCTTTTTTGACAGAATGTCACAAAAAATTAGGGTTCTTTGTACAAACCCATATCTTCCTGAGACAAGCGAAGATGGCTTATGATAAATATCGTTCTTCTCATTCCCCTAGATTCCAACAGATGTTAGGACCCCACTAAATAAAAGTGGAACTAGACAGTATAATTTATTGAAAGTAATTCCTTACCAGGAGAGCCTCCGTGGCTCAGGCGGCAGCGCGTCGACCTCTCACCGCTGGATACCGTGGTTCAAATCCCAGTCCTCCATGTGAGATTTATGCTGAACAAAGCAGAGGCGGGACAGGTTTTTCTCCGGGCACTCTGGTTTTCCCTGTCATATCAAAAACAGATCAGATGTAAGGCTTTCCAGGCATTTGCTCTATTAACCAGTGTTTTGTCTCCATTCTCATTTCATACCATATATCAGTCATTAATATATCACTTCGGGAGTGGCGACCCCATCATACTAATAGCCTATATATGGTTCATTCATTTACATCCCTGACCCAGTCAAAGACTGGAAAACAGGTTGTAGGTTTTCTTTTTCAATTCTTTACTAGATGTAGACCTTTATGTGAAGTAATTTATGAACAATTAAGAACTTTGTGTGCTGTAACAGTGTGTTAAGTAAAATAGCAAAGTCAGCTCCAAGCTGTAGCCAGACACAGAATGCAGCTATTTCAAGGACAATTTCATTGAAAGTGACAGTAAAATTATTTGCTGTTCCTTGTGTGATGTCAGTATTAAGGTGGATGGAAAACATGTAAAGACAGACTCATCATCAGCAGTTGGTTTACTCATTGCTGAGCGTAGTGACCTCATTTCTTCACTTCATTAATAACTGCATCCTTAACAAGATATTTCCTTCCTAAGCGGTCTTCAACTCTTCTAAAAATTTTGACAGATGTTAGGACTGGTGATCTTTGCTTGGTCTAAACATCTACTTGTTGTTCTGCCTCTTGGTCTGGTGCCTTCAATTTTTCCTTGCAGAATGGTCTTTTCTAAATTGTCTCCTCCTCTCCTCAAAATGTGTCCCAGGAACTGGAGGTAACTTTCACCAACGCAGGAAGATAAATGTTTTGTGATGCTCAGTTCTTCTATAATGGAGGCATTTGTTTTTCTTTCTGTCCATGGTATACAGAGCATTCTCCACCTACATCGCATATCAAAGGCATCTGTTCGGTTCATGTCACTAACCTTCACAATCCATGTCTCACAACCATACAGAAAAACAGAAAACACCAGTGATTCCACCAATTGTATTTTCACTGTTCTGGATAATGCCCGGTTCTGCCAGATCTTTGTAAGTTTAACTATTGCAGCACAATTTCCTGCATTACTGATTATGGGGGCCAGATATACACAATCATTCACCCACTCCAGATCTTTCAGAGTACTTCCATATAAAAGACATAATATCACTTTTGTTTTTAAGGCATCAGAAAAATAAAGAACTTTGTGGGAAAGCTTGGATACAGTCGTTCTACAGACATCTTAGAAGAGAACAGCAAGAAACAGAATGATTTCTTCATCGGCCTTACAGCTGCCTTTGTGCAATGCACCATTCCCTTTCATAAAGTAAATATGCCTTCAATGAAGAATTTCTGTGCAAAGTACGTGGGAAGATCCATCTTGCATAAAAGCACCCTGCGAAAGAATGACTTGCAGCCTGTATACAAAGCCTGTGTAAAAATTATTAGAGAGATAATAGGAAAGCATCCCTTTAATTTTAATTGAATCAAACACCTGATTGTTGTGTCTTCTACAGCTATTACGCAGAGTTCCAATGACTGCTGCTGCAAGCTCTGGCCCCCAGGAATACTGTTACGGTGTAACGCAATTTACTCTACCCTGTGAACCTATTTTGAACTGGCAATATCGCCGTAGAAAATTTTAATCTTTCTATATGTCTAAGCGCACGGATTCCCTCGTACTACTACGTGCTTTGGTGATACTAATCGAACTTATTTATAATTCTTATTGTGGACTGATGGCAACGTCTTTGGATTATCGCATTTCTGAATTGTACAGACTGTTTCATTTCTCTTACAATAAGTGCTGCTATCTTCTGCCAGACACCCACAATGAGTTTCCCCTCCCCTAGCGCGCTTCTACCTATCAGAGCGCGGCTACTTCCTCATGGAGAAAACCTCGCCATTTTGTCCCCGACAGTACGCATTGAGAAGTCATGGCAGGCGGTTGTGTTAATTGGAGGCTTAAGATGTTGGCGTCAGGTTGGAGTGAAGACCCCGGCTGAGAGTCTTAAGATGTGGGTTTTAAACCCAAATTACTTTGTCTCCTGCATCGTCCTATTATGATACTTTTCGGCTAATTCTGACCTGGGAAAAGCAAACTCATCATGAAGGATCTGTAAGTATGTGAGGAACCAGCTCATCATGGCTAAGCGTCAGCTTCACCCAAGTAAGTGGCTTCATCATTTGGCAAGTTATATCCTGTGATTATGAAACGGCAAGGAAATTCGTGTGATTCGTGACTTGAAAATTATCTCCTTCAAGGTGGAATTTCGTGAAAATAATTATTTTGGAAATTACTAGCAGAGGGACGTGTGTTAAATTCTAATAATATAATTATTGGTATGTAACAACTACAAAAATGAGGAAAACCTTTTAAAATTAACTATCATTTTCACCCGTTAATGAACTTCATTGATCATGTAAATTCAAATTGTGTCGGGCACTTAATGCCATTTATACTGCGTGAGGTTCCGCAGAAGCATATAATTCTGGTTTCCTTGGTTTAAAATGAATAACCTTGCTTCTTTTTTTTTCTGGTATTTAAACTTTTGTGTTTCCTGATTTTATTTTGTTTCCTGCCTTTGTTGTGCTTGTACCATGTTTGGTTTGGCGGGCGTATGTTTTCGTTGCTATGGTAACGATTTGTTTTCGAGAGATGATGGTGATTGTTGTTTTTTGTTTTGCGTGTTTTATTGTGGAGCCGGAGTTTGCTTAAGAATTTCCGCTTTCGGTGGAAAATTTATTTGCTCCTCACTTGATCTCTTACGGTTTTCTTCCTTTTCCCCTTGTTTACTGTGTGTGTTTTCCGTGCGCTAATCTTATTTGACCCCTCGTAGTTTATTAATTTGGCTAGACTTCTATGCTCCTGCGAAGCCTCCTCTTATTAAGAAGGTGCAATGAAACTCGTTGATTGAGTGGCTTTCCCTAGGTTTAATACGTTAGTTTTAATTTCATTTTAGTTAGTCTAACAAACGGGCCCCGTTTAAACCTTCTGTGAACAATTTAAGTTTTAATTCGAATCATTTTCTGTTATTATAGTAAGGTTATCAAGGTGTACTGTTTCTGGTAATGATTTAGTGTCTTTAATTAGTACAACCTTCTGTTTTTAAACTAATGATTTGCATCAGTATCATTTTCTGAAAAGGACTACGTTTTTCAGTTTCATCCGTGTATTTTCTATTATTCACTAATTGTTTTGAACTACTTAAAATACTTTTATTCCCTCAGATAGGACGATGTTCTTTTGGTTTCATGTTAAGTTTTCATTCTTTAATTAAAAGTTTATTTCATTGAAACCAGTGTCTCCTTTATTATTTGTGTGGTTCAGCGCCGAAACAAGGAATTTTTATCCATTTCCTCTGGGAGTTTTATTTGGGCCTTCCTGGGTAAGTAACTGTTGGATGTAATTTTCCTATCCTTGTGACTGATTTCCTTGATTTGTTTAATAAACTTTGTTTATTTAACACCGGTTTATAGGTAGTACCGACCGGTGCATGTTTGCTAACCGCTAGTGTAGTGCCTTACTGCGCTGGTGGTTTAGTAAAGTGGTAGCAGAAAGCTCTGGTTGTCTTTTTTCTCTTGAGGGTGCTGCTAACCATTGTCCTCCTTTCCGCTTTTTTTTCCCCTGGGTTTTTGTACTTGTGAAGGCGTTGAGGCGCTGGATTATGAAGGATGACTGTGTATGGTAATTATATGCATAATTGTGAAAAGAAATGCATTCATCTTGTTTAAACGTATTACCTTTTGTTTCATGTGATTATCTTCATGGAGTTCTGTGTCTTTCGCCTTCGTGGTGTTTTGGTGTGTTTCGGGTCAAGTGTATGCGGTTGGTAGCCCTGTTACCAGTTGTTTACTCTCGCTGTATGCTGCTTCCTCGTTTCCTGCTTCTCAGGTGACCTGTAACTTTTCCTCTCTTGTTTCTTCATAAATTGGTGAGTACGGCATTATTGATTTAATTTGGAATTTGGTGTATTATTGTAAACCTTGAAACTGTTGCTAGTATTTATATTTGGACACAAATCGATTGAGCTTGGGCTTTGAGCATGCTTCGGTTTGCAGTGTGCTCTCCGTGATTCGTGTGACATATCTGTTTTGATATTTTAAAAACTACGTGTGTGTTCTCAATACTACTTCGGTGTGCATTAATTGTAATTTCTACTTGCTAAGCTCGTGTGATTTTATTCCCCGTGTGAAGTGCAGTTGGTTTTGGTTTAAAGTATAATGTAATAGTTCGTGATCTGGGAACACTTTATTGAATTATTGGTCCTGGTCTTGTTTTGATTCCCAGATTTAATATGGTGATTATTATTATTATTACTGTTTCCTGGCCTGTGTATTTGTCAAGGTGTGTACCTGCATTTTATATGAGAAACTACTGTTTCTTAATGTGTTCTACTGTGCTAGTACTGGCGTGTGAACGGAAATTTTACTTAACCTAAATTTAGGCCTAAGCATCGTGTGTTATTCGTTTGTGCTACTGGTATTGTACCATCATATATTGGAAATTATCTTCTCCTAGCATCGTTATTACCTGGTGCCACGTATTTTAATTATTTCTGGTGTAGTGTGATTTCTCTGGCGGTCGTGTTTTCCGTGCCCTTTGTGCATATTTATGTATTAAATCGACCTTGGGCTTGCTCGTACGGTTTTAATGCTAGCTCTGATTTTTCTAATTTAAGTGAAACCTAACCGGTGGTGAATTATTTATGCTGGTTTTGAATTTAACACGCTCTATTGTGTATCAGTAACCTTGGCCTGGCAACCTTATTTAACCATTATTATTACACGCAGTGTCTTGTGGCCAGTTACGTTATTTACTGGTGTGATAGCTTGGCAAGCCTGTTATGACTATATTAACCTGTGTAGCATCTGTTTTGATGATTTATGGCCTGTTGATGTGATGGCTCTGCTTTTGTTGCGTGTTTGCTGATCTGTGGTAGCTGTGAGGTTGGGGTTTGCAAAATTGCATGAATGAAGTATTTCATTTTTACCCTGTCTCACGGTTGGTATGGGTTGGCGAACTGCTGGGCAGAGGTTTGAGTCATTCACCCACCTCGACCTTAATATTATGTGTTATGGGGAAGGCATTGCTTACGGTTGCATACGGTTAACTTGTGAACCTTTTACCTGCGATGCATGTGATAATGTACTGTTGGAAACTACCTAAGGCCGAATTGATATCGTTCTTATGCTCGCCTTGCTTCCTTTGAAAATTTATTGTGATCTACGGTTGAAAATTGTTGAATTAACCTTATATTTGGTATGAGCTGCTATGTATTAGTGACTTATGACTTATAATTTTTTCTGAAAAGTTTAAAATTGGTAACCTTTCTGGGCTACTTGGGGACCGGTCATGCTTTCTAGTAGTGTCATCTTAACTTGATTTTGAAATTATATCTCCTGTATGATTTATTTTGGTAATCTGGGGCTGTCGTTGGTGATGTGTTCGTGTACCTGCTGGGCGATTCCTGGCCTAGGCTGATTGTGGGACTGGTGTTCGCCTATGGCGTGAATATGTATTATTCTTACCCTGTCTCGCTGTTGGTGTGGGCTGGTGGGTTGGTCAGGGGTCACTCGAGTTATTTCACCAAGGATTCTGTTTAAATGGGGTTATTGTGTATACATTCGTTAAGGTTGAATTCTGTCAGGTCGTAACTGTGTGGATGTCTTGTGGACTATGTGTCTGGACCTATTCAGGTCTTTACTAGTTCATCCGTGCTGGTTATTGGTTGCTGGTAGTCTTCTATTTCTAACGGATACCGTGCTCCCCTGTTAATTTAACCTGTTCCCTTGTTGTAGTGTGGTCACTTGGTGTGTGGCTTTCCTCAAGTTTCTGGCTCATACATTTGGGTCTTGCTTTATTTATGTTAACTTATGATTTTCAAAAAAAAAAAGGGTTGTCCTGTTAACCTCCTTGCGGCTAGGTCTGGTTTATGTGTGGATATTCTTAGGTGGCTAGTGGTTTCCTGTATGGTTTGTGGTACTCTGCCTGGGTCATTGTGTTCATGGAATTCCTATGTTGTGAAAATTTATAACCTATTCTTATTTTATTGTATTCCATTTTTGAGTTGTGGATTCCATCGGCCTCCCTACCATTTCTACTGTGTTGGATTGCTGTTGAGCTAATGTGGTCTGTAGCCTGAGGATGGAAAGGCCTCTTAACCTAATAGGATTGGGTGCAGATCGGTGTTGGGTGATGATATTGGTACCAAGTTTGTGTTGTTTGGGGTTTATATTTCGGGGTGGGCATGATAGTTTCGCAGCATGTCGTTGAGGGCTGTAAGTGTCCCCTTTTCCCTTTTGGGCTCTGGCGCATGCATGTTGGAGCTAGTCATGGTTATTTTATGGTTTCTGTGTTGTCTTGTTGGCTCATTATGACATGTCAGGTATGGACTGGTGGTTGGTCTTATTATTGTACCTTGTGTCTTCGTAGATCTGGAAATACCCTTCGGTGTGGGTCTATTGCTCTGATGGAATGATTTTAACTTGTGTTATGTAACTTGTTGGTTTTGTGAGTCCTGGTTTCTTCACTTTTGATCTCACTGCGTTTCCTGTTGATCTGACGTTATCTTGTGTTCTTTTGGTACTTCTTGTTAAAGCTCAGTTAATGTTTACCTGTCACTCTTTGACATTTTTTCTGTTCAGTGGATTTAATTTGTCTTTTGACAAGATTATTTGGTCATCTTGCCGTTCTATGGGATTATTAATCTGGTATGGGACGGGTTGTTAGTTCCTGGGCGGTACCGAAGTCGCCCAACTGTTAGATTATGGGGTCTATGTGTTGAGTTCCTTTATTCTTCATTATCATTGAGCATTTGCTAACGTCCTGCCATCTTTTCTGCCATGTATATTTTATTTTACCTTGTTTCCTGGTTGTATGGAAGGGTACCTGCTTAGCGGTGATGCGGCAGTATGAATCTGCGGATGTCATATATTATTAGGCCGGCTAGTTCCGAGGTCTTGCAAAAGACAACCGGTAGTTTAGGTTGCGTAGGTCATTGCTCTAATTTCCTGGTGGTCACTTGGTTTGAGGTGGATTTCATCACCTTTTCTTACTTAATCAGGTGTCCTGTGTGAAAATATGTTGTTGTGAATTCAATGAAGTTTGAGGATATGTGACTTCGGATTGGTTTTCCCTCCTGAATTTCTTTCATCCATTTTCTATTCCGTTATTCCTTGGTGTTATCGAAGGAACCATTATGTGTTTGTTATTTTCCATCCTAATATTATTTTGGGCTTGGTATTGTTGTTGCTTGTTCGGTTGTTGATGACAAACATTTAGCGCACCTCACCATCTTATAGTATCAGAAGTCTCCTTCCGTACTGCCAACGTTATCTTGTCTCGAAGATTTTTCCTCTAACCCTAAGATATTTTAATTTTCTTAAACTTGCAGCAGGTGTCTGGCATTGTTGAAATGAAGTTATGTTTCCTCTCAGTCCTCTTATTCAATCAAGGTAATGTGTTGTGATTGGGAATGTTGAACCAGAAATTGGTGCAAATTTTACTTGATGCCTGTGATAGTCGTGAGAAATTTT